>NC_053454.1:9568958-9877972 GCF_015227805.2 Hirundo rustica | reverse complement strand
AGTTTACAGAAATATTGCTTCAGTTGAACAAAGCAATTTTTATTTTTTCCAGAAGTGATGCTATAAGCTACTGAAGGCTGGAAAAGTTGTTGATAAAATGTGAGAAAGAAGGAGTGGAGGAAAACTCTTTCTGTTTGCAGCAGAAAGTCAGGCAGCCATGAAGAGATGGGTGTAAGGTCATCCAGCCAGGATGTGGAATTTGGTTACCCTTGAGTATCTGTTCAACTAGACCAGCAGGACAACAACTTCTCCTTGATTCGGGAGGACAGAAGAAGGACAACAGAGGTATAGTTTGGATGTCCTGGGGTGAAAACAATTTTGTTGGAGCTTCCTCAAAACTCATGCCACTGGCAGAAGAGTTTTTGAGCATGTCTGAGGCCAAATGCCCAAGAAGGACATGAGAAGATTGAGCTTGCCAGGAGAATCATCAGCTCCTTCTCCCCTGGAAATGAGACAGCTTGGAGGGCTGCAAGACTGTTTGGTGGACTCTCCACGTCTTTTCTACCTCTCTCAGGTACCAAATCATAGGTAAATTATGTTTTCTTGAAGGTCCAGTCAGTGCAGACATGGGCCATGTGCAGTTGATGAGAAACAGAACCAAACCAAAACCAACTACTGCTCTCTGTTAGCTTTTGTCACTTTTACCTTTTTTTGCCCACATACTTTGCTACCAGACCATGATAAGTCCCCCTTGCTCCTGGCAGGTGTCTGCAGTGAGTGATTGGAAGGAGGCTGTAGCTCGGGGCTGGGATCAGCAAGTTGCCTTGCAAGTTGCCATCAGCAAGGTGGCAAGTAATGGTGGGCAGCTCTCCCGTACTTTTCCTCCAAGTACACTTTCTGACTGGATAAGAGAAAGGTTTGAGATATGTGAAAAAGGAGAAAATGTGCATGTGAAGGAAAGGAGGAGCCACAAAAAGGGCCGTAGGATGGAATCTGCCTATGGAGTTTTCTGTTGGTTATTGCTTCTGCTGTTCTGGGAGGGGAAATACTGCAGTGAACAAAAGATAAACAATGATTACTGTCAGGATATTCATCTTGAGAAGAGCAAGTCTAGGAGAATACTCTCTTTCCCTTCCCACCTTTAACATGTGGGATACTGAGAAAACGTGAGTAGCAGCATAAGTCTGCAAAACTGTGCCAGATGTACGGCAGAGTTTAAACACAACTGTCGACAACAAAGCCAAACAGTACAAACCAAATGATGCTTGCTAGCATCCTACACTCCAGGCAGATTTCCAGGCTGGGTGGGAAGTGAGCTGGAAAATTGCCAGGCAAGTACAAAGCACGGACGTGTCGACATGAACCTCAGTGCTTTGCTTCGCAAAGAGCTTAGCAGAGTCTCAAGCAGGCACTCAGGAGGTGCTGCATTCACCAGCTGCTACAAAAAGCTTCACTCTGTGCATACACTCAGGTATTGGCAGCAAACAATGGTTTCCTTCTGCTGGAAAGATCACCCTTCTTTGGGTGACCAAACCTGAAGATATTTCAAAGCTCTCCACTTTGTCGCAGGATCCAAAAGCAAATTCCCTCCTCTGGGCTTCCTTCCTGGGTTACCTTCCCAAAACAGGGGCAGTTTCTTTCTGATAAAGGTTTTGCATTTTTTTTGCACTTTTAAAAACTGATTAAAATACTTTGTGGAGGTGAGTTTTCTCAGGTGGAAAGGGCATCCCTCTCCATCAGGTAGTTTGGTTAAACTGAGCATCATTTGGGTGAGTCTGCTTGAACACTCATTTGAGGATGTAAACCAGCAGCTTTTGTTTCCAAATTGCTTTATATTTTGTGGAATTACATCCATCTGTGAGACTTTCAAATAACATGAAATTTAAATGGTGGCATTTTGCATTTATTTTTTCCAAATGTAAATGTTTAAGCTATTAAGCAGCAAACTCAGGTCCAGAATGAAACTTTTAACATTTATCTCTTATTGAAAAAAAATCGCCTGAGGTAATACAATCATAATTTTCTCTGTATCTAAAATTTTCACTTTTTCTTTAATCATATTTCTTGCCAACTTCCTCTCTTTTCCCCAAAATGAATATGTTTTTGGCTTTTATTTTGTTCTTGGCTTTTTTTTCCCCTCCCAGTTACTTCAGTAGAAAAATTGGCAAAAAACTGTGTTTGGATAAATCTGTGGCAGGGAAAGAAATCAGTCTGCTAATATGTCTAGAAATCGTGTCGTTCTGGGTTATCTTCTGCATACAGCTGGCAGAATTTCAAACTTTTTCTCGCCGGGAGATGTAGTATTTGAACTTACTCATTTTCTGGGAATGTCACTTTTTCCTTACACTCTGCAAAGCATGTGAATGAATTCCTATAGTAGTTTGCTTGAGTATTGATTAGCTAACTTCAGTTTGCTTTAAAGAGGAAAGGTGCTGTCAGCACTTCAGGTTCAACAGTGTAATTAATAAATATTTAAGTTTTGTCTGATGTTTAATATCACCTTTTTTGTTTGAATATTTAGTTAATTGTTAAGGTTTTGTTAGTGTAAATTCCTCAGAGAAAATGATGTTTCAAATTGTATAAATAGAGGGTTACCAAATGATTTTTTCCTTAGAAGCAGCTCAAGGCCTTTGACATATCTTCTTTGTGACTTGAAGGCTTGATTGCCATTTAGTTGCCTTTAGTGCCCCATAACCTTTGGGCTGTCAGCATGGAACTGCTTCCCTTTTATTGCTATATTAAAGGATATAGAAATGAAGGATGAAACTAGCACTTCAACTCCATACTTCTGTTTTTTTCCAGATTTTTTAATACGATGGAAAATGAGTACATTTCCGGAACATAAACCTTAGGAAGGAAAACCAGCAAGGGGACAGCTGTACACATATTCTGTGTATGTTTGAACCATTCAGGGACTGAATGAGTCAGTTCACAGTCACTGTGGGATTACTTTTTCATGGCTTTTTGCTCAGACTACCAGGCAAAGGTAAACAGGAATTGTTACAGATGTTTGGAAAGGTGAGAACTCTCATCCATGTGTTGATAGCTACTTGCACAGTCGTTGGTGTGAATCCAACGACTTCTATTATATGATAAATGTAAATATCTATCACAGAACAAACTCAAATTACCCAGATTTTACATGAGATTAAGTTCTATTAGAACTTACTTATTGTCTAGATGAAGATACTTTTTTTCCCTAATTAAAATACAGATGTAAGTTTCACCTATAGGAATATAAGGACATGATTTTGCTTATGTGCCATTAGAACTTAATACTGGAGAAGGTGCAGTTGCTCATTGTGGTAGTGAACACAACCCTGGCTTATATGCATTATAGGGAGGGAAGGCTAGTTTGAAAACAAAAAAGATTATGTAAAAATTGCCATGAGTTGAGATAGTCTATTTTTTATCAGCCTGAAAATATTAGGAGCTAAATTGGTGCAAGAGCAGAGTCTCATTTCACTTGCACAGGTGGCTGAGAAACAGTTGGATCATGGCCTGGTATGTACAAGTTAGTCAGCTAGGAAAGGGTTTATCACTCCCTTCCAAAAAGAGGGATCCGTATTGTCAGAGGTCTGTTGGAGATTGCTATCAAACATCATGTGCTAGCAAAGTCATTAGGCTGTTCAAACTTGATTAGTGCTTGGCTGCTGCAGACTTTCTTTTAATCAGGGAGGCATAATTGTAGCTTCTCCACAGGCAGAAGGAAATCTGGGCTCTGAAGTTGCATTCTTCGTGTTTGCATTTATCTCCTGCTCCTCCATTTCTTGTCGATGGAGATGTGGGAGTGGAGAACCAGCAGGCTGAAAAGTTCAAAAACATTACAGCACAGCTTGAGGTACCTCTTCCTAGCTATCTTGAAGATATCATCCCCTGGATATAAAAGAATAATATAGCTTATATCTCTTTCAGTAGTAGCCAGTAAACAAAAGGTACTTTCACCTCTATTGATGTAAATATCTGCTCTGCAAGGATGTTGGATTAACTACAAGGCACACAAAACCTGGGGTTTTTTAAGGGTTTTTAAGCCCATAAACTAAAATCTTTGCTCAGTCTTCTCTAAACCATTCCTAAATCATGGAAAAAATGACAGGTGCCCCTAAGTAATCTCTAGGACATCAAAGTGCGAGGACAGTGACATGCAAGCAATGAATGCAATTCAGAGACAAAGCATGTTTGAATAACTGTAAAAACTTGGCTAGCAGATGGAAACACATTGAATTTCGATACAAGTCGGAGCTTCAAAACCACTGTTTGTTACCAAATTGCTCTTGAAGGATGGATTAGGATGCTCTTGAATGATGGCTGTGAGGAGTCTCTGTGAGGGACCCCTTCCTCAAGCTGACAGGCAGTTGCTCACCTAAATAGCTGCAATGATTTCAGTGCACAGGCTTTCTCCCCAGTGCAAGACAAGTGCATAACCTGGTCCAAATCATTAGCTATAAATCAATGTGCAGGTAAGCAATATTTTCTCTGTGGACTGGGAGATGATAAGAGTTATAAGTAATGGCACGCATGCGCCTAACCCATGATTAGAGAAGGGTTATGTGAACTGGCAATGAGCTCTGTTGAGATTGTACTCTGTTTAAAACAAACTGAAAGCATGCACATGTAAAGCTACCACAGCCCAGCTGATGCATGGTAGATCTTTAACCTTTTCTTGGCATGAAAGAGTCTTTTTAACAGGAAAACCCATCTTCAGGAAGTGGAGGAATTTCAGACAAAAAACCAAAGAGCCTGGTGCAATAAATAACTTCAGAGTGGGAGGACATGTAAGGAGTGTGCCTGGGATGCAAAAAGACATCTAGAAACCTGGAGAAATCCTTTCAAGAGCTACTGGGAAAGAACAGGAGAAAGTCCACGTGGTTTAGGGTCATCACAAACTACGGCAGTGCTATTTTCTCAGTACCTGGAACGCATGCCATTCTCTGAAAAATCTTGGGTATTGTGTACTGCTGTTGAAGGACAGAGCAGAGCTGAGTCCCTCACTGTGTTCCTCATCAATAGAGGCCATGAAAAAATTGTGGAAGTTGTCTTTGAACGGTCATTTGCTTTTAAAATCCTTCTTAGATAAATTTAGGAGAAAACTGAGAAGTGGTTTCTATTAGCTTAGCTAAAGTTTGGTTTGTTTCAGGTCTTTGTTTCAGGCCAAGGTTTTTTGCGTATTCAGGGTTTTTTTTAACTCCTTTCATGGTGACTTATGCGAAAGTTAACAGGAGAAAAAACCATCCATGTGAGGAGCCTTATGCAAGGGTCTCTCAGGTCATTCTGTTCTGTGAGAGTTTGAGACTCCATTGAACAAAATTTAAAACATGAAAAGAGAGAAACTGTAAAACATTGTGGAAGAGATGGTTATTTTAAAACTTCTGAATGCCATCCAGGCCTTGTAAATAGTTATTATGTACTCAAAACTCTTTTGGAGGAATGTAAAAGGAAGCATCTGTAGAAAACAAAAACATCAGTCTGAGATGCTGTGGAACTTTTCACAACCCTATATTTTGCCTATATTTTTTCTAGGTCGTATTTTTCTTTGTCTCCCATTTCTTAGGAAGACTTTGGCTATTTCTGGGAGTCCTGAACTCGCTGCCATTCCAGTCAAAGCTGCAGGTGATTCATTCCCTGGGGAGTTGTGCATTCACTGCTTTGCAGACATTGACACTGGCACAACTGTGAAAAAACTATGGATAAATGCATGATACAAGGTGGAAGAGGAAGGGAACAGCAGGCTAACAAAGTGATGTGGCCAAAAAATTTTGAAAAGCTTAGAAATAACATTTTGGAGATAATCTCAGGCCTCCAGCGATCCCTTACACACATTCAGAGTTGATAGCTCTTTGTCTCAACCCTTACTTTTCAGACAGGACTCCTCCTTAGTCTTAAGGCTCTTCTGAGGATTTGACAATGCAAAATTATGATATCAAAATTATGATAAAGTTCTTTTACATTTTTGCTTGGACTTGATGAAATCACAGGACTTTTAGATTTGCCTTTAAAAATCTGTTGGTTTTTTCTCCTGTTTCCATTTTCAGTAAGGTTTGGTGGATGCATTCATTTGTATGTACCTTTAGGTTCTCCTTCATGCTCCTTACATGAACGGTGTTGGCTTCATTAACAGTGATGGCTTTCTACAAGGAAGACCTACATGTTTCTCCTTGGGTTGTTGTTGTTGTTGGTTGGTTGGTTGGTTTTTTTTCAAATAGTGATCTCAAAGAGCCCTTAAAGCAAAACAGTCAGATACACACAGTCACACAAATCACACAATAATTTAGGTCAGAAGGGACCTGTGTGGCTGTCTACTCCAACATCCTGCTCAGACCAAAAGGTTGGCTTCAGAGATCAGTGAGCTAATGGTTTCACACAGCTGGATATTCCAGTCTCAGCGCTTGTTTTCCCACTTTATCTCCTTCCTTGTAAGTTTTCTCTCCAAGCATTTAGCTGAGTTTCCCTTTTTTTTTGCACCTCGTCACAGTTGCCTCCTGTCCTGTTGTTATGCATCTTGGGAAGAGCCTGGCTCTTTCTTCTCCTTACCTCCTTTCTAGAGAGTTGATCCCAGCAACCAGAGCTGCTCCTGGGCATGCTGAGAAAGGGGAGCTGTCTCAGCCCTGTCTCACACATGGTACTCCAGCCCCAGGCTGCCTGCAGTCGAGGCTGCTCAGGTTTGTGGAGCTTCCTTGTGCACTGGGAACCCAGAACTGGACACAGACTGCCAGATGTGGCCTGATCAATGCCAAACAGGCAGCAGTAACAAATTGTTCCTTGTAAGATTATTGCATGATCCAAAACACTATTCTATAAACAAATAGAATCCTTTTAATTACTTTTTGAACAAAGCATACACATGGAAGGTTTTCAAGGAAGAAAATTATGTGGCTTTGTTTACAGTTTTCCAAATTTGTGCTATAATATCCTTCTTTCATAACAGGAACAAGGTATTCTCTGATTAAAAACTAGTTAGAAGTGGAGATTATGATCAAAATAATTTAGGATTTGTCCTTTGCCAACAAAATGCAACAAATTGGACACTGAAGTAGGAAGCATAGCAATGGATGTGGAAAAAAGGTAAGTTTGCATGCTTGGCATTACCACTGAAATCACAGCATGGTTTTCCCTAAATTCAGGCATTTATGAAATGGACATAAAAGTAGGTGGGGTTTTGCTGTCTTAATCATGGGAATATTACAGTTCCCTGCTAATATTTTCCACCAAGGGCTAATGTAACCCTTAACTCTTGAAATTGTCAACCTTTATGAGGAAACTGCCAGCCACTGTAAGGATCAGAGCCACTTTTTAAGGGGTGTCAGTTTATTGCCTGCCTTCAGTGAGGTAGAAGTGAAGATATGTCCAAGAGTTGTCACCTGTGACTGTTCCCAGATCCTTGTAATGATAGCAAATCTCATCAATCTCCTGCTGTCAAACATTTTCTAGTTTCTGAATTTCTAGTTTCTAAATTTCACATTTCTAAAACAAGGTATGTAATTCCAAAAGCATGAGGTCTGAGAGTGCAGCAAAAATCAGCAAAGATCACAGCCACAGCTGTCAGTGTTGATTGATGGGATTGCCTTGGATCCAGCTGTCCCTATTAAAAGAGACATTATTAAAGAATATGGGCTGATAAAATGCATACTAATTTAAGCTTCCCAGAGAATCATCATGTGCTCCTGGGGGGAAATTCAGTGTGCTACCATAGTTTGCAAACCTTTACCTACCTTCAGCACTGTTTTTTGGTCTTCTGTATTGCAGCACACACTTATCATTTTTTCCTGTATGTTTCCCAGTGCTCTTGCAGCTACATCAAGCCTTATGCCATTGCACAGGTGTACAAAGGCTGAATGCTGCACAGGACTCACAGGAAAGGATTTCTGACCAAATTGTACAACAGGCAGAAATATGCCTCTGTTGCACTTGCTGCTGCCGTGGGCCACACTGCAAAGCCTGTAGGTACAATGCAAAGTTGTGTGAGCTTCTGTTCTGGTCCTCATGTATCAGATGAAAAATAATTACATGTGAGAAGAAATTTACTATGATATAAATTGTTTCAATTTTTGTAACAAAAAGAAAAAAAATTCACAAGGGAATATCCAAATTCAGATTCATTTAAATCTGATCATGAAAGACTCATGGGGGAGCATCTGATCCCACAGGGGTGGTCCAGGGGAAAGGCATGGCAGAGTCACCATCTTGTTTTCATGTTCGGTTTGAGAGGCATCACTGGAAATTACCCTCGTCAGTCTGATAGGATTCCTGTGGCTAACAAAAAGGGGAACAATTCAATACTATAAAGTATTTATACATCCCCAAGGCACATTTACAGATGTCCTTGGCAACATCAATTTCCAGCCTGTTAATAGCTTTAAAAGCTAAAAGCAAAACTGTAGACCTTTTCTAGGTACTAAAAGGCAGAAAATGCTGACGGACAAGTAGTGAGTAGGCAGATCCCTCCCCGTCCACCTCTGATAACAATCAAGGTGCTGTACTGTGCATTAGCTTCAGGGAATGGATTAGCCCTTTTGGCAGCCCACTATAAAGCACTTTGCAGTAATCTCATTTTGAGATCTCAAAGGCATGAATCATCCAGGTCAAGTTTAAATAGAGCTTTGAGAGCCAGATTCCTATCTTGCTTATACCACCATGAATAGAGAGTTATTGCTGTTACAGCCAGTGTTGTTACATAAATGTGTATCATCAGTGTGCAGGTAATCAGAACTGGGCCCTAAGGGTGAAAAATTGGTATGCTAATAAAAATTAGCTGAGGGAGGAAGTATGGCTTTCTATATATAACAGTAAAGAAGCAACTACTTCTAATACCAAATGAGGAAATGTGTTACAATAAAGTGAATGGTCCAATTTCAACTAATTATTTAAGGCCTTTACTGAAGGGGTTCCAACTTCTCCACTGAGCTCATCAGGCCTCTTTTTTGACCAAATTGCAAGTATTTCACCGGCAGACATGAACATGTGCATTCTCCCATCACATAAATCCCTGCCCACCTGGCTTGGGATGAGGTCTCTTACTTCTGCCCACTTCTTGTTAGTACAAGGAGGAGGCGGCAGATGGAAAGGTGGCAGGCAGTGGGTGGATACATTGTTTTGCCTGGCAAAGGTCCTACTCTCAACTTGTTTCTGAGGGACCCCAGAAAGGACTGAAGTGATGCTGGGTGCTGCTCTTGGGGGCCATATTGGCCTTCTAGGCAGCATCTTTGGCATTGTCCTCATTTGTCAGTTCTGTGACTACACTGCAGGCTGCATCTTCAGGAGACATACATTTTTCAGTTTTACACCATTTAAATCTGTTACGTTGAGCTGCTTCTCAGACATTAATATTTAGGGTGAAAAACCTGAGTACTTCAGCCTCTTCAGACCTGCTCTATGTGGCAGGATACATATTAATGCATTTTTGAGGTAGCTGACACTGTGACCTCTCTCCCTTCTCATCTCTGCCTTTCTGTTTAAATTATTGGCATTCTTCCCATTTGTCAGTACCGGGCAAGTAGAACAGGTTTATCCCATTGCTAATGCAAGGATTTCCCGAAGAGCTGCACACAGCTTTTCCTCTGACGACTGCTCATTTAACCTGTCCACCCTTTCCTGCAAGTTTGCTTTGGAAAGAATGTGCTTAAAATCTGCCTGGATCTCAAGAGCTTCAAATGCAAAGGATGTAACCAGCATCCAGAAATCTGAAATGGAACTAGACAGTGCTCTGTCCGGTGACCTGGAAAAAAATCAGCATGGCTCAGAGGAGCTTGCAGAGGTCAGGTAGTCTCTGCCCTGCCAAGCAGCAAGCTCAGCTCTTCCTATAATATTTCTGACAAATGTGAGTTTACCTTTTTCTTAAAAAATCTTCCATGGGTGGATTCTACTGTCTCCTCAAGCAAACTGCTCTTGTATGCACTTGCTGTTCTCAGTTGCCTATTGATAGGTAACAGCCCTGTGAAATTGGACAAGTCTAAACCCTTAGGATCCCCAGTGCAACCCCTCTTGCCACGAAGACAGTTCTTGTCTGCACTGGAATATTCATTTTGGAAGATATATAGTTCTGGATTCAAATGTCAAGTATAACCCCTGAATTTGGCTTCAATGTGAAGAGGGTGCCCCAGTGATTTTGAGCCCAAAATTCTTGCAAGGGAAACTTAGGGAAGGTGAATTTCTGCAAATACCAGTCATGATCAGACTTCCAAGATTGTTAGACATCTGGCTTCATGGTGGGGAGCCTGTCAGTCCTGTGAAATGCATCTCTGCCACGGGTGGTGCAGGCAAGGTGGTGGAAGGGCAGGGGCATTTACCTCGCAAGGCTGAATAAAACCAGTGTGTTCCTGCTAAAAATGCAAATTATTGAATGCATATTTATAGAATCATAGACTCATTAAGGTCAGAAAAGACTTCCAAGATTATCAAGCCCAGCCTGCGTGCAGAGGGGAATAGGTCCTATTAAAATTTGCTAACCAGATTTTGAGGAAACTACCCTCCTACCATGTGTTTATCAGATATGCTAATCCTTTCCCCTCAAATAGTGTGACAGGTTCTTCTGCATGGATTTGCTGGGTCACAGCATAGGCTGGGTCACAGCATAGGTGTCAGATTCTTTTAGGTCATTTGTCAAGTGTTTGTGTTTGTGCTTTCTTGTGCAGGCCTCTGTGTGGACAGATTCCCATCTGAAAGATTTCCAGACAAGAGCCTTTCTGCAGGTGGATTTTTTAGGAAGTGATGTAAGAAATGGGGGAAAAGAACTGATCTTTGTATGTGTGTACAGTTTTGTGATAGTATACTCCTTATTGCCTGCAATATAATCAACTTTCATTATGATTTAATACCATTCTGCTGAAGAAAGAAGTTGCCACACAGACATTTGGGGGAGCAGCTCTTTGAGTGGGTTCACACCTCTCAGATTCACTCCCCAAGAACTTCAGAGAAGTTAGGCCTTTTTAGTTTGTCTGTTTTACAGCCACAACACAAGTATTTACATTCTACACATTCTCTGATGCTTCTGTTAATGTCTTCACAGTGACTGACAATGTTTTTTGCAAAAGTTAAAAAGAGAGTATAGCAAAAAGCCTCTGGTAATATACACTGCTGCAAACAGCACCGCTACTCAGATGCCATTCAAGCCCAGGGTTATGAGGAGAGCTTGCACTCCTCAGGAGGAAAAATGCACCCAGAATGCAAAAGCACTTTCTTTTCTGTTTACACTTTGTTCCTTCTCTCAACACTTGGAATATAAATGCTTCAGTCAGAGGTTCTTCTTTGTTTTGCTGGAAAATTTTAATCTTCCCCCCAGAAGCCTACATCATCTACAAAACCACAAGAGCTTTCTTTACAAAAGATGGAAGGCAAAGCTATTCTGTCTGATGCTTGGGCAAGAGGAAGCACAAACAAATGCTGCTCAATTACACAAAATGAATTGAAAGCAAAGGCAGGAGACATCTTAGCAGAGTGCAGACAACTCAGGATGGAGATGCGACTCTCTTTACCATGCAATTGTCTCAAGAAGTTCCCTCTCCACAGACATGGAAAGAGACAGAGGTGCAGCTGTTGCTCAGGCTCACCTTCATCCTCCCTACCTACATCCCCAGCAACAGAAAACATGCTCTTAAAATATACATGTTCACCAGTTCTTCAGCAAAGGCAGTCTGTTTGTGTTCATTTATTTAAGACCTCTTTTAAGTAATTCAGCTCCTTTCTGGAGGATATCAAGGGTCTCCACTCCACTATCAAGCATCTCACAAAGCACCAGCAGGGAGTACCTGAGTGGTGGTTGTTGGCTTTTCATATGAAAGCTTGTACCCATGAAAGGGGCAGAGAAGCAAATGGACCAAGAGAAAATACTAAGAAGGTAAGATCAAGAAAATACCAAGAACAGGTATGGATGGACCAAAAAATGACCACAAAAATGACTACTCGGGGTAGATTTCAGAACCCTAGCTAAATAAATCACTGACAAGTTGGAGTCTTTGCCTGAATGTGGTGTTTAAAAGCCTGTTAAAGTTACTGGAGGTGAGAAGGCTGTGTAGTTGGACAGACAGAGGTGTCAAGGGAAAGCATTTGCCCTGGAGCTTCTCTGCCATGAAAAGGCTGATGGGTCACAGTCTAAGCTCTTTCACATTCTCATCTCTTCCCTTTTCAGTTTTCATCTGATATGTTTTAATTAGTACATAGCTGGATTGGAGGTCTAGAAAGACAGCTTCTGCCATCAGTTGACTGTGCTGCTACATCACCAACCCTTAAGAGTTTGCAGACTATATGTCCTCTTCACTTACAATCTGTGAGTCATGTTTTGAGGCAAAGATGTTTTCCATATACAGCATTCCACTGGAAAAATTTGCTTTTCAACAGCCAGTTTGGTTATTTGCCTATAAATGAGCATGTACTCTCGTATTTTGTAACCGATTGTATATCACTGTGACCCAGAATGAGAAACACTGTTCAGGCATTTAGGATGAGGAGAATGGATCCATTCAGTACCCGAAATTAGGCCTGTATTAGGTGGATGCTTGTTTGCTTACCAGAAACAAAGTGTTATAGAATCCTGGAAGATGTGTCCCTTACTGGGAAATGCTCTCAAAGTAATTGCAAGAGCCTTTTTGCATCCTGAGATTGCTTGTTTTCTTTCGGCCTTCTCTAGCCTAAACAAATGCATTTCTTTCCACTGCCCCTGACAAGACATTTTTACTTGAGCTCTGATTATCCTTGTCACTTTCTGATTTGTATTCCAGTGCTTCCATCTCTCTTTAATTATCATTTTTTGGATGAGAGGCAGGATTACTGCTGAGACCATGCCAAAGCTGGAGGGAAGGTAAGGATTGCTCCACACCTTGCATAAAACCCACCTGCTCCTAAATGTCAGAAGGAGGTAGAAACAGTGCAGGTGTGTGACACTGCAAACCCTTCCATTTGCAGATCCGAATCTTTTCTCCAAAACTTAATTTCATCCAGTGGTTTTCTATCTTCTATTTGTGCAGCTCTCTGTTCTTACCTTTTCACCTGTCCTTGCCAAAGTGGATCCTATTTATTTCAGACTGCTCCTCCATCTGATGAATTTTAATTCTACACCTGTAGAGCTTGAAACTCACATTAAACTTCAGATTGTATGCAAATTTCATAAGGAGCACTCCCAGCTTTTGCATGAGTCATTAATGGAAATACTTAGAAATGGCAGAAACTGGATTTTTGCAGGAAGCCACACAACATCCTTCTAGTTTGACAGTGAACACTGATAGCTTTTGGCATTAGGTTTTCAGGCAATTGTATATAGCTTCTAACAATTTCAGCTAGAGCAGTCATTTAGAAAAAAACCTCTAGGAAAATATTCAAGCTACTTCAAAACCCTTACTCTTAGACAGCAAAATGTCTCCTATTTACCCAAATGCTGCTGGGGAGAGCAGTCAGGGAATTTTGCTATTAGTAGCAGTACTAGCTTAGGAAACTGAGCCTGGGGCCCCTCATCTACATGACATTCCTCAAGATGATTTAAACAAAAAGTCAAGCTAATAGGTCTTCATGGTCTTTAAGGTAAAAATACAGCATATCGCATCTATTTCTTTTCAGTGTTTTGGATCCATTTTAACATAAAATTCATTGTTTTACATCAGTTAGCATTGAAAAATTCATGCTGCTGTTGCTGGCTTTTTAGGGGTTTGTAAAATAGTTTTTTGTTGCAGCATTTTGAGTGTTAGAACTAGCCTGACAAGGTTAATGTTCTGGCATTTCTGCCTTCCTACTCCACCCACTTTTTAAAAAAATGGATATGCAACATCCTCTTTCTAAGGCTTCTGTTTTCACCTGTCCCCCACAATTCTCAAAAGCAATACTTGTGAACTGCTTGAAATTGCATTACTCAGTTCTCAATGCATGTCAGAGTGAGTTCCACTGGGTCAGTCTGAGCCAGGAAATGCTATTTAGAGACATGTAGTATAATTTAGGTGGCAAATAAATTCTGGAGTTCATCTATTGAAATCCTAGCTCACAGAGACAACTTGAACTTACTGAAGTATTTTCTGGTTTTTTTGGTTTTTTTTTTTTTTTTTTTTAAATTATCTTATTCAAGTTTAAGCACTCTCCTTTTGACTATTAAGGTTAATAGTTATAGTCACATGATTACAGGGAAGACTAAACAAGACAGAATACAAGAAAGTTGTGCTTTAGCTTTCCAGTCTCACAGAGCAATGAACCAGGTCCTTTCATCTTCTTTTAAAGACTGTGTTCATTGAACATTTCTCTGTTTCTGTCTTATTTGTCAGAGAAAGAAATCAAGTAGCTTTTGGGTTTGTTTTGGGTTTTTATGGCTACGTTTTGGTCACAGGGGAGATAGAGGGGTGGCTTTTGTGAAAAGCTGCAAGAAATTTCCCCTATGTCCAGCAGAGCCAACACCAGCCAGCTCCAGGATGGAAGACTGACCCACATTGCAGCAGTTTGGGGAGGACTGTTGCCTGTGTGGTGTACTCACGTTGGAGATGTTCATGGAGGGATCTCTCTCATGGGAGGGACCCCATGATGGAGCTGGGGAAAAACTCCTCTCCCTGAACAGCAGCAGGAACAACATGTGATGAAATGATCAGAACCCCCATTCCCTGTCTCTGTGTACTTCTGGGGGAAGGAGATAGAACTGGGAATGAGGGATGGCTGAGGAGAGGTTTTTTTAAGGTTTTATTTCTTATAATTTTGCTCTGATTTTATTAGTAATAAATTCAATTAATATCACTAATTCAAGTCTGCTCTGCCTCTGATGGTATTTGGAGAGTGATCTCTCCCAGTTCTTATCTCAAGCCATGAATCTTTCATTATATTTTCTCTTCCTCATGGGGTTGCAGAGGGGAGGGATAGAGTGACTTTGTTGTGTGCCTGGAATATAGCCAGGGTTAACCCACTACACATCTACATAATCCAGTAACTACCTCACATTCCTCCTGATTCACTTTTCTCTTGATAAACTTGAACTAGCAAAATAATCTTTTGATTACATGACATTCACAGATTAAAATTGTTTAAAAGTGCAGCTAAATTATTTTTAACGGTGATCATTCCAATTTCATTCCATATTTGTTCCTTGAAGGAAAAATTATTGAACAATTCACATTCTCTTGCAAAGACAGCTGCTACTTCCCTTGCATACTTCATTAAGAACCTTACTGCTTCTTCTTGCTAATTTTTTCCTTTCTACATTGTTACTCAATGCCCGAAAATGTGTCAAGAAATGCATCTCAAAAAAGTCCTGCCATAAAATGCAAGTAATTTTTAACTGGGGTAGCTTTGAAGCTAGAAATGGCTTTCAATATTTATCCATATTTGGTTTTGCTGCACTGCTAGCTCTTAATCTGTTTAAATCTACAACATAGAGGTCGTTTTCCCAGAACTGCTAAAAACAAAAAAAGCCCTGTATCTTTCTTACATCAGAAAAGACTTAAATCCAGGTCTATCACCTTCTGACACACTCTAGTAGCAAATTGTATTTGTAATAACCTCTTGAATATGGTAGAAAAGTGTTGCAGTGTAGGGTTTGGAAGCTCTTTCTCAGGTTTATTCTCCTTCAGAAAGAAATCAATATAATTTCTAGTGATCTGATTTTGAATGAAGTCTCTGGGCATTATCTTTATTAATGGAACGTATTATCACTCATATTGATTTCTGCCTGGGAAAGGAGGCCGGCACACAGTCTGCACTGCTCTGGGTGTCTCCTGGGAATGGCACCACTCTGAGCTGTAGGCAGCTAATACATACACCCAGAGGAGCTAGTTAACACTTCTGCTGGTATGGAGCTGAACCAGCTGACATGAGCCACTGGCAAAAGTCTCAGAGCTGGAAGAGCTGGATTTTAAAGTGCATTTATGTGTCTAAGTGTTTGTGCAAATGTCGGTATTTTCTAGGTTGTGGTTTCTAAAACCCAGAGAATACGTCTAGACGAATCACTGTGATATGCGAGTGAGTCTAAAGTAAACTAACATGCAGAGATAGGGTTTTGTGTCCCAAAAGTGACAGAGCCATGCTATTATTGCACTATACTGGACTATATAATACTACTCCTCTACAAGGCCGTTTCCCTGGTGTAAGTCTGTCCCAAAAAATGCAGTTAATAATAATCAATACCAGTTTTTTCCACTCTCTCGAGCCCCACGTTGGGCACCAGTTAGAAGTATGTCCTGGTTTGGGACAAATTTGGGAGAAAACCCCTGTATAGGATCCCTCTAAGGAAGCAAACCCAAGTGGCCCCTCCCTCCAACCAGTCCGGTAAAAAAAACCTCTTTGGAGAAAAGTGGAAAAAACTATTTTACTAAACAAATAAAGTGCATACAAGTATAAAGAATGAATAATATGAAACAATAAAACCTTTCCTTCCGAAGTGAGATGGCAAATTGAGAAAGTCCTTGCCGTGGGTGTAGCTCGTCTCTCTCTCAGTCTCTCCTCAGTCCCAGTCTCTCCGGCGCTGCTGGAAAATGCTGAGCTCCAGGCCCTGGTGGGCTGCAGGTGCAGCCCCCAGTGCTCCCCTGGGTTTTCAGTCCAGAGCAGGTTTAAACAGTTCCAAGGAAAAGGAAAAAAACAGTCCAGAGAACTTCTCTGCCTTAGCTAGCTGAAACTAACTAAAATGAAAAAAAATCTCTGTTCTGCAGTCACTCCAAGCCTCCCTGGAACACCCCGTCCGCAGAAGAATGTCAGGCAGTTTTCTCAAAACAAACTCTGTGCTTCTCCTTGCTCTTAGAACCAGTCATAAAGGCACAGGACTCAATATACAGCACAAACAGAACAGACAATTGGGGATACAAGCATCATAAAGTTACCCTAGGACAAAGTCTTTGCTGACAGGCTGCTGTAGCTGTGGGTGGCTGAGAGCAGGGCTCAATTCCTTGGTCTGCACTACTGCCCACTGTGAGCTCATGGAGTCAGTGGGGTCAGATCGTGATTACAGATACTTCAGTTTATGAAAGCTGGGGACTTTCAACATAGCTCTCGATGAAAACACAGAGTTGCTTTCTGCTTTTTGTCCATGAGGCTTCACTTGTAGCTAAAAGCTTCTTTAAAAAGTGCTGCTTCTTGGGCAGTATTACTAAGAAAGAAAATTAATTAGGACTTGACACACCTCTGAAATATTGAGTGTTTGCAAATGTATAAAAGGATCCTGTCCATTCAGGAGATGTGGCAAGCTTGTGTGCTTCAAATACTTCTTCCTTCAGCATAACCATGTGTTCAGTGATACATTTTCATGTCTCACAGAATAAACACAAATGCTTTTCCACTTAAATCGCTTTCTGTTACATGGGCATTCAAAGTAATTTACCTGTACATCTATAAAGCAAGTGCCATAAATACATTTGTCTTGTATTCGGATTCAGCTCCACAGAATAATTTTCCTTTTTCAGCTAAGCAAAAATATGAAAGATGACTAAAAGTGAATGTTGCAATATTGCATTTGCCGAATTCATTCAATTCAATTTTCTAAGGGAAAATATTGTGACATCAATATTCAATGCCATGCCTTGGAGTGCTATCCTTGGAGTGTTATTCTGTACAAGTCATGTATAGATTTGTATTTTTTTTCTTGTAAGAGATGAAAATGCAGTTACATTTAAATCTTAATAATCTTTTTTTTCACCTCTTCTTTCTTCTTTTTCCTTACTTCTTTCTTCCTTCATCCTTCCCTCTTATCCCTTCTCCTCTCTCATATCTTGTTATTCTTTTTTTTTTTTTTTTTTTTTTTAATTAAGCAGAAGGTAAGCATGAACATTATAACTGCCAGTAAAACGTGGAATAAAGGGAAGGAAAATCAGAGAAAATTCCATTATTAAATGGTCATGTACATCAAAGACCAACAGGGAACACTTCGTTTTGGAAAACACACAGACAGGAGAGAGAGTGGGTGGCTTTAAAGTGATGACACTTTGCTTGTGAAATAAATATACAAAACTGTGCATAGATTTAAACAAATAAAAGCTTCATGTATTTGTTCCATACTGCATGGCTCTTTTTCCCCCTACTCCATCACTCACTCCTTCTTAGTAGTCAAGAGAGACAATATTTTTACTACAAGGCTTCATCTACTGCAATTTTTAATGTTAATAAAAGCATCATACAGAGTAACATGAAAGAAGTCTTAAAGCATTGAACCCCAATATTCATTAGTGTTGAAGAAACCTCTGTTACAGATATCCATGGCTGAGTGAACTCACCCGAACGCACTATCTTGGTCACACTTGTGCGGTGAGCACTCAATGCAGCTGTGCATCCAAATGAATACAATGTTTTATTCAAAACTCTGTAAATCATATCAATTGATTGTAGGCCATCCCCAAAATTTCTGAGAATATAGTCCAGTTTGGAATAAGTAGTTGTGACAATCTTAAGGCTTCAGGGACTAAGTTGGAGTGCCAAGTCCCCATCAGACACATAATCAGAGAAACAGTTGAATCTTTGCAAAAATATCTTACAAAATATATTGTGGCTATGGCAAAAAAAAATATTGGCTCTGTCAGGTATTTTGAATATGAGGAAAGTGGGCCAATTTCTGCAGCTGAAGAAGTCCTTAGAAAGCTCTTTAAAAATGAGGGCAAATTCCTCTGCTACAAAACAAGTGCAATGCTCAATGATTTTAGAGTGCTGCTCATGTTGTATAGTTGAAATCAAACTCCTTTACAGAGTTTGATTTCAGACTTCAGCTTTCTACCTTATGCTGTGCCATACCTCAAGTTTCATAGAGATGGCAATGAAGTTTTGGAGGAAGAGGAATCTAGCTCTGTGATTGCAGCTTTTGCTTTCCAAAACAAAAGAGCTTTTTGCCTTGGAATAAGGCAAAGGTACACAGTAGCTGCACAAATGTTTCCAACTTTTTTTCTAAAGAAACTCTTACATGTTTTCAGAAGTGAGCTTTTAAAGATAGAACATGATTAGGAGTTTGTGTGAAATGTTTATTCCATGTAGCTGTAATGTAGATTGTGTGTGTTACCATTCAGGATATACACTCATCCTTATTCTGAAAGAATGGACTGCTCAAGAAATTTTTCCTCTCAGGAACACTAGGTTTTTAATTATTGTTTCGATTTGGATATAAGTTGTAAAGCCTTTTCCTAGCCAACAGTCTTCTGGAGTTTCTAACCTGTTGTTGGATTGCTGTGATACTTTTTATTTTCCTGTGGCAGAAACTTCTCATTTGAATGGCTTGTCTACAGTCAGCTCTGGCTGCTGGCACAGCTGACATCCTTGATGAGTGCTGAGAATGCCACAGTCTACAAAAAAACCTTTTGGAAAAATTGACAGTCATGAAAGACAGACCTATTTGCAATTATATAGAGTGGAAGTTAAAAGATTTTTTAATTTCAAAACAAAACCAAGCCAAAGAGATGCCCCGTCCCCGCCCCTGCCCCCCCAAAAAAATCCCCAAACACAAACCCAAATAATTATATTGCAGTAAGTGCATGAATGTATTTTAATGTAATTTACTATAATAGTTTGATAAATAAATGAAAATATGTAGTTATTTGTTTTACAATATACATATAGAAAAGATGTTTTAACACCTTTTGATACAGGTTATGACAAATGAGACGCTGGAAGAATTCTCAATCAGATAAATTTACCAGGCAGGCAAAGTGTCCGTCTTCTATGTTGCCAAGGTTCAATGATGTGCTCTTCCATCTACTGCTCATCTATGTAAGCTGTTATTTAAGAATAGCCATGACCTTTAAATTAATGAATTTTTTTCTTTATTAGCAGCTATCAAATTTAAGCAAGACCTTGTTAATCACTGAAACATGAAACTTTCCACTTAGCAGTGTGTAGCAGTTATTCAGAAAAAAGCACACCAGAGCAAGATTAGATGTAACAGTTATGAGCTCAGGTATTTCTGGATGACAGAACATTTTGTACTGGGGCTGTTTTAAAATCCACCACCAGCAGGTAAGTGCATGCCTCAGTCCTGATGCAGTTTATCTCCTCAGCAGTCTGGCCTGCTATTCACATTTGAGTTTTACGTTTGTTTTCGTAAGAGTTTACGTCCAGTCCGAGGTCTTGCCCTTACCTTCAAGAGACTCGAGGCAGGATTCATCAGACCAGCTGTAGACTCCTACATCTGAGTGAGTCATCACAGACTCACTGTACTGTCAGAGAAGAGAAATAGGTGCTTGGTGACAGGAATTTCATCCTGAGGTCAGTGCCTAAAATGGAGCAGAAAAATCTTGCCCAGCAGTGCTTTTTTCTTTCCGTGGACTATATTTGGGTAAGATTAATTCCACCCGCGCACAACTGAACTTCTGTAACAGAGGGAAAAAGTGGTCTGCGGACTCTAAATACTAGCTGGATTATTACAGAAGACACCCTACTGTAAATATTTCCCCTGCTGGGACTGACTAACTGAGCAGACAAGTGACGAACATGTTACAAGACCTAATGAATGTTGGAGGAGGTGCTGGCTACAGGGAGAGCTGGATGTGAATGTTCAGGATGTGGCAATGTAGAGGGAGATATTAGCCCAACTGCTTTTCCCAATTTGGTGATCTGCCATGCAACTCTTACTTTATCTAAGCATGAATGTACTCCTGTTCAATGTAAAGGCTATATTTAATAAGCCTGTGACATCGGCATCCTACTCCTTTTCTCTGAACAATTAAAATATTTCATATTAAATCAATGCATATGTTGTTCCTGGTTATCTCTGAGATCACTTAGTACTCCATATGATCTGAAAATAACTGCTTGGGACATTTCAACTGCTGATTTTTATGGTACAGAGTCTGCTGGAGATAATTTTCACATGAAATCTCTTGCTTTTAGGATTTGGTTCTCTATCAAGTCTAGCAGAGAATGTTTTCTGACTTCTGTGGCAATCAAAATGTGCTTAGTGATAATTTTTCTCTATACTACCACTTATCAAGAAGAGATGGATGTTCCTGGGTCTCCTCAGAGGAATATTAAAAGCCAATACGTAGGGAATTTCCTTCCTTACCTAAACAGCTTCTGGCTAAAAAATAGGGTATTACTATTTTCTGCACATCAGCTAGGAGCCTTTTGTAAAAGTATGCTGCTGTTTATGAAAATATAGTAATTAGGCAGATATCAACTTTCATTCAATGGATCAAAAATAATGTACTCATTATCTATTGCTATACTGTTTTGCAGACTAATTGAAAAACTGTAGTGGATTCTGAACTTTCGGATTTCATTATCATTAATGCAATTTTCTGTTTAGCTGGTTTTTTGGGTTTTTTTCCCTAATAACTATTGGTGGTTAGAGGTTTATTATCATGGTTGTGCAATCTATGCCAATGCTAGGATTTTCATCCTTTTTACCATCACACCATTCTACATGGTTTTGGATGGAAGAGAGTAATGAGAATTAGTAGATCGTTAACTGATCATATTAAAATTTTTAGTGATTTGGCTGATTGTCTTCTAATTCACAGTGGCAATACTGGACATAAATTTTACTGACTTAAAAACGTTATTTTGACCTGTGTTGTAAATGAGTGGTTTTGGCCACTTATAGGATCAACATCAAGGTGATTGACAACAAATAGTTTTAAATAGGAATTTATGAAAGTACAGTCTTAATAGACCTCAATGATAAGGGTCACTGATACTCTGTATAGATGAAGCATGGATAAGAAAATCAGATTGGAATAAAATTGTGATTATTTACATTAAGACCTGGGATGGGAGAGGATAAGAGTGTGAAGGATACCAATACATAAAGATAAAGGTGCAAGAGTCAGAGATGTATCGATCTTTATTTGTGCACAAAGGTATCTATCAAAAGCTCACCTCAAGTTCGGTGAAATACATCAAATCCCTTTGTGTTTCTCATCAGGCATGGCTTGCAACTTGAAGAATGTCCTGTGGGGTGTCAGCCTAGGGCTTGTCATCAACACTGGTCTTTCTATTGCCAGCTGAAGGGTTTATGAGCTCCAAGAGATGTCCCACTCCAAGGGAGGTGTTGGTGTAGCCTGTGGTCCATGAGAGCTCAAAGGGGTTCACTTAGGACAGCTGTTTATAGGATCTCAAGAAGATTGGTTTTGGACATCTGTAAAATCTCCATCCTCAGATTGGTAACTGCTGAAGTTTACAATAGGTTTGGAATTTGTTTCTAAAATTCCAGCAGCAACAGTAAAATGGATAGAAAAGCCTGGATGGCAGAACAAACCAAGCAGTGAGATCTCACTTCTACCTCTTTGTTGCCATATTCTGTGTGTTCTCTAGTGACACATCTTCACAAAAGAGTTTCCTAGGCTTGCCAGAGTAAGGCCAACATTTTGATGGGAGAAGGGCCATTGTAGAGCATGCACTCAGCATTTTTTGAAATTTGACTTGCATTCACATCCTGGTCTACCATTTCATCTTCTAAACCCATCTTGGGTTGATGACCATTTTGAATACTATTTTAAGACATCTCATGTCTTCCACATACAACTCAAGAGTTCTGCTACCTGACCCCACACTCAGCTCTCTTTTCACATAAAACTTCCCTTGTAGGTTCCTGACTAGTGAGAGTAGTCTCAGCAAAATTAGTGCTTGCAAGTTAACAGTTTGTATATGAGAAAGATAGTTCCATCACCATGGTCTCTTCACTCTGTGATGTATTTATTATGTGAAACATGGAATGGCAGAATCTACTCAGATAAAACTTGCAAGTTTTCTTGCTTGAAAACAACAGAAATTTCCAAATTTTTTCTAAATTTCATTGAGCACACAAACTTCCATCAGGCACATCTCTTCTTATTGCTGAATTTCAATCAAACACATTCTAGATGTACAACCATTAAAGCATTAAGTTGAGCTTAATGTCTAATGGGAGAGAATTTTCTTGGCAGGTACTAAGGGGCACTGCCTTCAGTCATGTTAGCTTTCAGTAATGAAGACAGGTAAACTAATCCTTTCTTTCTAGCCAGACTACTCTGGAAATAGGCCAGGTCCCACTGGGAACAAAAGATGTTCCTAGGAAAGTCTGTAATTAGACAACTTCAACTGCTCTACACAAATGTCTCATTAAAGTACCACTATGATCAAGCCTGCTGATGCAGAAGACAGCCATAAACCCCTCAGCTGAAAGCTGTGTTTTCTATGATTTGTTCTCTGAAACAAATATTGCAGAGACTGATTATCTCTTTAATTCAAATATATAGCCATTCTTCTTCATTGATAACCCAGTCAAATGCCTATTGTAGCTAACGGAATATTTTCTAACAATTTAGAAGGATCCAATAATTTGGATCAGGCCTTGAGAAATTCTCATGCAGGACCTGCAAAAAGCCTCCTCATAACACTTAGCTCATTCATCTCAGACGTAGGCACAGCTTGCTGTGCCAAGCTGATTTTTGTCGAAGTTTATATTTATATGCTGATGTTAAGTCTGATATTTCAGAAAGTAAGGTCAAAGTGATGAAGCATGGGAGAAAGAAGAGTAAACATGGTAATTTGGTTAATTTATTTTCTAATTTATTCACAAAGTTCTGAATTGTCTGCCTTTTTGCAATACAGCTGTCTTTAAGTGAAAGTCAAATTATCTCTTCTGAAATGAAGATTATAGTGATTAAGCACTAAAATCCTAATTTTTGACACTGATTCCTGATATTTCACTTCCCATCCCACAAAAACCTGTCAACTGAAAGCAATAATGGTTTCTACTGGGAACAAGACCCCACGGTAGCTCTGGTTAGCTTGCTGCTTCTGTGTGATTCACTGTGAGATTGCAAAATCAATTTTCCCCTTTTAAGACTGATGGTGTCAACTCCTGGCAGAAGCTCATATCTAGACTGCGCTTCTTTCAGCAGGAAAAGAGAGGCAGAATAGTGACATTCTTCCCTGCACTTTGGCTAAATAACCAGCAATGCTAGAGACTTTTTTTTTTTTTTTTTTTTTTTTTTTAATAGAGAAGTCCTTGAAGGCCAATGATATGCAGTTTAGTGAGATATGACTTACTATAATGACTTACTATATAATGACTTATATAATTTTTCCTAACTGATTCAGCACCTCTTTGGAAAGAACCTTGACATTATTAAAATGAACTGGGGGAAATGGGAGAGAAAAGTGAAGCCTGTAGCTGCAAATCTGAAGTTTTACTTTAAGATAGCCACAGAGAAAATATATGATTTTGATGTCAATTAAGGTAATCAAAAGAAATTTTGAGAAAATATTTGCATCTGCAGTTGAACAGGAACAGAGAAAGGGCCATGTATATGAAACTTTCTTTTGCATAGGAAACAATTCAGAATTTTACTTTTAATATAGTTATTTCCACACTATCTCTAGCCTTTGTCTTCTAGGGATTTACCAGAGTTTTGAAGTTCAAGGCTTGTTTTGAAGCTCTCTGCGCTACAGTTTTCTGTTACAGATCCTGGGGACTGACACATGTTTTGATTCTTCTTGGTGCAGTGCCAGCAGTGGCAGCAGGTAGTGAACTACCCTGCGTGCTGCCAGCCCAGATGGCATGTCCACACATTAATTGGTTCTCAAGAGTCAGTCCTCCTGAGTCCACCCATTTGTTGTTTTCATTGACTGCTGCCTTATCTCATTAATCAATGTTTGTTCTGCAAACTTCTGTAAAGACAGTCTGCAGATCTGTAGCAAGCAAAACTAGAAATATGGCTTCGTGTAAGTTCAAAACTTAGTGATCTGTAAAATAAGGATGACTTTCTAACTTTTACAGTTAGCACACTAGAGATTGAACTACTGTCTCTGAAATGATCACAGAACATTGAGGAACTGGAACCTGACTTGGATCTCTCCTCCCAGACATGTTCTCTCTCTCCATCCTCACTGTGCAGATTGAGTTTCTGGCATAATATCTTAATTTGAAGTTGCGAAACATCCCCCTTTTCTCTAGAAATTTTAGTTTAGAGGAGGAGTACCGGTCATTTCACTTTCTCCAGACAAAAGTAGGAAGAGCTATGAAAAAAAATCAGTTATATTTATCAGTTCCTTTTCAGTGACATTTTTTGCTTTAAAGCCATCCAACTAGAATGCAATTCTCATTATCTGCTTTAAACTGTAAAGCACCTGTTAGAAGTCTTTCAAATACTCCGGGCTTTTTTTTTTTTTTTTTTTTTTTTTTTTTTTTTTTTTTTTTTTTTTTCTTTATTCTTATTGATTTTCTCAAGACACACCTATCTCCCCCACGTCAGTTTTTCTTATATGTTGCTAAATAAGCCATTTTTAATGTTTGTAAACATTGCAGAAGATAAGGATACACTTAGGAGAGGGATGAGTGGGCTGGAAACAGGCCCTCCCTCCCCTCCAGCATCCAGCTGCAGCACTGCCTTGAGAGCAGTAAGGACGCAAAGTGCAGCACCACGGTCTCTCTTTGGCTCCCTTGCCCTAGAAAGTCCCTCTCCCATGTGGCTGTTTCTCTCCTGCTGCAGTGGCTGTCTGCTATGCTGCTCCCTCTGTGACTGAGGTCTGGGGAAAATCACTTGAACTCCCATCACTGTTAATAATCACTTGGTCGAGATTACTTTCCCTATTGACTCCAGGCTCTGTACATGCTTTCCCGTGTTGGAGGAGTGTTATGTGGAAGGAACTCATCACTGTGAGTGCTCTTGTGTGTGGGGTGTTGGAAGAAAGATTACAGCATTGGATAAAAGGATACCGCCTGCTGATGACTTGGTTGTAGAGTCTTCCCTCCCCCTTCTATTCTTAAGAATAGTTTTTATCTTTTCAGAAGAAAGAAAAGAGATTAAGACAAGAGGGGTCCTTTGCCAGGTCCTCACAGTTCTGCTGGTGAGCTGTCTTTCTATGAAAAACTTTTTCTATTAATCCACAGAGTCTCTATTCTTCTTTCAAGAACATTACCCCGACAAAAGTTCTGTATACCAATAGCTCTTCAGAGAACTGTTCACATATCTCTTAAAAATATATCCCTGAGGATTCACTTTGATATTACACCTCAAAAGATGCCTGCTGTGGTCTCAAGGTTTGTTTGAACTTCTAAAGAACATGGAGCAGAGAAGAGAGTTTGTTCTAGCTAAATCAAGAGGAGACTCCATCAGTCCATCAGTGTTGTTTCCACAACTTCTGTGTGATATATCACCATGTGAACAGTGGGTGTTTGCTATCTTTAGAACCATAATACTGGCTCAGCTCTGTCAGGTCAGTTACTTCCAGAGCAAAGCTGGGTGATATCCAGCGAGCTTTGGTCCCCAGGGAGTATTATCATGTCTATACCCACCAAAGTGGTCCATCTTTACACCTGAACTGAGATGATCATTCTCATGGTATCTGCTTTGTGTGTAACAATATTTTTGAATCTCAGTTATCTTCTGCACAACTAATACCAGATCTAAGCGTGATGACTGTATCACCTGGGAAAGCCAGCTCTGGAGAGAAGGTATCTGATGTTTGCAGAGGTCAAGGAGGCCCTTTCTTCTTCTCTCAATGCCAGAAGGACAGGTGAGATGAGAGGGTGACACATAAGCCCCGAGTAGCCCTGAGCCATTCTTATACTCAGTTGCATTTTGGCCCTTTGATCTTGCTGGTGGAAGCTAGAGCAGCATTTGAGAGCTCTGAGCTGAAAATGAGAGCAGGTCTAACAAGGCACACAGAAACCACCCCAGTATACATCCATACTGGGATTACAGGACCTTCCATGTACAGAGCCATTTAAACCCAATGCATTGCTCTGTAAACTTAGTTTGATAATATCCTTAAATATTTAGGTTACTGGCTACCTTAAATCTACTCCTTCCCTTCTAAATTATGACCTCAGTATACAAAACCTTGTACCAAAAATGATCTCTCAAGTACATATATCCCCTCTGATATGAAGATGTACTCTTGCTAAAACCAAATGGAAAACCTTAAATAAAGGAACTTGTGATTTTGACTCTGTGAGCTGTGCATGTGCAAACTCACCAATGTGGCACACCCTGGAGAGTTTTTCAGCAAGAAAGGAACTTGTCTGCGGCTCGGATCCCTGTGGAAGCCTGAGACTTGTCTTCTGCTTGTGTCCAGCTCAACAAACTTACACCTCTGCAGATGCAGCATAGGCTCTGTGTGTTAGGGTGACTGTTCATATGTCATGTATTCATGTACAGAATGCTGAAAATGTATAGCAAATAAAAGTATAATTGTTATAAGAGACAGCAAAATAGGAAAGTCTTATGATATTGGGATATGTAAGGACCAAAATACTTCCATAATCAATTAAAAATTAAGTCAAATCAGGTACAGAGCATGATTCTTTTTGTCAGACCAAATTTCAATATTCATTACCTTTCTTTCTTAAAAGGAAAAATTTTGCCACCACAATGCAGAATTCCACATAATGTGTTTTCTCCTGTACTAATGTTGTACCCACATTCTCGTTTAGCTCTGGGCAGGGGCTGGTAGACATTTCAAGAGGAACCCTGCACAGTTATTCACATTGCCATCAAAAAATAGGATTTTCTATTGTCACAGTTTCTCTGTCCTCTAGCAAGACCTTTTGCTGGAAATTAAGGGACACCTCCTGTAGTTCTCAAAGCGGTAGCATGGGAGGTAGAACTTAGGAAATAAAAAAAAAGCCACAGAGAAGATCATGGGACAGAAAGGGCTAAAGTGGAGTGGAAGAGGGAGAAAACTTGCCAGCAAGACCGTATATCTGCTCACCTGGGACAAGTGCAGGGTAGAATGAAGAAGATCTGAGAGAGAAAAGAAATGACTGTCAAGGTAAATATGTGTTTTGAAGTTTTGCCAAATGAGTGGGTGTTCACAACAGACTAAGGAGAGGGTAAGGGATTTTGTAGGTGGTCCTAGGAAATGAAAGAGAGCCTGGGGATGGTGATGAGAGGAGTGGATGTTCAGGAGATTTGAGACTTTATTGCAGTCTGAGTAAAAAAAGCAGAAATCTGAGCAGGAATCTGCTCAAATTTCTTAAGGATAAATCCCATTTGTTACTGTGGCGGTATGCTTCATGATAGAAAACTGTTTGGGGATTCATTTGTAAGGAAGGAACTACCTGTATGTTTTAGCAATGTAAAGAGACCAGAAATTAAAACCAGTTGAGGGATGGAGAATTTCCAGTCCCGTGTGGATTTTTAAAATTGTAATTAACCTCACTTGAAAAGCTCAAATTCTCATTTCTGACTTGAGCTTTCCAAACTTAACTTTCAGCTGCCAGCCACTGACTTGTACTGTGCTTTTTAGCTGATGCCTTACAGATCTTACAAGTACCATGACATGCTCATGGGTGTTATTTTTTTACTTTTCATTGGTGTGGTTTGGTTTTGATATATTAGTCTCATGTGGTGAACATAAAAAATATTTCCTTCCTGAGTTCTTTTGTTTGTGTTTTGGGAGGCGTTTGGATTATCTTTTACCCCTAGAAAAGCTCCTTAAACACTTTTATATTTCTGTGATGCAGACAGATCCTCAGTATAAAGTGGAGTGAGGTAAAGGAAAGTTGATTATTGTTTCTTAACTAATTATAACACTTGAGAGCAGGTTCTGTGAAAGCTGGGGCTGAGTTTGACCCATTCACTCTTTTGCTTCTATCTCCTACTTCGAAAATCTGCACCTGATATGAGATATATAATGTAAATTTGAGTAAATAGGAGTTCACTTCTAATCTCATGTTATGGTTCAGGAACAAAATACAGATCACAATACGAAAATGAAAACTCTTAAAATCCCAGTGCAATGTGGATAGCTTTGTACTTCAGGACAAAGCTTGGCAAGTTGAGTGTATTTATTTGCTGAAAGCCATCTGCTGAAAAAGATTGGATGTCGAACAGTAATTCTAGGTTATTACTGTAATTCTGCAAAGGAAGGAAGTGGGAATTGACTACTTACTTTTCAGCTCCTCTGAACTAAATGAGAATGACAAGCACTGGGAAAAGAAACATGATTTCAAATACTGGGTGCTCTCTCATGAGAAAGAAGCAGAAATAATTGATGTCTACCGGTAAACTACTCGTTAGGATAGACATGTGTGTTAGGGAACTTATGGCTGAACAACAGGATTGGCTTTAGTCACAATTTTTTCTCTCAGTTTATAAAAGTATCAGCAGTGAACAAAATAGATCTGTAGTGAAGGCACCACCACAGGCCACTCCTTAGGTGAGACAGTTTTCTATGCTAGTTTTCTTGAGAACTAGACCATGGCAAGTTGCCAGACCTATTTCTGTGGTCTCTGGCTTGTCCTTCACCAGGACAAGGCTGTTCACAGAGGTGAAGGTAGGAATACAATCCTCTTTTGTCATGCAGCACTGTGTTGTTCATTATAAGTGTGGCTGTGTCTCTGGCTATTGCTGTGAGCCTGCCTTGATTATCTTTTTTGTTCTTTTGTATTGCTTAGGCCTTCGGGCTCTCTGAAGGTAAACAACTTAATGGGCAGTGTGGTTACTGCCGCACTGCAGAGCAAGGCAGAAAATAAACATATATACTTACATAAATGTATAGACCCTCTTGTTTTACACTGTGAGAGCTTGCATGGGCTGGGAACCAGGACAGACCCCTGTTTAGAGGCTGCAGTGGCCCCAAGCTGGCCTCAGCCCCCAGCACCAAATCCCAGCAAGGGATGTGTGCCCTCTGGGCCTTCACAGCATCTTTCCAAGTGATGAAAGGGCACACCATCATCCTAATGGCAAGCCAGTATAACCAGCTTTAAAGCAGCAGCTTTATTCCTGCTTTTGATCAAGGACACAACTACAAAAAAGTCAAACTTAATAGGGCCCTTGGCTGCAGTTCCAGGGCGCAGCTCTTGGCAAGCAGAGAGTTCCTCAACGAAACAGCATCTTGGTTTGTAAACCACATAATATGGTGATTGATGCCCAAAATTAAATCAGACCTATCTCTTCCCAAGTGTCTCCATAAAGCTGCTCTTTCAGTCATTTCCCATCAAGGAAAACAAATCAGTAATTTATTCAATTTGTTTTCCAGTCCTCCCTGTTACCCAGAGACCAGGCCATAGGGAGAGGCCATAGGGAGGTGCCGGATTTGACACATCTGCTCTGCACCCAGAAGGCAGGGGTGTCACCTCACCTGTGTGCGCACAGCCCAGGGCTGCTCTGCTGCCTTGAGCCAAGGCCCCGCGGCTCCTGAGGAGCCCAGGAAAGCAAAGTGGCTCTTCCTGCTGCTGCAGCCGTGCCGTGGTCTGGCCGCACCCCTGTGGGCATGAAGAGGCAGAGAGAGCCCGCAGGTGTGGCCTAGGCCAGGGGCGGGGGATCACAGCAGGCAGCACCGAGCACTTCCACTGCTGCCGGTCTAAAGAGGAGTTAAAGCACCTCTTTCACGGGCACAGGTTAAAACCCACATCTCATGGGATTTAAGCTGACTTCTCTGAGAAGAGTCATGTTGAAAAATATTTGAATTTACAAGTATCCTTTACAATTTCTTTGCTGCCTTCCCATTCAGCACGCATTTTTGAAATCCAGGGTCAATACTTAATCATGCAGCTCAGGCAGCATAGGTACAAACTGGAACTTTGTATTTTACAAACTGCCATAAATACATTCTGCAGGTGTATGAATAAGCACTCTTACAGAGCCATGATTGCTTGTTATGTTTTCCAACGAGTTTATTTCTGCAGAAAAGTGGCTATTCATTCACCTCAATCTCTGTTGGTCTTTAATTTCAGTAATCATTATAATCAGATTTATTTTTATTCTTTTTCTGATTTAGGTGACTAAGCAGCATGTACATAGCGTGTATTGCTATTACCTAGTGTTCTGGAATCCATTTTAAGACTTTATCTTCCACTTGTAAAGTTAGAGCATACATTCCTTGTGGACAAGACCACCAAATGGGGAAATCTCCTTGTCATTTTCCTGAATGAGTGACGCCAGAAACAATTGGATTTTCTAAGCTGCTGTGAGTGAGGATTTTCGTTATAGCTGAATTTAACAGGATTTCTATTTTGTAGGAAATTCTGACATTTGGAAACTTGTTCTCATTCTGACTAGAATGGTTTGCAATGCCTTTGGAAATCATGAAAAGGTCTGGGCCATTTTAAAAAGCATCATTCCCCATTTCTAGGAACTCTTGTATTGCATAGTTTAAAAAAAAAAGTCATTTCAACGTCGGTGTCATTATCTTTTTGGTAGTGCTTTTTCCATGCAAATTGCTATCGAAAAGAGTAAACATCCCAGAGTCAGGCTGAATGTCTTCTCTTTAACTTTCTTTTCTTGTGGTCCCCGAGGGGAGCTATGGTGTGCCTGGGAAAAGTGAGCACTGCAGAAACTGCCGCTCTTCCCTCCTACAAAATGTTTTAGCACAGAGCAGGAGAAGTGCTGGCTTTTGCCATGATAATAAGACCCTTTTTTGTTCTCTGCCACTAGCAAAGTGATGCTGCGACACTAAAGTAGGTGTCACGTGGGTTCAAAGAGATCTTGAGGAGCAGGAGAGGACACCGATGGAGCGAGGGAAAACACAGTCTGCAGTAACAGATCCCAGATTGGGAAAATGACAGTGAGAATGAAGGGAGAACCAGTGTAGCACATTGTGATGACACCTCAAAGAAGGCAAGAAAAAGCAGCTCCTGTCAAAAAAAAAAAAAAAAAAAAAAAAAAAAAAAAAAAAAAAAAAAAAAAAAAAGAGGTTCTAATGTTATTTTGAGGACATTGATTGGAAGTAATAGTTTCCTTCCAGTTTCCTTCCTTCTAGGGAACTTGAACATTTTCATTATTCTGTTACTGTGGGGGAAGCAGCTGAATTGTCCAGAATTATTCTCACACCCCAAAGTGACCGCCGTTGAGCTTGCTCTTGTAGTCTCCTAGAGAAACAATCTGTCTTCTTCTCAAGAACACGTTAAAACCAGTGGCTGATTTCACCCTGATTTGGTGGCTCAAATGGAAGAGAATTCCAGCAATTTTTGTAGAAGTGGGTAACCAGAAAGGAGAGAACTGGGGTAATAGGCAGTGTCAAGTTTAGTCCTATAAATTCTGATCATTATTATCATGTATCTCCTCATTCTCTTGACTTGCTCTTCTTCAGCAGCAGGACTTTGCAAAGACCATTACCTTTGCTTCAAAATGATACAAATCCATGCAAAGCAAAGAATCTTTCAGTGGACAGTTCAAGAAAAGACTGTCAGGCGGTTGCATCCTCTGTCCCCCTACATGGTCCCAGTGGTTGGACTGAAACTAAAAGATGTCATAAAGAAATTTATGATGGAGTTTGAGAAGACAGAAATTACAATTTGGCATCTCCTTTGTGGTGTCTTGTCGGGGCTTTCCCCGTTTTCCAGGTGGTTTCAGAGTCTTTTGCCCCCCTGCACAGCTCTGAGCCAAACCGAAGGAAGAGATGGAGTCTTCAGGTTTAGATTTTTCAAGGTTGCATACTTCGTTTATTGTTTCTTATCTCACAATTCTTTCAGTGTCCAACAAGATGTTCGCAGCTGCATGGACTTCTCACGTCTCCCCACCGAGTGGGGTTGTCCTTATCTTTTATACTAATTGTTATGTATTTCTTATTTACTATTTCTTACCAATGTCTATCACTATTACTAAAAAGGTCATCTTTACTTTGACCCAATCCTCACTAACTACTTTGTGCCATGTCAATGCAGCAATGGAGAGAGGGAAGGAGAATGAAGAAGAAGGAGACAACGCCCCAGATTCTCCATCTTGTCCCCATTCACTTCCATGCTAGGAACCTAAAATTACTATTTTTTCACCCTGCGATAAGCTAAACTACTATTTTTCACACTCTTGTGGCCTGTAAACCTTCTCTCAGTGTACAAAGTTTTTCCCACGGATTGAGATCAAAGCCAGTGTCTCTCTGAGCTCTGGGCTGGGGTCCCAGACCCCCCTGCCCAGGTCCCTGACCCTCCAGGGCAACCAAAGGAATGCTCTGGACTCCAACAGTGTCTCTGTATTTGATGTGGGCTGTGTGTGTAAAGAGGATTGTGGCAAGTGAATGGAAGAAACTGTATGACAGCTCAGACACTACCTGTCATGCAAATCTGGGCTGCTGCACAACCTCTCTGGGAATGGGAGGACACCAGGCATGTCTGACTGTTCTCTGCCATTAAATCCACCTCTGTCCACAGTGATAGCTCTCCTTTTACTGGCTTGCTGCCTCCAATCCCCCTCCCTCCCCCCAGTTTCTGTTCTCAAAACTGTTGAAGTCCTTATTACTAGCCCTAATTCAGCCACCTCTTTTTGTAGGTGTATTTTCTTCCACAGCTGGCGCTCCTGTCCACATCTGCTTCTAACAACAGAGTGGGTTGAATGCTTGCTCTGAGCTTGAAAACAGTTAGTCTTTAGCCTGGTTTTTTTCATCTGAGACTTAGCTCTTAGACTCTTCTGATGTCAGCCATTAGTACCTTCCAGTACAGCATCCTCTATGGACACCGTCTTTCTGTTTTTCTCTATTTATTTTAAAATATGAATTGGTGATAATTATAACAAAAGTGCATTTTTGCCTTGTTTTTAGTTCACCTGTCCATGAAATATTCCCCAACTTTTTCCAAACTTTTTTCAATTTAATGTAAGTAATTACTCTTTAACATGTTAGAATAAACCCAAGCATATCTCACTGTAATCCACTTATGTTGGCAATTTTCTCTTTGTTGTTTTGATTTTTTTTTCAGATTTACCTGAAAAATTTTGAAGTTTTTCTCTTCCACTTCTTTTGCAAGTAAGTGCTGTCATTTCAGGCTCATGCCATGAAAACTGGTACTGAAAGTATTGTTTTTTAAAAAGAACCCTCATTCATTAATCATGATGACATCTCATATTAACTTGTTAATGTATAAAGGCCTTTGGGCACTTATGAATCTGTTATTTCAGAAGATCTAAAATGAAGCAATAGTTTTTCAGGCAACCAAAGAAAAATTCACCAAGGGCAAAATTTAACATTATGCAACTGTTCCAAAAATATTCATTCTATACACGGAACAATACACTTTTTAGAAGTAAAAATCAAAAACACGGTGGAGAATTTACATATGAAAGCCCGGCTGCTTTCTAGGCAGAATGTCAGTTCTGTATTGAATCCTTATCATTCTGAAGGCCTTTTCCTTGCAATCAAAGAACCCTTAAAAAAAAATAAATAAATTGGAAAACACACTTGTTAAATTTCTCAGGAGCTTTTTTAAGGTTGTGTATATATATATATATTCAATTTATAGAAGAGCAATATATTATATGGATGACTAATACTTTTATGATAATCTGAGTGATGCCTTACTGAACAAGTAGTCCCACAGATTTTTAAGGGGTTTTGTGTTACTTAATTTGAGTGAATTTTATTATCTAAGTGAATATTACTAGCCTGTAAACATAATCAGTTTTTGAATCTCATGTGAAGTCTGTCACCATCATTAGATAAAATTCCTTCTCATACATTCAGTACACAAATACAACAAGCGATATGAAAATATCTTTTGTCACAAAGGAAGCCACTTATACTGGGAAAAAGATGTATTGGAAAAATTGTGATAAACTATTTGAAAATATTCAAGTGAGATGGTAGCACAGAATGTCCGAAGGAAGAAGAAAATCAGCAATGGAACAAAAATAAGCTAGAAGAGTGACCTGAGATGTGACCTGGCATCATCTCATGCCACGACCACTGAGTTCTGTTGTAAAATTATTTTTCAGACATGTGCAGAGCATATTTTTTTGCTGTTATTTGTTTGCTTGTTTGTTTTTTTAAGAAAGAAAAATACCTATTTTGAACAACTTTTCCAGTAACTGTGCAATAGCAGTGCATAGGAAATGAGCCTGTGACCTCCAAACAGGGTGACCCACATGCAGGCTTGCTAGAATAGTTGTGTGCCTCTGCTGTATGTTTCTGTGCAGTCCCTGATACTTGTCCAGGTGCATGATAAAGAGTTCAGTATGTTATTACAATTCAAATCAATTATTTAGTCTGTGTGAGTCTTGAATTCATTGCCTTGTATCTCCATGGAGCACAGGGGTATGGCTACATAAATAAATTACTGTGACATTAGATAGGTTGTGCACTTAAAAACTATCAGCTGATCCATGGAACATGTCCACTTGCACACTTTTACTCTGGAGGAATACAAAGAAATTTCTCATAACTTGCTTCTCAAAGTTTATGGTTGGATCTAGTTGTCTTAAGAATCTTTTCTAACCTAAGTGAGTTTGTGATTCTATGATTCAAAACATATGAGCTGCTTTGCATGAGAGTTCCTGAGAGAGGTTACCATGAGGCAGCTGACATGCTCTGTATCCACAGTGGTCTTGATATTTTTATGGCTTTGCAATGACTCCCAAAATGTGGGAATGAGAACTGCACACTATTCTTAACCCAGTGAATGATGTTTTACTTAATTCACAGCTGTCCATCAAAGAACAGAGTATTATTTAAGAGTAGAGTATTTTCTGTCAAATAGGATATTCACAATTGACAATTTAAGCTATAGTTAACACGGCTGAAAATTACATGTGAAGCTAATTTAACCCTATTCCCTATCTAAAGACATGATCAACAGTATCATCTTCCATAGAAGTGTGCCTAACTTTTAAAATTACCTTCAGTGTGGAAACTATGTGTTTCTTTCAGAGTTTCTTTCTCTTTCACTGTGAGTTGAAAATCCTTGGAAGTCAGAGTTGTAATTAACAAGTTTTCCTGGTGTCTGAATATTCTTTGTCCTATCTGCCAAATACGTGAATAACACAATCTGTTGTTCCCCACCCTGCCCAGCCTACCACTCTTTTTTATCTTTAGACCCTTGCGTTTGATGAATTTCACATACCCTGAATTTCATCTTGGTTTTGGACCATTGCATTTGTCAGGGTCATTATTAACTTGTTATCCCCTCCTACAGCCTATGCACAGTCATTTCTAGCTTTGTATTATCTGCATTTTTAAAGGGCTTACTGAACATTCATCATTGAGATTATAAAGTGAAGAATTATGCAGACTTCTGGAGAACCCACTTGACAAGCCTTTCTGTTCTGTCAGTGAATCCAATGAATAACTCTCTGGAAATTAGTAGCCAAACTCTTTTTTAGCATTTTCATTTAGAACACTGAGAGTCTGCCCTAAGGCAAAATTAATAGACTTGTAAAACCTAGAAATGTGGTTTGTACTTTGTCTTTCCATCTGCAAAGACTGATGATCCTGTTATACAAGGGATTTTTTTTTTTAATAGAATAAATAAAGATTATACTTAACAACTCTGTGTTATATGCTCCTTGTTTCCTTACTAAGAAACAGTTGGCTCATCAATACCTTCTTTGCTCTTCTTCTTTTTAAAGATAGACATGGTATTTGGTTTTATAGAGTGTTTTGGTGCTATAACTCCTGCTGCTGAGTCTTACAAGCATCATTAATTGTTCTGAAATTCCAGCCAGATTCAGCCAGTTGGATGTTATTCTGTGTGTTGGAGAATGAAGTGCTCAACTTCTGTGTTCCACTGAGCAGCTCAGTGAATAGGAATGCTGAAAATTAATCTGTTCCTCTTGATTTACATTGAAGAACCTGGAAATACAAAATCGGTTTCCATTTGGATGTTGCCTTTGCTTCACTGATAAGAAAGCATTACATAAGTGATAAGAAAAGCGTTATTCATTTTCAAGATGGTGCTGAGATCAGATTAAAAAGTAAGATCTCTTTTGCTCTTCCCAGCATGGCTTTTTTCTGTGGCAATTTGCTCCTTTACTGGTTATGATCAATTGCTTTTGTTCATTAATTACGGACTATTTTAGCTCATTTCTTTCATACACACACAGACAAAAGTTCAATCCCCCTAAATTGAGAGTCTAGTCTATAGCTTACTGCATTAATCTGTAGTAGAGTTGGAAACATGGAGGTAAAACTCCTATAACCCCCAATTCTCACAGTTATCCACAGCTAAAAGTGGACTTAGATCTCTGGTGGGCTTTCTCTAAAATGAGTAATTAATATTGGGTATTATGTGTCTCCACTCATTGACTAGGCTCCATGGCACTCTTGTTCAGAAAGGACAGACCATAAAACCAAGAGTTGAATGTGGCATATTTGGGCCACTTCAGAGGTCAGTCAGTTTTGGAAACAGAATTCTCAGAGGGAAATCGAAATCTATTGAATAGTGGCCTCTTCTACATTATTATTCGTTCCAGCATTCTGTAACATAACAGAATGACTGATCTTAAACATGTTTTTTATTCTTTTAGCTTAGTCAATACATTATATTTTCACCTTACTTATTCTAAGTTTTGTAATCACTTAAGTAAAAAGACATGAGTGCATTCCCTGTGTCATTGAAATTCTTGTTAGTTTCTCAATTTTTCATCTTCCCTCCTCCATTATTCCTCAACCTCTGAAATATTCATGTGGCTCCTTCAATATTTTTTGGTCCATGAAAACTCCCATACTAGCCCTGCAACGTTACAAGTCCTCTGTCCTTTCATGTTATATTGCTTGATTTCCCCTGTGTTTGAATGGTGAATGTACTTACCTTTGATCAGCCCCCTTCCTGGTCTGACCTTCATCAGAATTTCTCTTAAACCTGGTTCCTCTACATATGTTTTAAAATGCTGAATGCCCTCTCCTCAAGGGCCATTTCACACTGCCCTCCTTACAGGTAATCTTCAATCTTTACACTCCAGGGGCCATTTTATTTGAATGAATGCACTGGGAAATACTACAAAACCCATGGTATGTTCTACAAAAGCATTGAATTCCAGTTGAATTCATGCTGCTTTGAAGGTGAATGAAAACAGAGGTCATTATGCAACCAGACAGAAGAGTTCCTATGGCTTTGGGGACCAGTTTAATTTTAAAGGATGTTTCAAGTGTGTCTCGTGCAGCTATTCTCTCTCTACAGCCAGCATGAGCCTTTGAGACTCCCCTGGAGACGGGCTCTGCTGCAGCAAAGCACAAATCTCTTCCCACATGAAAACATCCAGGGTCTACTCTTCTCAGTGTCTTCCCTTATGGACTGTGACTGTAATAACCTCACTTGCATCCCATATGAATGGTACATGTATTGTTATGTTAGTTTAGATCATTCTTCTTCAGATAGAGTCCTTTAGTGGATATTTAATAGAATCATAGAATCCTAGAATGCTTTGGTTTGGAAGGGACCTTAAATATGATCTAGTCTCAACCCCCTACCATGGACAGGGACACCTTCCAGTACACCAAGTAGCTCTGAGCCCTATCCAGCCTGGGCCTAAGTACTGAAAGTGTGGGTAGTGTGAAACTACTTTATGACTCAAGGCCTTTGTTTATCTGTCCTACCAATATGAGTATGTAAAGATTAAAAGATGGCTTTATTGTCTTCTATAAATACATTAAGGAGATATATGCAGCTCATACAAGCGGTAAGTGGCAGTTCTGTGAAAGAAATATTGTTTAAGCTGAAGGCAATGTAGGTATTATTGCACTGCTGAGGTCAATTATTGCATAAATGTTTATAAGTGTGACTCTGGAGTGACTTGCCTGCAGAAATACTGGAGACAGAAACCAAACTGGATTGCAAATGGGACCTGAGACACTTCTGAAGCTCTTTCTGGGGTTGTTTTTTGCAATGGTGAGCAAACAGTTGTTTTGACCAAGAATATTTCTCCCAGATCTGTTTTTTATTCCTAAATCCATAGTGATACCAGAGACTGCAATGTATTCAGGAAATGGTGGGGCAGCACCTTACACCACTGAAAGTTTAGAGTTAGCTCAGATTTGAGAAGGAGATGATCTGCATTTCTGGAGAACCTTTAAAGTCCTATTCTTTCTGTGTTTCTACACATTTCTCTTTACAAAACAAAAATAAGTAAATAATAAACTTTTCTAAGGGGAGAAAAGCTTTTTTTTCCCTCTGCTCCTCCCCCCGCCCCCCCCCCCCCCCCCAAAAAAAAAAAAAAAAAAAAAAGAGCTGGTTTTATGGAGTTTTTTGAGTTGATGCCTTTTGAAGAACAGGATTGTCAGCAGGGGCAAGGGTTCATTGGGTCAGGGAGGAGAAATGAGGGTAGATGTGCTGGTATCATACAGCTGCCTCCTAACATGCACTCCCAAACATGGGTTATGCATGCTGATAGATCCTGATGAAAAAGGTTTAACCAGGCTGACTTGGATCCCTGGAGCTATTTTGGAGGCACTGGGTCAAAAGATAATATAATTTCCTGTTTTGCATTCATCTGATATTTTTAACTTGGGCCAAATTCCAAACAATTAGTTTTGAGGAAGGTGAGGTACCAATGTTGGAAGATGCAGCTCCCAAACAGCGGGAGCATAGATCTGACATTTCTACCACCCATGACAATAACTTCTTCTCAGCCCAAGATGAAACTAAAATAATCACATCTAAGAAGTAGTCATAAGCAAGTGTGCCTTTAAATGACCAGGAAATGAGTAAGGTACAACTAGTAACTATCTCCTAGGGTTCCTCAAAAGGCAAGTTCTTGGTAAAATGAGTAAGATATGATGTGATATTATGATGCTACTGTGAACCTTGGATTATTTCAACAGAGAATTTATGTGGCTGTTTTAGCAATGTCAGGATTTCAATAAAACAACTATATAACTGGTCTGGAAGAATCCTGAGAAAATTGGTCCTATATCTTTTAAAATTTTTCTTAGCAGCTTAAGGAAGTGAGTGGCAGCTCTTCAAATTTCTTTTCTAATAAAGTTTCTTAAGGAATGTTTTACTGGTGAACTTAGTAACTGTCATTTTTCTGTCTTATATATGACAATAAAATAAATGTCTCATACTTTCAGAGAGTATCATCAGTCAAGTGTAAATCAGAGATAAGCTGCTCCAGTTTATTGTCATTCTTGGAACAAAAAACTATTTTTGAAGCAGGAATCACCCTATTTTATTTTAGCAGATGCTCATCTCTGCTACACTTGGGAAAACTTTATGAGAAATTATATTTACTTCTTCAAGAGCAGTAGATAATTCTGTAATGGCTTGGCAAGTAAATAGCATTTCATTATTTCTGCACTTTGTGTTATTACATCATGTTAATCCTCTTACAGAGACACAAATAATCATGAATTCAACACTGGAAAATAATGTGCTCTGAAAGACTGTTCCTTTTGAAATATTACGTCAGGTTATTATAAAGGGAAGAAAGTTCTGCATACAATGGGCCTGAGTTTCTAAACAGACCCAAATTTTTAAGGATGTTGGCTTTTAGATCAAAGGAAAAGTGGGGTTCTGATACTAAGAATTGTCTAAATTTTCATTCAGATATAAACTTGTCAAAGGATTTGAAGTGTTGGACTCCTTTAAAGAACCTGAGCATTCATTTTATTTCTTGCTCTTTTGAAATTTGTCCCAAAACTGTTCATTCTTTGTGGCTTAATCAACTTTGTCTCACACATGTGAATTATTATTTACATGGAGATTCATAGCTATAAAACTGTTCTGATATAAGGCTTAGTGCCTTTGAAATTACATTACTGTGTGAACAGATGTGCCTGAATAATATCCTTGGAAGTGGAGGACTTGGTATCTCAAGTATTCATTTTCACTTTGTCGTTTTTTTAATGAAATCCTCCAAGGAGTGACAAACCCGGAGATAAACAGCAATTAATAATTCACTGTGGCCAGAGGGAAGGAACAGGCGGTTACACTTCATTGTGCAGATCTAACAACTAAGACACAGCTTGGACACAAAATTGAAGGATCTGGTCACTGGCTGATTCTTCCTCAATTCAGTTTGGATAAAATGAATGTGTAAGTATAAATACATGTCTTCACAAGTCAGTGTAAAGAATAGTATTTCTGCAGCCATTGTCCTATGGATACATCATAGAGCCTATTCTACAAAGAATATTGGTATTCTGCCTCACCAAAATGAGATTCATTTTAATCATCTGGTGCGTAAAGAGTGAATTCCTGTCCGCTTCATGTCTTTTCTATCTTGTTGAGTCTCATGGTGGGTTTTTTTTTCTATATTTTGTGGCCCCAATTTATTTCATGGAGTTTGCCACAAAGGGGAATAACTATTGCACCATTTAGTTATTGCATATGCACATGCAGTGTCTCTCTCTCTCACACTGGGGCTCTCTGCAGCCCCCACTAAGGCTAAGTTAACTTCCTTTCCTTGTCTGTGCCTTTGACCTTGCCTATTGAGGTTAAAGGGGGGAACCTTCCTGGTCTCCTGCATGGACAAAAAGCCTTTTTAAAACATGGAGCTCAAATCAGTTGAAATCCATCAAAAATGTTCTTGATTTATACACCACCTAGAACTTTTTTTTCTGCCTTCCACCTTCAATCTAGGTTTAGTGGTCACATATTCTAGGTTCTTCTGGCCCACAACAGTAAATCATATTTTAACAAGACAGACCTGCAGTGATTTTGCAGCAAGCTACTCTCTATTTCCAGTGGTTTGTGTTGTCTTTCTTTCCTTAAGTCTTGTCCATGTAGTTTTATTCTATTAATTTTTAAGATCTCCTCTGGAACGAAGACAAAATTCTAGCACTCTTGAAAGCTCCTCTGTCACAAGGAGTTCCACAGTTTCCTGTAGTACTGCTTCAGGTGATTTTCATCCAGCCATATCATCTTTCCATTTGGTTTGTTTTGTCTTTTTACATCCTTACTCTCTTTGCTTTTCCATTCCCCTCTGAAACATAATTTCCTGTTGTATTTCTTCCTTAGTTCTGTCTTTTTAATTTATAGATTACTGATCTGGTTTATTCATTCTCATGCATAAATGATTTGCTTTTATTTGCTTTTCCTTATCCTTTTCACTTTCTTGAAATGAGCTATTTCCAACCTGTTATACACTGTAGAGACGCAAATTTTAGCCACTTTTTTACTTTGATTTGGGAAAGTATGTATGAAAAATATCTCTCCTTCTGGAAAAGGTGCCTGACATTCTTGAACTATTCAATCCATATTAAACTGTAAGCTGCATAGGCTGGGTACCAGATGCTAATTTTCCTTTTAAGTACACCTGCATTAAGTACTGAATAATAATAAGTAATTGAATATGTAATTAATGTTTAAAAGTCACATCCATTATGCAGAGAGCTTTCCTAGAACACAGGTGAACTTGTTAGTCATAGAGTTCTACAAAGGTAGAACCAGCTTGACTTCTTGTATAGTAGCAGCAGTTTAAAATTCTGAACAATAAGAGTGGGTTTTTTAAAGCTAATGCATCTATTTCTGGTATTAATCTGGAATTAAGCAGGTGTTTAATGGCAAGAATTTAGCACTTTCAGCTTTTCACTGAAAGTCAGGAACATGCTGGGAAAGTGTAAAAAGATCAGCTTAGCTCAGAGTCTTTAGCAGGAATTCTAGGGTTAATTTTGCACCAGCTAGGGGCAAGGATTAAATTTCCACTAAATACAGTATTTCCCACTTTTGGTAATATACTTTTTATATAAAAATACATTTATGTAGTAAGGACTATGTCATTTTCTGGGCTATGAATAGATTATTTTGAGGATTTGGAACTTACACTATTCAATACCTCCTTATATTTAGGAAATAATCTTTCTCCCTTTTTTTCTTTTGGCTAATTTTTTCTTCCATAAGAATGCTGTTTCTTGTTCCATACATTTTTCCTTTTTCCAGAGTTTTTTGGGAAAAACATTATTTATTTTTATTTGTCAAAATTCAACCTATCTTGCAACGTGTTGAATTATAGATACACTGGAAGGTTAGGTGAGCTGTCTCAAACCACTGAGATATCTCACCTATTCTCATCCTGTTTCAGGAAAAAGCTGTGCTCTGTTAAGGTAGTTTTGGTTAAAGTCTAAAGTCAGCATTCAGAACATGAATATAACCGGAAAATATTGCTGATAACTAGACCCTCAGGTGTCCCTATGACACCACAAAGAAAAAAGGTAGGAAAATGCATATTCACTGTCATAGAACAGCAATTTCAAGTAGTTTTGATCTTTTCTGGAGATGAAAAATTGAGGCCCTTTCAGGAGTCAGTGAGCAGTGAACAAATGTTAAGATCAGGTTAACTTTAGATATTTGAGAAAGAAGAAGGGTCTATCAACCCAAACTTATTTGTCTATTGTGTTGGCTTTTTCTCACAATCTCTGAGACCCATGCTCCATGAAGACTGTGGATAAAACCTTTATAGGTTGTACCAAGTCTTCATCTGTTTTTTGAGTCTTGTTTGGTTTTCTTGTGTTTTGTTTGGCTTATTTGTTTTCTAGAGGGTCTTCTGTGGGTTTTTGGTGTAGTGGGTTTTTTTGTTTGTTTGTTCATTTCATTTGTGTTTTTATTTGGTTTTGTTACGTTGGTTTGGTTCAATTTTGGGGGGTTTTTGGGTGTATTTTTAGTTTTTTTATTATTTTTCTTCAATATTTTTTATTTGAACTCTTATTGTTCAGTGAGTAGTGACAAATAAATTCTAAATTTTCAGTTAAAGAAATATACAGGGCATCAAATTGAAGAAGTAAATTTGATCCTGTCTGAATTACCATTAGTAAGTCACAAACTACTAAAGAGCTTTTCTCAGGCTGTACAGCACCAGGGAGGTGAGGGGGCTGCTGCTGGAGTTTGTTATGTAAATTCTGTGGAGCTTGGTGTGATGAGTACAATGAAAGTGCTTTAGAGTGTGATTTGTGTTGTGGAAACACACTGACTGCATATAAAAAACATAAGCATCTCTCTTGTGAAGTGACATTTTCAAAGAGGTAGAACAAATAAATAGACATGAAAAGGGAATTTTGACATCTTGTAACACTACTGTTGGTCAAGAATTTCCAAAATTACTACAGTATGGATAATATCTTAAAACCCACACATTCTCCAGGCTCAACTCTTTGTAAATTTACAGCAACTTGTAATTGCAACTATAGCAGTTGCAAGTGTATATAATAATTATTAAATATTTTAAGATGAAGTGATATCACATTTCTTATAAAAAAGTATACTTTTTTTTTTTCTATCCTCAGTGTCTCTACATGATTCACATCTTTCCCCCCATAAGTGTTTCTCTGCCATGTGGGTTACTTTAGGTTCTTCTACCTATTTCTGCACACTGGATACCAAGTTCCTCTATTAATACAACAGTGATTTCTGCTTTTAGGTCCTACTGCCTCTTAAGTGTCCATGGGAAAAGAATCTCACTTTTCTTTCATCTGAGAAGATCATAACAAAAAGGACAGCAGAGTCATCAAATCCTTTCCCCTCCACCTGTAGGAAGCCCTGCACTGGGCATGTAACTCAAAAAGATAAGCTGAACATCCAGCCCCCCTGCCTCTACTTTCTAGAGGATTTTCAACTTCTTACAAGAACCCTCAAATACAACTCACTGACCTATGTGACCAGTAGGCTTTGGTCCACAAAGTTGTAACCCTAGACTGACAGGAAACAGTTATTTAATGGCTGCAGATAATGAAACTTGCTTTGTAGGGTAGAAAACCTGACATCTATTGTTTCAAAATCAGTGGAAGCATGACCTCTTGGGCAGAGCTGCCCATGGAATACTCGTTAGAGTCAATGACATTGATGACACTTAAATTCACTGTCCCTCAACAGACAGCAGAAACCTAGCCAGGCAAAGTATCCTAGTGAGTGTTTTGCCATAAAGCAAAAGGTTTTGCACCACTTGATGGGGGTAGGAGGGGAAATTGCACAGCTTTATAAAGGAAAAGATAGGGAAGGGATTTTCCTGTGGTTTGGAGACTCTTGCCATGGATTGCTTTCAGCTTGTCTCCTTGCTTCTTCTGGAACTGCCCCTAGACAGCAAGGAAGAATATATTTTGTCTGCAATTAATACCACTTCATCCATTACTACATCAATGTTTTCAGCACTATTTGCAGCCTTGGCTATTTTTAGATTCTTCCAATGCCAGTTTTATGGACACATTGATTAAAAACTTATTATAATCATAAATAACTTTATCATTACTATAAACTTAAAAAAAAAAAAAAAAAAAAAAAAAAAAAAAAAAAAAAAAAACCAAAAAAAAAAAAAAAAACCAAACAAACAAACAAAACCCCAACAAACAACAAAAAACCCCACAAGAGCAACATTTAAAAGCATTCATTACTTTCAGCCAAACAATGTATCTCTCAGTGACAGTGTTTGTTAGAAGAAATGTCAACCCTTCTGCAACTTTTGTCACATTTTCCAGTGGTTTCTACTAGAGCTTGGGAGGATGGTGTGAAGTGTGCAACAGACCATTCACCTTTGCAAATGTGCTTCAGGCTTCAAGCGGTATTGATTCAGAGACATTATCCTGCTAAGGAAAATGTACAAATCAAAACTTGAGCCTCTGCACCACATTGTCTCTGGCTGTTACTCTCCTATTTTATTGAAAGAATACTGTGGTATTGCCTTATTTGCATTCACCTCTGTCCTTACTTCTCATGGTAAAAGTTAATTCAGGAGTTTTCTAGAAAAAGAGAACAAAATAGGTTGAAATTTAAAGATTTTATTTGGCAATGATGCTGTCAATGATATACAAGTTAGGCATGTCTGAATTTGTTATTTAAAATAATGTACCTCCCCTTGCTTTAATGGACTCAGTAGCTGACATATACAAATTACATTTCATTTATTGAATTCTTTTTGGTTCTACTTATTGCTTTAATTTCATCCTTCACCAACAGAAACACTCTAAAATTTGTTCTTCACATCTTTAAATTGTTTTCCACCTTTTCTCATTACCAGTGTACTTCTGCAAATCTCTGCAGAATATACTGAGAAACCAAATATGAGTGTGATAGAAATAAGCATCACTGGAGGAAAAGGGAATATATTGGAACTTTTACTAGGATTGTCCCTCTTTATTGTATTGAGGATTAAACCTTCATAGCTGATTTCTCAATTCACTTATAATAGCATAAGCTGTAAATGTACAAAACATCCTCAAATCTTCCTTTAACTGTTAAAATCTTTGGGGTCCTGAGACAGTTTTTAGTCTGAAGTGCCATGTTATTTAGACATTCACTTCTAGCTGCAAATGGTGTCTCATAATTCAAGTCCCATGTTTCTAACATCATTGTGCCTGACCTCTGAAGTCAGTAGGAGTTTTACATGACTGAAGTGGTTTGATGTAATTAGTTTTTTTTAAAAAGCACATTTCTGGTTTGAGTAAGAGATAGATTACAAGGTAGCATGAGTTAAGGAACTGAATAGTCAGTTAATCATTCTGGAAAAACTGATCAGTGCCCCCTGGTTTCAGTTTGAAACAATAAACATAGTGTCATTTCCAATCTTTTAATGTTTGGATCAATTGTGTTTATAGAGAATCATCAAATCATTAAGGTTGGAAAAGAACTTTAAGATCATTGAGTCTAACCACTAACACAACACTGCCAAGTATACCACCAAACCATGTCCCCAAACATCCCATCTACACATCTACTTACAGGGATGGTGACTTACCAACTTCCCTGGAGCTCCTTTTGGTGAAGAAATTTTCCTATCCAATCTGTGTTCCCTGGTACAACCTGAGGCCATTTCCTCTCACCCCGTAACTAGTTACCTGGGAGAAGAGACCAGCCCCCACCTGGCTGCAGCCTCCTTTCAGGGAGTTGTAGATGGTGATAAGGCCCCTCCTGAGCCTCCTCTTCTCCAGGCTTCCCCAAGCTCCCTCAGATGCTCCCCATCAGACTTTTGTTCCAGAGCCTTCTCCATCTCTATTGTCCTTCTCTAGACATTCTCCAGAACCTCAGTGTTCTTGTAGTGAGAGGTCCAAGTCAAAACCATGGTCTGAGTGTGATTTTACAAGTGGTAGTACAGCGTGACAGCCACTGCCCTGGTCCTGCTGACCATCCTGCTTCTGATCCCAGCCAGGTGTTACTGGCCTCCTTAGCCACCTGGGCACATGTTGGCTCATGTTCAGCTGCTGCCCACTGGCAGACCCAGGTTCCACCAGTCAGATTTCCAATCACTCTCTCCCAGGCCTGTAGCATTGCATGGAATTATATATCCGGCTAAAGAATATTAGCTTAATATTTACTTGGAAAATCAAGTAATGGATTTTCCCAGAAATATATTCCCTACTAAAGTTCTTAGGGAAGGTTCAAGCATCTGTCAGCTGTTGAACTATTTACACTGAACAAGATCAGACTCTAAGTAAGTTAATATCCTGAAAAAAAAAAAGGTTATAATGTCCAATAGGCACTGAGAAACTATTTTCTTGAGTTATGTTTTCACTAAAAGCCAGTCTGGCCACCATCCTATGGTGACATTCCTGCTGACACCGAATTCAGCCTGCAAGTGTCCTTGGGGTCCCAGCCTGCAGTCCCAGTGACTGAGATAAGATTTCAACAGTCCTGAGACCCAAAAACCTTCAAGCTGTATAGAAAGACACAATGCCGTTTAATAAAAACTCTGCCTGATTATTTTTCAGTGTTTTGTTTCAATGCAGGTATTTTTTTTTTTTTAAGAAATAAATTATTATGTGAGAATCTTATTAAGTGCAAAAAACTGGAACCAACTCATTTTAATAGTATAAGAGAGTTAGCTGCTCAGTCATTAAGTGTTGCACTGCCCTGGTTTTAAATTTGCATTTCTTTGCCTTTCAAGTAAAAAAGAAAAAAGTCCATTATAATGTCTAATTTGTTCATTTCTATTAAAACTTAAAACCTGGCAGGACTATTGTGGTCACCTACTCTGATTTCCTGCATGAAAAAACAAAAATAAAATACAGGCAACAGAACATTATCAAGTAATTCTTGTTATCAAGTTCACAGAGAGCAGAGATTTTACTTTTCAAAGAATGAGATGTAATCTTGATCCTAATATTAAAAGCTGAATGCATAAACTAGACTGAAAAAATGAAGACTTTTGCAAAGCCATATGACAAACTCATTATTTTCACTCTAAATTTTTCAACTTTAAAATGTTAATTCATTCTGTCTATACATTATAACCTGTATATAAACAACTCTTCTCATTGTGTCTGACAGCTGAAAATTTTTTTGTCAGGAAAAAAACTCTCCCCACTCTACTCCCAGATTTTTTTGCCTGCTGATTAAGAGGAAGAGAAAAAAATCATTACACTGTTGCTGATTTTTATCAGCTTTTTCTTGCTGATGAAAAAATTCTGCATAGAATGTTCCATAAAACTTATAAGGGCTGCTTGTTTTCATAAACATCTTTATGCTTCACTTGTCTTTGGTTATTAAACCTGTCAGATAAATAAAAATGTGCATTGGATGAAGAGTAAAACCAGAGTATCCCAGTACCTTGCTTTTAGTCACCTGTTCCACAGATATCACCTAGAATTAGGTTGATAACATCTTTATGTGTGCAATTTGCATACATATATACCTATATCATATCTACTTCTATCTATATACATATATTGCATGCATATGTATCTACAATCTACAAATTTTTTATACTGTCTACATAAAACCTCTGGGGGGTCGGAAAACCCCACACAGCTAATAAGAAGATGCCTGAAGTTAGATGTTATGAAAAACTGGTGATAGAAAGGTCACTAAAATCCTTTATTTCTTCAAATCTTAGCTTGATACAGGTCTTCAGCAACCTGAAATCCATGCTGATCTCCCTACCACATAATAATAACCCTTGATGATTATTTTCAGGAGCTAGAGAAGGGTTTGGGGTTTTATTTTTTTTTTTTTTTTTTTTTTTTTTTTCCCTAGGATGACTTTTTTATTATCCTCTATAGCTGTCTAATGGCCATAACTCTTATAGAATATATGTACCTTTATTGTCCTTCTTCAGTCTGAAGGAGAAACAAACTCATAGCTGCAGCCATCCAGAGTGGCCATAGGAAAAGCACAATTATAGGATGGGGTATTTCCCCACTCACTAAGTGTGCTGTGTCATAAAATTTTCTGGAGGGGAGAGAAGCTGAAAATGGTTTGATAATTTGCCTTCTGTACGAGTTTAAGATGTTAAGAGTCTTTAGTTTGTGTGCCTCTTCCAAGTTATTTCCAATGTGGGTTTCTTATCTTTGTATCCACAAACTTTTGTGTGTTTTGAGCCCAGGCCCACAGAACTGGTGTGTCTGTATGTCTCAATTTTGAAAGATCGTTGTGTGCTAGGGAAAGCTAGAGCTTCCCTTGGAATGGAAAATGTAAACCTCCTTATCTCCAAATTATTATGATTTTGCAATTAGGGGCTTTCAGGCAAAGATATAGGAATAGAAGTAACAGTTCTTTACTAGGAATATTAAAAAAAAAAAAATATATATATATACATATATACATATATATATATATGTACACACACACACACAAACATAGTAGTTAAAACAAACAAACAAACAAAACAACAAAAAAACCCCACAAGCAAGCAAGCAAAAATCCTGGAAAACCCCTGACAGAGTCAGTGATACGACCTGACACCCTGTTAGTCAGGATGTTAGAAGCAGTCCAAATAAGCCCTCCTGGAGTAACAGACGTGATTCTGTCGAGTAGAGATGGTCCTGTAGAAAGTCCAGCGGTGGTGAGATGGGTCCAGTCTTCCTCTGGGCATCCAATGGAAAAACTGGATACCTTATGTTCTTCGGTCCCAATTTTTATCTAGCTAAGAACAGCTGGCTGCTCTCCCACTGGGTGGAGCATCTCACCATGGGATGATGGAATGTGTCATGTCATTGGTGGGCCCTAATGACCCATTATCAAAAAATGTCCCCCTGGAGGATGGAGGGGTGGTGAAAGAGATAAGAAACGCTGCCCCACCTGGTTTTAATGGCTGAGCCATTATCAGAAGGCATCTGCCCCCCTCCCCCCTGGAGTCACAAAAGATAAGGAAAAAACATCTCCCCAACAGCTTTCAACAGATGAAATAGAATACTCATTTTTTGGTTACATGACCCAAGGCACTGTATCATGAGGAGAGAGCAGCACACTTCCCCATCTCCTCCAAGCAAGCAGTCTCATTGGCCTCTTCACAGAGGACTGTTGCTCAGTCCCAACAAAAAGCAGAGAAAAATATCAGTTCAGACCTCATCTTTCTTGGCATTCTGATCTTGGTGTATTATACTGTTAGTGGCTGGGTTTTAAAGAGAAAGTAACTGCAGCCCAGTTTTTGTCGCTATTTCTGGCTGTGCTGGACATGTCCCACACCTTTGTGATGGAGTGGGAAACTGAGGTGCCACAGCACTCCACCTCTGCATGTGGAGGATGAAAAGACAGCTTAGGTTCCATCCAGCAGCAGACATATGCTCACCAGAGATTATGGGGCATCATCTGTTTTGCAAATAAATACTTACCTCTACTCTTCTGGATCACACAGCTCTTGCGAGACTGGAAAATTTCTATTCTTGATTTTCTTGAGATACAAACCACTCTGTGTGACAGAAATCTCACAGCACAAGGAACTTCTATAGCTTTTTAAAAAAGGTTTAAAATACGGTAAAGAAACATTCCTTTACAATTTCATTTGCCTCCAGCTTGGAAGGAAACTGCAAAGTGATGTGTTCTCATTGCAACCTTACCCAAGCCACTAAATGAAACCACAAGTGTTAATTTGTTCCTCTTCCCTTGAAATTCGAGTAAATCAGTGGGTTTATTTTTTTCTCCAAAGAAATATGAGTCCATGTAGTACTAGATTAAGAATTAAGTGTTAAGTATGATAATAAGATATTTGAGAGCACATAGGTTGTGATTTTCAGCTGCTGAGTGAAATTCTAAGAAACATGAGAAAAATAAAAAATTGTTTGAAAGTCCACTTTGATGATAAATATATTAAACCTCTCCAATCAGCCACTATACACCATCAAATTATCCTGTGAACAAGCCAAAGGGAGGCTTCCCTGCATGTTTATGCCAGACTCGGGTTCTTCAGAAGAGCTGGCACAGAAATCTCGAGTGTCTCCAGGTTGGGTGTACATCTCTAACCCTGCTCTTCAACTGACTTGATACATTAGAACGTATAAGATACAAGAAACTAGAAGAAACTATAGAAACAACTGGTTTTTTTTGGTTTTGTTTGTTTGTTTGTTTGTTGTTTTTGCTTTAATATAAATTGGATAGGGTCTTTTAAGACTGAGCATGTTTGCCAGCAATGTTTGTCCTTGAGCTGGAGCCCACCAGTTTTTTTCTGAGGGGCAACAGACAGCACCCTTCTTTCTCCAAGGTTGAAATCACAATCAGGATTTCCATCCTGGCTTTCTCCTGTTACAAAAAACCACATTTTTCCCTGTGGCCATCCAGAGTGGTGCCAGACAGAAACATAAAGAAAATTCTCAGGAAAAACTTTTCCTTGACTATTGCAATTTGACACAGAGGAACAACACTGCAACTGAAAGTGCTTGGTGAGTACATCATGGTCTTTTCCTTTTAAAGCATGCACTTCAAGCAATCATAATTCCTGCCAGTCAGTCTTTCATCAAGAATTTTTTTAAAATTTTCTTTCTATAGAGAGCGTGGGAGCTGTACAGAATAAATGGCAATGATTCTTGGAGTCCTTTGAACTACAAATGGATGCTCCACATGCCATCTTGACAGGACACACATTGGTTTTAATTTTACCTTGGATTGGCTTCACTTAGTTTTACAGTTTATGAAAATACACTGGAAAGCAGGAATTCATTTTTCACTGAAAGGTATTTGTGCCTCAAATACAAACAAATTCTACTGAAGCTCATGCTTTTGTATGATGCAGCCATGCCAAGCTCCTGCCAAGAAATCTTGCCTACGCCTGATCTCAACATGAGTCTCTCTGTCTGGCTGCTTTTTCTGTAAATAAAGTTACTCATTGGTGAACATCCCAGGAAAACTTGCTGTGCATAACTGCAGAGAATAGATCCTCATGAAAATAGACAAATATAGGAGAGAAACAGATGATGACCAGGATGAACCAGATGAACTGAGTATGGGAGAGAACAGGATTTCTTTTCATTCCAGGACAATATCCAGTTAATCGGTGAACTGTAAAACTATATCAAACAACCAAAAATACAATTTTATCAGAAAAATGAAACCCAACAAACATCCTATCAATATTTACAGAAGCAATGAAATGTTCTCTTGGATTCATAAATTGATTTATATATGTTTCTTATGGATGCTGAGGAACACTATAATCTGGAAAAAAGGAAGCAGTCATACTTTATTGTCTGTGAAGTATTTTTCTAAGTTCAGCTGAAGACAGAGTTCACACATATAAGCCATTTCAGTGAAGTCAAAAGAACTGCTTGGGTGCCTGGGGTCATATGCTGCTATCTTCAGGAGCAGCTTTTATTTTACTGGGCTCTACAGAAGACTCTAAAAGAATAAATCCAAGCTCATGATTGCCCAGTAGTAAGAAGTCTTATTCAGGCTGACTGTTGGAATTCTGGAAACTTAGATTTTAAGGTTTTAGTATATAGTAATATATATGGGGCAATATGGAGGATTTAAGGCGCTGTCTAAGTCCTTCTTCTTGACCTTCTTCTTCTTGGTTTAGGGTGGCTTTTTCTATTTGGGTGGAAAAGGTCCTCATTGCGGACCTTGGGTGATCAGTTATTGGGTTAAAAGTAAAAATAATACTGGTGTAATCTCATTATTGGATAGTTTATGCTTAAATAACCTTGGAAAGAATTAGAGTCACCTTGCTAGTTAGAGCTCACGACTTGTGAGACTGTAATATAAATAAGAATTTATAAACACTGAGTCCAAACACAGAACTGCGACTCCTCTGTATTAATCCTGGCTCTAACACAAAGAAAAGAAGATAAAAACCTCACAGCTGATATTCACTGTAGCTTAATTAAAAATACAAGCTGTGCAAGTAGGGAATAGGAAGAGTTCCTGCAGAAGACCATGGTCCAGAGCACCTCATTTAATTGACTAATGATTGCCTAACCTATGTGCACTGAATACTCTCTTAGTAAAGACTGCCAGCCAGAGGGCTTGTCCAAAGACAGGAGCTGAGAATACCAGCTTTGCATCCATGACCTTTCAGCTCAGGTCAGCACTGCCATTGTGTAGTGGTGTGGGATTTGTTTTTAGTTTTATTGTTATGTGCTGTTAATTTATGGTTCATTCTATGTACCCCAGTTTGTTCCCCCCAATGGTCTTTCCCTGCTTTTCTCCCCTCCAACCATTACATGTCAATCCCCCACTCCCACCCTCCTCTGGGGTCTGCCTGTCATCTCGGGGCCTTCCCCTGGAGCTAGAAAGTTCTTCCAAGGGCATTGAGTGATAGGTCAGATCCAGAGGGGTCCCTTCCCATCAGTTATGTTTGGTTTATGAAAATATCATTCCTCCGTGTGACCCCTCCCTGGTGTTCCCTGATTTGCTCACCCCCTGCCTCTTCCCCTTGTACCACCCCCAAATAAAAGGTGCTGGCAAACAGCTGGGGGGCTCTGCCTGGGCAGGTACCTGGAGGTCAGGAGGTCCCGTGCCAGGGCCCCAATAAACTCTTGTGACCCGCTCAAAAGAGTCTGCCTTTCTATCTCCAGAATCGTTGCCCTGCACCACCTTGTGCCTGCCACCAAGGTCGCTTGGGAACCAAGACCCCACAGGATGGGATTAGCTGGTGCTGCCAACTGTCCGTACCTTTCCACGCCACGGTGCCTGAGCTAGCCTGGGCATGCGTGGAGACCAAGTAAAAGGCACAACAACACTATTGAGGACAGCTGAGTTTGGTGTGAAAGAGTCTTAAATGGGCTGTGTGTATTTTTTACTTTGAAGATACTATTTTTACTTTTGCTTATGTCTGGTCAGTATGGCTTTGAAGCCTCCATTTCTCTGTTTCTGTCCCACAATGTGCCACCAAACATTATTCTTCAGATTTAAAATACAGATTTTGCATCCTTCAAAACGAAGCTTAACTTCATCAGATGGGGTGGCCAGAAAATGCCCTTTTCTATTACCCTTTCATCATATGAACAATGTAGTTTGCAATAACTCCAATTTCACCATGGATTACAAGCTGACAATACAGAAAGCAGCTTATTCATTCTTCTCCCTGCCTACCAGTCAGATTCCTGCTAAGGGACACTGGCTCAGCATCGCCTTGACTGATGGCATCCCACACATGTTTTGCTTGCACTGGAAGACATACAAGGTGGTGTCTGGAAACCAGTAAGGCTTCTTCAGTTTGGATTTCTCTTTGAAGGTCCTCACCCCTGGTGGGCTCAACCCAAGGAACCCCATGGGCTTCTGAAAAAGTCTCTGACTGCACAACAGCAGTCTCCTCTCCACCTTCACTGATGCAATCTCTGCATCCTGAAATTTAAATTTTGATCTGCCACATGCAGCTGTCTCTATTACAGCATCAATCCATTCATCCTCAGCAAGTGGGTGGACTTTGTTTCTCTATTCTGTGAATAGCAAAACTGCAATTAGGCACTGTCTATTCCTATTACTCATAACTGTTCTTAGTAAAACAGTCACCATTTTAATTTTTTTACTTCCCTGGTTTTATTAAAAAAAAAAGGTTTTATAGTGGATCTTAAACTTAACACTGATCGCTGCTGGAAAAAATTAATTACCGCAAAAGGCAAAAATATTGCCTTGATTCAAAAAGCACCTGAGGATACGTATAGGTCTGTTATTTGGTGAATTTTATAACAATCATGTCATTTGAAGCACACGGATTAAAAAAAAAAAAATTAATCCTTGTGTGAAGTTCAAGGCATCTTTCTGGGGAGTTTACTTTTAGTCAATGTGATTTCTCAACAGGTCTGATGAGGCTGTGGAAGACTTGATTCCAAACTTGTTGAAATTAAAAGTAAATGTTTCTAGTAATGCCTGAGCTCTGTTGAAGCAATGTAAATTATTAGTATGATTAAGCTCTTTCAAAATTGTGGTTTAGACTTTCTCAATGATTCAAACTCCATAGGTAACGTAAGTGAAGCAATCACATTTCTTCCCCAGCATGCTGTCCCCAGGGTATACTGTACTCATTCCATTGCAAGACTTTCTTCAGGCCTTTAGAGTTTTTCTGAAGTCAGTGTTCAGCCATAAGAGCTTTCTTGGTGAAATTAAATAAATCCACAAGATACCAAACTAAGGCTATTCTGCTCACCAGGGCCTTCCCTCCATATGTTGTTCCATGAGAGAATCTCTATAAACTGCAGTTCTAGTGAGTTATATTCTAAGATTCATTTATGTTTGCTTTTCCAGATAGGATCTCTGAACTCTGGGTTTAAGACCTCACTGCTCTTCTTCTCTTCATATCCCCAAACATGAGGAGCCCCTGATGATGAAGGGGCATCACAACCCAGCCTGTGGTGAGCCAGTACCTCAGTTCTTCCCACTAACTAAATTATTACATTGACTAGAGTGCATTTGTGCAAATCCATTTGGATCTTTGCAGTCAGAGCAAGTAGAAAGGCAGATAGCTTATGAGAAATTAAAATCTTACTTGGTCACAGCAAAAACCCTTATCAGAGTCTTTCACCTCAAACAAGCAGTGGGATGTCATTGCTTCTGCTGTGACATTTGAAGTTCTGTGAAGGTCTAATCAATGCACCCACAAAAATGCCAGTGTTCAGGTTATAAAGAATAAATTGGAAAGGTTCAAATAATGCTCTGTCATTCAGCTCAGTATTTTGTAAAGTGTTTGTGGTAATATGGAGTTGTGAGTTCTATTTAAAATTCATATTAGTGTGCATTTCAAGGTGACTGCACTTTTTATTCTGAAAACTTCTTCTACATTACTTCATTCAGCTCTATAAACACTTCTGGAAAACACACTCTAAAAATAAATTCCTTCTGCACTTCTCTCATTTAAATTGCTTTCAGGAAAATGCTGATATCAGGAAAGAGGCACCCACATCCATATGTTTACATTTATAGCAATTGTCAGTCACTTTTCTAATGTTAACAAGGAAATGATGTTATTTGAAAAACCCGTAATTACTAACAGAGCAGCAGTGTGTCTTCATATTCACTGCTCTTATCAATGTTTATGGCACCTGCAAATATGGCACTCCGGGCTGAGGCACACGATTCAGGCAGGCAATACAAACAAAGGGAGATCTGCTTTTCTCTCCAGGCAACCTCAGGTCAGAGTGACCACCACCGGGCTGTGTGTAGTGTGGGGGAGAAGAGGCATCACAGGATGAAAGGTGTGTTCCTGCTGCAGAATCACACTGTGTCTGCCTGCAGCAGATCTCCCCAGCTCAGGAACGTTTGTCTTTAACAGGGTTAGTTAGAGGAGAAGATACCTTGCTCTGGACACTTTTCAGGGGACATTTTTTCCCCATCATTCATGTTGACAATTATGTCTGCATGAGGTAAATTCACTCTGAATGGTCACTGATGGAAGATGTGCAGTGCCAGACGATGCAATTCCTAAGGACGTAGGAAGAGGTGGGAGAATGGTGCTCTGATCTTGGTGGATGTGGGGAAGAATATGTGACTTCAACAGTTTTGGCATTGGGAATTGTTTAATGCTAGAACGAACCAAAATCTTAATCTGTTTGGGAAACATATTCTTGTCAATCAACTTTTTCTAGAATAATGGTCTTACTCTTCTCAGAAAAAAACCACTGAGGCTTTTATGAAATTGAGATGCTTTCTATAAAAAGTACAACTTCCAACATCTTTGTCGTTCTGAAGCTAACTGTTAGTTGACTTTTTAAATTGAAAGTTAAAGATGTTTCGTGCAGCTATGAGTTAATCAGGGGTATATAGATCATCTATGTCCCCTCCTTATGTTGTAGGTCCCACCTGGTCACACCACACACCACCAAGGACAAGGCCTGGTGCTCTCTGTGAGTAGCTGCTGCCATGGCAGGTTGCTGAGATCTCTTTTTAGGGTCCACTGTGGTGTATATTACAGACAAGAACCACTTTGTGCACTTGAGAACTAGAAGAGTTTGTGTGCCGCAATTAAAATGTTTGTTGAAAATCCACTAGATGTTCAAGTTTGAAATGTAATTATACAGTTGGGGGGGGAGTGGTGTGGAAAGTAGTTCTGATCACTGCTAACTCTGGAAACAGTATGTAAAAGACATTTTGTATTGACTAGATGGTGTCTATTGTGTCTCAGTGAGAGATGGCTTTTTACAGTGCTGCGGAGTAGCTTGTTCTTGCTGTACAACTCATGAGTACATCAGAAATACAAGGTAGTCACCTAATTACAGAGCAGGTACAGTGTTATTAGTGATGCGTGGTTCAAAATGGAGCCATAATTATCTATGAAGATCACTCCAAGAAATACTTAATTGCATCACTTATAGCTAACAGCTTACATCTCCCAGCATGCTGCTGACTGATAACAGCCGTTCTTCCCCACACACTCCTGGGTCGTAAAATGTGCTAAATCTCTGCCAGGACAGGGACTGAGAAAAAGAGTGTGTTTGTATCAAGGGCTCAGATACAGCTCCTCAGAAAAATACATTTTGTTTGAACCTGGCTGGGACTGCTTACTCAGTTTTTATTGCTCAGAAAATGGCCTCTCAAAAGCAAAATTTTACCCAAAGATTCTTGATATTTGAACTTTTTTTTTCCCCAGTTGTGAAATATCTAAGATATGAAACAAGTTATAAGTTGCTGCAGATATAAAATAGACCATACATTCTTAACAACGGGTTTGAAAATTCTAAGGAAAACTTATAAAATCATGTGTTTGTATTCACATATTCTTATGGTTTGCTGTAATTTCTTGCCGTAATTTTTTTTAAAAGAAATTAAAAAGGTCATATTTTTAATTTAAATTTTCTGTAAAATAATCATGAACAAAAGGGATCCATACTTAATTTATCATATTTTGAAATTTTTTTTCCAGTTTTGACTCTATGAAGTGTATTGAAGTCTTCCATAAGAACTCTTGAGGCATTAGTATAACCATATTTTTAGAACAACTGGAGGATGACTTCCAAATTAATAATTTACAGTTTGAGAATTTTTAAATTTAAAACTAAAATAGGTAAAAATACAATAATCTAGTGCACCATTTGTTGAAACTTTAGGAGGTAAGAATTTTTGTGATTGAAGAGGAAAGATATTGTATATACATAGACTGGAGCCTTTGCTTGTTGCCTCTGGACCTGCCATAGGGATGTCTTGTCCTCCAGATTTTCTTTTGCTTGACTGTTCCCTTAATTTTTAATTCACACATCTGCCCGTGAATTGAATATAATGTCCACTTTCAGAAAATGGGGAACTTCAGGGATTGTTTAGAATATGTACACATACAAAAGCTCAAACACACCTCTCTAAATCATAGATAGACAATCACAATTAGTCCCATATCCTCGCTTCTCAGTTTATTCTAGAACCTATACTGTGTCTTTAAACAACAGCCTGGGGAAAGTAAACAAATAAATGGAACCTGATGGCCTTCCAGATGTCTTCTCAAAGAGTTCTAGCAGTGGGAAGAAACTCCCTACACAGCTGACAAAATAGATGATCCAGCAGTGAGAGCTGCATACTTAGATCTTACATCTGGGAAAGATCCGTGGGTCCTGAGACCGCACATGCTGCACCAAAGTCTGTTCTGAGGGTAAAGGCATGGGTGGTATGAGAGAGCCCTGTGTTTTCTCACTGACTGGACTCAGCAGTTTGGAACAGGAGATTTCAATAAGACTTACTGGCAATTAGTCTAAGGCAGGGAGAAGACACCTGTAGCTTCTTACCTGATGCAGTCATTAAAAAAAGGTGGGGGAAATATTAGAATTCCATTTTAACATGATTTAATAGCAATACACAGGAAAGATAAATCTTCTAATCTGGTGCAAACAGAAGTTAATAACAGCTCTTGGGAGGTTTGCATGTCCCTGAAAATATGTAATGTCACAGAGTGAAAAAAATCAAAATGGAAAATGTCTGCAAGAGGGAAGGGAAGCAGAGGCTCCTCAATTCACAGCACTCTACAGAGGTGAGCTTTTGTTGCACATCAGAGCCTTTATATATCTGTGGCCTAAGGAAAAAAAGGAGGCGATTGAGTGGAACAGGGAGGAATTGTGTTATAAGAAGGACAGGAACTGCACTATGAAACAGCAGTCAAATCTGTGTGACTGTAAAGGACGCTTCTCAGCATGATGTCGTGGCCATGTGTTTCTCAGCATTTTCACAAGTGGGAAAGTTCTGCTTCCTGAACTGGCAATTGATCTGCTCCCCATTGTTAATATTTGCATGCTTGGGACTTTACAGCTAACTTGGTGGCTTTCCAATTCATAAATGCTTTGATTACTGTATTATTTAATCCAGATTCTCTCACCTTTAGTCATCTTGAATCTATGATTCTATGATCTTACATGGTATCAATTTAATAAATAGGCTCATTATTGTCCTTCTGCCAACCTGCTCTTCATCTTGGTTCTGGCTTTTCTTCCCTTATCACCCAAACCAGTTGCTTTGCCTCCTACACCCTGCCTGGCTGCCCATTTCTTAAGTCATGATGAGACATGCTCCTGCTTTCAGCATCAGGGCCAGGCTTTACAACATTTATAAATGAGAGAATTTGTTAACATCTGTCTCACACAATAAGTCAAATTTTGCCCAAAATGCCTGGATGGAGGATGCTCTGAGAGCTGCAGTGCTGCCACAGCAGGACTGGGGACACTCTGTGCTCAGGTTTTCTGTGGACAGGAGGCAGGGCAGCACCCTGCCGAAAGGGGTTTGATTCTTGTTTAGAGACAAAGTCACTATGCATGGAAAAATGCACTTTTCAAAAGCACTTTGGCCATATCTGGAAGATATTCTCATAGAGATAATTAGTTCTTTAGTCCTCTCTGCACACACTTTTTCCTAGTTCTGACTAATTTCAGTTTCCTTCTCCAAACCAGGGAATGGAAAGCAAACCGAAGAAAATATGAAGAGTTTTTTAGCACGTTCAAAACTATGCATATTCCCTACTCCTGGAATTTTTTTTTTCCTGATTTTTTTTCTTAAGAATTTACTTGTTTTCCCAAAGAATTGCTCTCATGTTGCTTGTCTCTATCTTCCCATCAAATAGTTTAGTTTCAACTAAAAATAAAAAAAAAAGTTAAGATTTTACTAGTTCTATTAAAAAAAAAAAAAAAAAAAGGGTAAGGAGAGACAGTCTAAATTACTGTCTCCAATGAGGAAAGACAGGGAGAAGGTAACTCTGCCATAGGCTGTACATCAGTCAGCACAGCCACACTTCATGGCTCCAAGAAAATCTGGGCTGCCTCAGGTGCTTAGGCAAAACCTCAGGCTCTCCAGCTGCGATGGATTTTTGTCCAACCAGTTCAGGTGTTATCAAGAAAAACCCATGAACTTCTAATATCAATAAATAAGGAAGGAACAAAGTATTAATATCTAAGGTAAGGAATAGAAAATTGGTAGCAATTTTGAGGGGGAAAAGGTCAAGTTAGAGAAACAGGAACATTTTAGCTGTAGGTATTTATTTTTTCTGTGTGTATGCCCTTTTTCAAACAATTGTTTTAAAAAGACTGCTATTCCTGTTTTTAAGATGCATGACTCTTGCCAATGTCTTTTAGCTGCCCTAAAATTTTCAATCTGTACACAGCTACTAAAAACCAATGATGCCAAAACCTGATCAGACACAGAAGGTTGTGCTTATTATTACAGCAAGAGCAATAGATATATGCAGAGAAATAGAAGTAGTAAAGATCTGAATTTTAAAAAATTATGTCTTTTCAATGGAGGTAACACTTTCCTGGGTGGATGATCATGAGGAAAAAATATACAAAAATTATGCAGGAGAGTCCAGATTTATTAGGATAACATATATATGGGTGAATTTCAAATACAATTTTCCTAGAGACCATGAGAATGAGATATCTAAATAACATAATGATCACTAGTTGGGAAAAAGCTCAAGGATCCATGAGTAATTTTGATCAGACCATCACCACTAAGCTGAGACAATGCTGTTCTGTTCAGGTCTATGTGTATGCCTTGAGTCACCCCTGCTGTCACTGCCAATCACATCCATGGAGTAGATGTCCAAGAAGCTCCAAAAATTCACAATTTCTGTACCTGTCCCCTCAAACATGTTACAGCCAGAAAATTCTTCCTAATTTTAACAGTGAATTGACCCTCAAAGGGCCACAGCCACAAAACCACAGTGTAGCATGCGAGGAGAGACACAGACATCAAGGATGTCACCATTGCCCAGACAGCTGCAACAACAGGAGAATTGTTCAGTGAAGATAAGCAGAACAGCCTCAGGGAGTTGGTCCTTTTTAAACTGCACAGGAAGGCAAAACTCCAGTAACCTACCTGGCAGTCTGACCCAAGTGGAAACTCCGGTTGCTGAAAGGTTAACTGGTTTGGAAAGAACCACTGAGCAAGACTCCCTGCCCAGTGCAATGAAGTATAAAAGTTTCCAGAATCAGTATGAAAACCATTGTCAAGTGTTTTGTCTATGTTATGACTACTTTGTTCCCTTGTTTGTTTATTTCTTCGGTTTCTCTCAGATGTGATAGTCTACATTATTTCTGCAGGAAATAGTGTCTTCTTGTGCCTTGTTTAGATTGTTGAAGCACACAGCTAAATTATTGACCCAATGTTTCCTCTATTATATGCTTTTATCTATAATGCTGAATTAAATGAATATGTTAGGAATTTTACCTTTAAAACGTGTTTTACTGAGATATCTCAAGTCCATTGATTTCTTGTAAAATTCAGTTTCATGTGTGCTAACTCTGTCAATGACTTCAAGAGTTTTGATGGTTTTAATCCCAGCCTAGGGTCCATTCTTATGAGAAGCTAAAACCCAGCATTTGAAAGTTTCACAAAATATTTGTGGGGTTCTTTTTAGTTCAAGGGATACAGTAGAAGTGTGATCACAATGAGGACACAGAGGTTTAGAGTTTAAATACAAGGATTATTAAACAATGTTGAAGAAAAAAAACCATGGAAAATGCAATAAAAAGTAACTGCACTAAACATATAAAATCCAGCAGAAATTAGCATAGCAAACAGATATAGTGCCTCCTGAAAATGGGAAGAACACAGTATCTAATTACAGGTCATGAATACTGATGACCAAAGAACAAACCTTTCACAAGCATAAATTGAGATTTCAACATCTGTCTCCATTTTGAGAGACTTAAAATAAATGAGTCTTGAAAATATATGTTATTATTTGTGATTTTCTTTTTAATGAGAAGGTGGAGGAAGAGAATTTCACCTGTAGTGTTGTTCAGGTCAGATCAGTAAAATATGAGATTAAACATTAAATTTAATCAGGCAAAAGAGAAGTCTAAATACCTCTCTCCCTTTTTATCTGAGACCACAGTCCCAGCAGAGCAGAGAGAGGACGATCTTTCTACCTGCAAAAGCTAAAGATAGAAAACCTTGATGAATTCCTTGCTTGAAAATCTTATTGAAACAGACACAATCCTGCCAACAATTTTGCTCTAGGGTATTGATACTTTCCAGTGGTCACAGTCACAGACTCACAGAATGGCTGGGGTGAGAAGTGACCTCTGCTCAAATAGGGCCAGGTAGAGCCAGTTGCCCAGGACCATGTCCAGATGGCACTTGACTGTCTCCAAAGATGGGGACTCCGTGGGGACTCCACACTATGCCAGTGTTAGCAATGCCACAATTAAAAACATTTTTAGGATATTCAGAGGGAATCTCCTGTGTTTAGTTTGTGCATATTGCCTCTTGTCTTGGTGTCACTGGGCACCACTTAAAAGGTCCTGGATCAATATTACTTGCACCATCCATTCAGGTATTTATGTGTATTGACAAGATTCCCTAAGCCACCTTCTCCTCAGGCTGAACAGTCCCAGGTCTCTCAGACTCTCCTCATAGGACAGGTGGTCCAGTCACTGTAACACCTTTGTGGTCCTTTGTTGGACTCTCTCTGGATTGTCCATGTTTCTCTTGCAGTGGGGAGCCCAGAACTGGACACAGCATTTCAGGTGGGACCTCGCCAGGGATTAGTAGAGGGGAAGGTATTTTGTGGAATGAAGCTCAGGATAAAATTTGTCCCCTTTGCAGCAAGGGCACATTGTTGGCTCACGGTCAACAAGGTGTTCATTAGGACCCACAGATCTGCACCTGAATCTTTAAGCACCTCTATCGTCTCCAGGATATCTTCTCTCCTAACCGAGACTGTGAAGCAGGGTCTTGGTTAGCGTTCATGTCAAAACCTCTTTCTGCTGCTCTGGAAAGTTAAAGAGATAAAAAATTATTACTTGTGCCTTCATTTGAAGACTAACATATTCATGCAGCCAGGATGGTGCAAAGGGAACTTGGCGAAACTGTAAGTCCATTACTTTAATTGCATGCTGAATGAACCACTGCATGGAGGTCGTTATAGTAATTTTAAGAGCCAGAGTGGTTTAAAAGTTGCTCTCGCTAAACTGTCTTCCTTTTAATCTCCTCCTGCTTGAACAGCAATGGTACTCAGCCAAACAGCTGTGCTCTGTCAGAGTTCTGACCTTAAATGCACTCAGGTATCAGGGGATTATTTCATTGCTTTTACCCCGTTTTAACCCATGCTGTTCAAAATTACCTGTGAAGCATATTCCCTACTGACACAGCAGTCCTGTGGGATTACTGTGCAATTTGCTTCACCTTCCCTGCAGGGACCACTGAGGTCATAACAATCTTTTCTAGTACTATTAATGAGAGACAAAAGCACCTTTGATGGGATTTTTTTTTCCCAAAACATGGACCCTAGTAATTATTACCTGTTTGCACAGCAGACGGAGAAAAAGAATCCACCAGGAATAGTTGCCTTTCGTCCTATGAGGATATGAAACATTATTAAGGGTTGAAATGATTCCAGGATCCACTGGATAGTCCATTTTCTTCTTCTAGCATAGCTGGGACAGAACTGAGTAGGGATAGGCTAGGAAGAATAACTTGCTCTGAAAATGTACTTTTTTTTTTTGATACAGGAATGTTATTTCCCAAGTCACAACAGGACACCGATAGGAACTGGGTCCCTGAATGCCTTTGTAAATCAAAATGAAACTGTAAGTGAAAGTTAATGGGTTCCATGCTTAAATATGCACGTCTCTGAAAATTTCCCTCACCAGCCATTCTAATATAAATGTGTGAAGGGAAAATTGAGGATGTGGCATATTTGGAGTTCAGTAAAACATTTGGCAGTGTGTTTCATGAAATCTCACTGCTAAATTAATTCAGATTGGCTTGGATAGCAGCATTCTCATGTGGGCTGGAAACTGCCTGGCAAATTGTAAACATGTGGCAGTGATAAAGAGTCTTCTTTCTACAGTGTGGAAGATATGAGTCTGGTGGTATATACTGTAGGAACTGCAACTAACCATATCTTATTATATTACATTATAAACATCTTCAATATTAACTGGAAAGAGAGAACCATATCTGGGAAAAACTGAAGTATACATATGGTTCTTTGGAGGTTGATTAATATTTTTGAAATCGACAGATCAGAAATCCCAAAAAGATTATAAATACAGGGCTAAGAGATTAGAAACAAGATTAATTTGGGCAGGAGAAAAAAAAAAAAAAACCAAAACCAAACCAACTAAACAAAGCAAACCAAAATAATAAATCCATCCAAGGAATCTAAAAATAATTTTAAAAAATGCAGTGAGGGAAAAAGACTAGAAAGGTGTAAAGATTTATTGACAACAATCAAGAATTGAATTATACAAAATCTTGCAATATGATACAATAGTAATCCAGTGACTTCAGAATGTGTATACAAAGTCATAATGTAATAGACAATTCTTTTTCTGATATTAGCTACTAACTGTGTTGCTCAGAATTACTTCACTACTAGTACTGCTTGAAATAATCTTCTTTCTCCTATGAAACATGAAAAATCAAATGGCTCTTCTGTTGTGTGGTGATGGAACAGCAGTTTGGACAGTGAAGCTCTGAGCCAGCTCTTGCCACTGCAGAGATACAGAGCGTAACAGAGATGCCTTTTCTCTGTAGCTCCTAGGGACTATATCCTTCCTAAGGACTGCAGGGCTCATATTACCGCAAACACATCCAAGGAAATTCAGAGAAGTAAAACAAACAAACTGAACTATTCTTGACTGATGAAACAGCCAAACCTCCAGAAATTTCTAAAAAATAAGAGTACTAGACATTTTTCCTCCTTGAAAATATTTAGAGCCATTTTATTCCATTTCTGGCTCACTGAAACACACTGAAAAGCCTAAGAGTAAAAAATAAACTATTTTTTATAACCTTTATAACTGAAAAATAAATATATTTAAAAGTTTCCTTAGAATTCAAAAAATGTATTTTGCAAACAAAAACACAATCCCTGGACTAAGGAGCATGTTAATTAAGTCATTCTATCACCATTTTGCTATAGTTTTATTCTGACACAGCCTTATGATACATCCATTTTTCATAAGAGACTCCTAAATGTTAAATCTTCAGCTCATAGAAAATCTGGTTTCCTCTTCAATGAAAGGGGAGTTACTTGCAAAATATTGCATAAATAGATGGGTTCTACTGATAACTGGTAACTGTGTAGTATGACGTAAGAAAAGACATTCCGTATGTTTGCACTCTTATTAATCTTATTTCACCGTGTACAAAAACTTGTTACATCTGCATCTTGGTAGTTCTACAAAGGTTGCAGCTATTTGCCATCAAAAAATTGTGCTAAAACTGGCAGAGGTTGCAATGTGAATTTTAATGATAGGTGTTTAGGGTGCTTCTGCTTCCCATTTAAAAGAGAGGAGAAATTGTAGGTGCAATCTGACGGGAGCATTTCTGCAAATATTCCATTTCTGTTGTGGTGAAAAGAATGGACCAAGCTGGTTCTAAACTAAGTTAATGAGAAATGCTATAGCCAATTAGGTGTCTTGATCTACTCCACTATGGCCTTATTTTTTAACTTTTGACTGTTTGTTACCCCATCATCCACCCAAATCTCAACCATCTGGTGGCATAGTACAGCATTTACCAGTAGGCATGTGGATATTTATGTACAGTTTTATAACAAACGAACCTCCAATGTATTCAGCTTGACTAAATGGTTGCAAAGCAGTTTTGGAACTGAAATTTAATCAGTAAAAAAAGCAAGAAAAAGAGTGCCTAGGTTGGCCTAGTAATTAATGCAACACACATTTATATAGCAGCACCACTAATGCTACTTGTTTTTCCAGATATGTGGACAACAAACACACACTTTGGCCAAATTACCAATTTGCTTTTAGCCCGGACTGGCAAGGCTTAGAGGGTTTTTTGTTAATCATCATCCATTAATGCTTAGCCAGCTGAAAAGGACTATGAACAGGACACCCCTTGCTTTGCAGCACTAATGCTATAAATTGAGTGTAATTAAAGGCAATTAATGGTGAAAGAACTATATGCTGGGATGCTGCAGTTTATTCCAGCGTGCCTCAATATGTGCATTCTCAGGGGAAAAAACCTTAAAGTCCTGATTTTTTTTTATTATTTTTCTATACTTGTGCCATCCAAGGACACAGGAAAGTGCTAGCGAAAAAACAAAACCAAAACCAAAACCAAACAAATAAAAAAAAAAACAAACAAAAACAAACAAACAAAAAAACCAACAACAACAAAAAGCAAACAACCCCCCCCAAAAAAAAACCCCACAAACCTGCAAAAAGATAAAAATGAAGCAAATAACCAAATAAACCAGCAAAACTCTCAAACCAGACCACTTAGACGTTATTTTTCCCAGTTAACATAGATTCCTCTTCCACATTTAAGATTTTGGGTTTAAATATTTTTTTTCCCATCATTTGTTTTCAGGTGGTTGTTTTTGCTCTTGCTGTTTAAAACAAAGGTACACATTATCTGTTTAACCAGAAATTATGGTTTGTTCTTTTTTGAGGAGAGCTGCTTGGAAAAGTAAGGTGCATGCTTAGTCACTCGAGTTTAATCTTCCTGAGTGCCTTTGGGAACCAGGAAACTGAGCTTCAGCAGAGCTGCTGGGCTGAGCTCTGCCAGGAGCAGAGCCAGCTGAGCTGGGAAGGAGGAAAGGGAATGGCCACAGCCTGATCACCTGGCTGTGAGAGAGGGAAACACTGCCCTCGGTCCGCACAGCCTTCTGCTCATACCTGGGATCGTCAGGAGTTCAATCAGCTCCGAACAAACAAAACTGGGCTCATCCCAAATTCGAGAAGGGATGGGACTGAATCCTCAGATTCCTGGTGCTTCCATCCTTCCCTAAGAGTTATCTTAAAAACGCTGGCCTTAGAAAACAGGGCACACTGTTTTTTGAGCTGAAGCTCGGTTGTGTTACAGGATTGCGCCTCATACCCTGCAGAAACGTTCTGCTTGTCACAAAAATATAATTTAGGGGATCTGAATGCAGTAACGACCATATTTCAAGCTTTACTTTAATAAAAGTTTTTGTTGTTGTTTAGGGTTTTTTTTCCAACAACATAATAAGGTTGTCAGTTTTTATTTGTGATCTAGTTATCATAGAAATCAATTTACATAAAAGGCAATTTTAAATTGAGAAATACCATCAAATTATTATGTTTCTTAGAGAATGCCATGGAAAATTTGGTTTGGTCTGTAATATTTAATACTTTGATCAGAGATTTGGGAGATAACATAAGATCATTGACAAAAGCTTAATCTCAAAAAGATAATGGAGACAAGTAACAATGAAGAGGAGCGGTCTATGGCCTACAGTGGTGCATTTCAGTCAGCTAAATAAAAACTGTGGAGTGTGTGCTTTAAAACAGTCAGTGCCAAATCATACCTGTAGAGCCATTTGATTTACCTTATGTTGTAAAGAAGGACCCCTCTGAACTCAGGAAGAAAGGCCTGCAACATGAATTTTCAGGTGACTTTGAAATCAGCTGTATCAGATGCCACAGATGCAAGCAAATGCTGTTTAATATAAACCTTCAGTTTGCAGCAGATTATTTTGCTTCATAATCAGTGTGGTGGGTATTACCTGTGAGTGCATCTGGAAGGCTGTTCTTGATTGTGATTTCCCCTGTTAAAGACATGCTGAATTGGAGAGGGCTCAAATTAAGTACTGGAAATTTGTGAACTTAATCTGTCCGCTTAGAGTAACAGAATTTAGATTACTGGCTCTTTAATCTAGTGGAGAAATGTATAAGCCATCGCCTATCTGAAGTTAATTCTGAACACATGCAGCTCAAATATGAGCCAGATCTTTGTTAGCAGTGTGAGAAATTAGCCAGGACAAATGTGGTAAGTCCTCTGCAACAGATTCCCTGCATTACTCCCTTTTATTGTCTTTAAGTTTGAACTTCTACTCATGCTGTAGCACAAACAAGATAACTGCATACCCATTTCTGAAAGAATGCCAATAGAAATTATCACAGCTCTTCCTTTTATTTGGTTTGATGATCTCTAAATCCTCTTAATATACCTTGATTATTGATTTTTAACATTATCTAATTTAAAAGAAAAAAAAAAAACACAGAACTTTCAAGGCTATGCATAAACCCATTTAAAGTTAGCAGAAAACTTGCTTTTGAAAACAATTATACAATAAAACTGGAAATAAATAGCACATACACAATTCCAAAGAACATAGAGAATTTTTGCAAAATAAACATAATGACTGTCCTTGGGTCCTTTTAACTAGATATCCCTTCAGAAACATTGAGAAATGCTGGCTTGAATGAGCATATGAGGAATTCTACCTTAAAAAGATATCAAAACAATGTGCTTTACTGGGATATCTCAAGTCCACTGTCTTCTCATGAAATTTAGTTTCATATATACTAATTCTGTCAATGACTTTGGGGCTTCTGTTGGTTTTTATCCCAGCCTTGTGTCTATTCCAGTGAAAAGCTAAAGACCAGCACTTGAAAGTTTGTAAAAAAAAAATTGTGGAGTCCTTTTTAGCTTGAAGAATGCAGTAAGGAATGTGACAAAAATGAGGACACCGTTTCAGAGAGAAAATATATAACGTTGAAGCAGAAGGATTATTAAATACTTTTGAGGAAAAAAATCCATGGAAATGTGCAGTGAAATGTTGCTCTACTAAACAAATACAAAATCTAGCAGCAATTAACATATCAAACATATTATGTTCAGATACATTAAAACAAGGCAGAATTTTTACCCTGGATTACTAGGGCAGATTTAGGAATTAAACCCAAAATTTTCCTATCTTAAACTTGAAACTTAATTAGCTCAACTAGTAAGGGTGCTTTTCCAAATCCTGGAACTTTTTTTTTTTTTTTCTTTTTTTGGTGGGAGTTAAAGGCATTTTTCAGATTATATTTTTACCTTTTCTGCAACTGCTGTGTCAAAAATACCAATAGTTGAGCGTGTATTGGAGTGGCAGGGAGAGTTCACTGCAGCTCTACACACCAGCTCTATGTATGACAACACAGATGAGAACTTCATATTTTTACTTGCTTAATTCATTGCATGAAGCTGGATTACGGGTACAAAGCTCTGCTTAGCTGTTTCCAGGACTATTGCTATCTTAATGAAAAGATATCAATTATCCACGAAAGAGACAAAAATTCTAAATGACCTTAAGAGGCAGAAAAATGAACTGAATTACCAAAAAAAAAAAAAAAAAAAAAAACCAACAGAATTCAGAATAAATTATTAATTTGTAACACATCTCCAAAGAAATTGCATAGGTTACAAAACTTGAGAGACCTGATTTGCAGAAGGAGGAAAAAATGTTTTGAGAGCAATTGATCTGTACTGGGCTCACAGGCTAAGATTTGGGGTATTTCTGGCGAGCTGTGAGCAGTGAGGTACAACAGAGAGCTTCAACTGGTTATCTCCCAGAGCCCTTGTGTGAGAAGGAGCTCGTGGCATTTGTTCTCCCCCTGTCTGTGAAGGACCTTCATTCCCATCTTCCTCTGTGGGACCAAGGTTTGAGGAAGCAGCATGCAAAACCCCCTGTGTGGCAAACAAGCAGAAGTCCAGCCCAAGGGTCACTCGTCCTCTGCCACCACAGACACAGATGTGGGCAAGGTTGCTCCATCCCATTGTCTGGGCTAAGAGAACCCTTCCTGCAGTCTGCCCCAGGTGGGCAAAGGTGCTGATAGGAGGTGTAGGAGCAGTGGATTTGGAGAGCCATTATTAACATTTGTGCTTTGGTTCCTCATTCCTGTGAACTTGTGAAATTCTTACTGACTTTGATAGCATTTGTTTGTAGAGGAGGTCTCGAAAGGAATGGGGATTAACTTGTCCTGTGTTAAAGCCCACCCAGATAAGGATGAGGGTGAGACTCAAGGAAGGGTAGAAATATTTCACTTCTATGCTTCTTAAGGGTGACTAGGCCTCTCTTGCATATTTGGAGGGGATGATTGGGGGCTACGTGTTATTAATATTCCTAAGCAACTCACTTGATGTGGGAAACCCTGCTATGCCAGTGCACAGAGTTTGCATTATACAGTGTCAATTTTGTCCTGGCAGTTTCTTGATTTTCTTTCTTTACCCTACTGAAAGAGGGAGTTTTTGGTGTTAGTTTTGTTTTGGCTTTTTTTTTTTTTTTTTTTTTTTTTTTTTTTTTTTTTTTTTTTTTTTAATACACTCAGTGAAACACGCAGCAAAAGGTGCATGATAATAGAGGCTCCAAGATTGCTGTGCACTCATAATAACCTGTGTTCACATTTAAAAGCCTTAGCCCCTGAGTGTTTCTATGAAAGCAGCATAGTGCAGGCCTATTTATTACCTGCCAATTCCATTTCTTAAAGCAGAGTTGCCTCTGAGCCAGAGTATTTTCTGCACAAACATGCTCCTGCGGATGGATGTGAGGGTGGGTGGATGGGTGGGTAGGCAGAGTAAAAGGATGGGTATGATGGGAGGACTGTGCCTTGATATTGCTGTAGAAAATATCTTGGCTATTTATTCCTCTAGGCAGATGGTGCCTGTTGATTACCTTCACCAACAGAAGCTGTACCTGTTAGCGAGAGTGTGAAGAAACATCTCTGCAGTGAGGGGCTGAGGAAAGGCAAACTAAGGTATTTGAGCAGGGTCCTGATGCAGAAAGATTAATATGTGAAGGTTAAAGGGCTGTGGCAGGGTGAACAACACAGAGCTGTTACCCTGAATTATGGGCACTGGTCTGCTGCGTGCCCATGAGAAGTTATGCCTGTCCTGTAGGAGGGGATTTTCAGAGCCCAGAGGCATAGTGCCATAGTGCCAGAGAATATTGTCATGCTGCAGCCACTCTGGCCATGTGTGAGTTCAAACCAAGGTGACTTGTCCAGCCCAGATTTTTCTGCCCTTTTGATCCAGCATCTGCTTAAACTGCTCCTGAGCAAACAGCTTAGGACAGAGCTCTCCTCTGTGTCCTCATGCTCTTTCCTCTGCAACCATCCAAAGGGCTTTATGCCTCTGTCCCTGAGCAGCTCAGCACAGATCCCTGGCAGATCAGTCCTTCCACTGCACAAAAGTGGGGTTAATTTTTTCTTGATGTGCTTTCTTAGAGTGCTCTCTATAATTATAATCAAAATGGCTTCATCCTAGAAGCTTCATACTGTTTTGCAGTCTAATGTTTGATTGCTTTCATTTCCAGTGCATTGGTTTCTCAGTGGCTTTAAGAGACTTCTCTTGGATTTGCACTGTCTCAGGGAAAACAGAATCAAACCATCTTTGTAAGATGTGGGGGAGATTTTGAACAAGTAAGGCAGGAGAAGGAGAATTTCAATAGTACAGCAAAAGAACACATGCTGTTTTTTTCATGTGTTGGCTCCTGGAACTTCACTGCAACACTAAATAAATTGCCTCAGCAGTTTCTGAAAAATGCCATTTAATGTTTGCTGGCCCCTGGAAGCACTAAACATTGTCACATTTGTTGAAAATGCCAGTAAAAGGCTCCTGGGAATTTCATCCCCATGCCTGCAGCTTTGATAAGTTTTATAACAATCTGGTATAGTACAGCATTTTATGAGGCACTGAAAAATAGCAAAAAAAAAAGCACTTTAATCTTTATTCCCATCAGGTAAAAAATATATCAGTGCACCAAAGCCTTAAAAGGAGACAAAACAGATGAAAATGGGAGGAGATTATATGTGCTCTTATATTCAAAGGGATTCCACTCACCATTTTATTTTTTTTCTGGATACCGCAGCAGAATTGTACCTTCACAAAATATAAAGTTCCGGTTATAGCCCAAGTCTTGAATATTTAATTAAATAAGGAGCAACTCTACTGTAGAACCAGTCTGGGTAAAGAACAGACATAGTTTGGATATTTTGAAGAACTTGTCCCTGAGTTGTGAAAGACAGAGATTCAAGTGCCTGTGCCACTTGCTTGAGGCAACAGTATTCCTCCATTAATATTTCAGACTTGCATTATAGTTGTAAAGCTTCTGGGTGTAAAAGCTAGTTAGTGTTTGTTTACCTCCCGACACAAACTTCACTGAAATCAATATATATTGCTGCTCAGCAGAATAGCATATTTTTGCCTTCACACTTTTGAATTGCACTCTAGGGAAAAAAAAAAAAAAAAAAAAAAAACAAACAAACCACCACCACACACCCCAAACAAATAAACAAACCATCCAACTTAATTCCAAAGCGAAATTTTGCAATCCAGAATTCTGGTTCTGCCTTCTGCCTCATGTCATGGAAGAGGAAAAAGGCAAAATGAACTGGTGGGAGAAAGAGGAAGCATTGATACATATCCATATATAACTATTTTTAGAATTGTATGTCATCTGAAACTGGCTGAGTTTCTATGAATGTTTTCATTTTCCTGTCATCTTCCAGTATTTGTGCACGTCCATTTCCATGAAGAATATCGAGAAAAGAATCATAGGATGAATTAGGTTGGAAACGACCTTAAAAGGTCATTGAGTATAGCTGTTAACCTGGGACTGCCAAGTCCCCACTAAACCACATCCCTCAGTGTCACACCTACATTTAAAAGATATTTAGAGGTTTTTTAAATACCTCCAGATGTGGTGGTGGATTATGTGTTAACCCTTTCCCTGGGCAGCCCATTTCAATGCTTGACAACCCTTTTGGTGAATAAATTATTCCTATTGTCCAGTCTAAACCTCAGCTGATACGACTTGAGGCCATTTCCGCTCATCCTGTCATGTGTTACTGGGGAGAAGTGATTGACCCCCACCTGTCTACAACTTCTTTTCAGGTAGTTGCAGAGAGTGATAAGGTTCATCATGTCTCATTTTCCCAGACTAAGCAACCCCAGCTCCCTCAGCTGCTCATGAGCTCTGTTGCCCTCCATCTTTCAAAATAAATTATTGTCTTCCGGAATAATTTTGAGCTCAATTTTTGCAGACTGTGGGAATATGTCTAGTTTGCATAAACATAAATATGACTCAAAAGATTTTTGCAAGTGTAGATTTTGATACAACTGCAAGATTATCTGTTGAACTTTTAGATTCCTCATTATAGTACTTAGGCAATTTTGAAGCAATTTCAGTCTGCAGAACTGTGGAATGGTTGAGCTTCATATTTCTGCTCCAAATTTTTCCCCTGAAAACTAGAGGCCTAGTGAAGGAATGTGTGGGCTTTACACATGTGGAGTTTTTCTTTGCTCCATTTTAGGAAGATCTTTAGGATAAAGTTATTCCACAGGTGGTAAATGTACCAACTGGAATTCTGCCACAGGAGCAGTCTTTCAGAATTGTATTAGACCGATGAGTCAGGCTTCACATCTTTTCTTTAGAGACTAACAGGATGTCACTTGTCACAATACTGCTATCTGCTCACTTATTTGTCTTATTGTTCCAGAAAGAATAAAATCTATATTTGTGTAGTAGCCCTGTTTGCTCAAAGACTCCATAGCTCAAATCATAATAAAATAGACCTCTGAAAAGAAAGAAGGAAAAGAAAAAACAAAAGAATAATAAGAAAAAAAGTTGTTGCTGAGACTTGAAGGACTCAGACTTCACTAAAACTTCTTTAGCTAAATGTAATGTGAAAACAATAAGACACCTGCAGTCATTGTGGAAGTGAAAAGATATTTCTTTGTGCTTGTCAGGATCTATCAGTACCAGATCTATTTACAGGACATATTGAAAAATCTCATGGGTATTAACCAGTCTTACTCACTTTTGAAATGGTCACTTCTTAGCAAGTGCCCTGAAAAGCTTTTTTTGTAACATTAGTTCCATGAGTCATTCAATTTCCCCCCATATTGGTGAATATAATTTAATTTCCCTCTCTTCACCTGTCATAAGAGAATCAGGGAAAAGGGTTGCTTTTCTCTGTACTTGCCAATTAATTGATATAATTTGTTTGAGGTTTTCTTCTTTCACTGTGCTTTCTTCAAATTAGAACCAAATTAAATGTGCTCCTAGCCATTGCAGAATACATTGATTAGAGTTGAATTATGTGCAGTTGTGATCTACACTGAAATTTGCATGACACATCTTTCCTGGAGTGAAACTAAAGCAGGAATTTGAATCTTACCCTATTCTTTTCTAACTAATGCAGTCCATTCATCATTAAATCAAATAAGTTGTGGTCAATATTTAGAACAGATTAATAAGTAGATTTAATGAATGATGCAGCTGTTAGAATAAAAGTCTCAAGTACTTACCTAATCTCTGTTAACTAAATAGTCTGTGTTCATTAAGGGATAATTATTGACAAGAACTTTTTTTTTTTTTTTCCCCTTTTCTTAATCATATTGCAGCAGTCTCTACAGCCCCAGTTTCCACCAAGATGGCAACCTTGATAAATACTGTAAGATCTTGATTGAGAAAATAAATGTGTTTAATATGACTGCTGTGAGCATTTGAAATTATATAATCATATGTCTGCTTATATGTGAAAAGGTTTCAGGAGTATATATGTTTCCAGAGGCTAAGGAGGCACTGCCCACATTTGCAAGCCCACCACAGCAAGTCTGAGCCTTCTGGTCTCAGGTAGGCGACTGTTTCCAGCCTCATAAGCTGCAAGTAAGACTGAAAGGTGTTTGGTATAAAGTGTTGCTGCCTGTAAATGGGAAAGAGTCAGCAAAGGACTCATATCCCACAGGAGGTTATGTGCACACGTAACTTGTCACATTAACAAAGTTTCACTGAAAGCAAAAGGAGAAATCCAACAAAGTCACCTCTACCTCTACAGGTTCTTTGAGCCCAGAATATTGATGCAGCATACTATACAACTCACTGAACATGAGAAAAAGAATCAGAATAATTTTTCTCCCATCTTTTTGCCACCTTTCTCTTTTCTTGTCTTATTTCAATGTATTTTTCTGCATCAGCTTTGAGAAGCAATTCATTCTTCATTTTAAAAGGCCTTATGATATAAATTATGTATGTATTTGTAGAAGAGAGAGAGAAAGAGAGACAGAAGTTGTTCTCTGTCTGGATCTAAGAGGAAACAGCTTCTCAGGTAGCTATCCCAGTAAGGGAACAGCACATCTAGGTTGTCTCTGTGATGATATAAAATGGCATCTCCCCCACCTGACACCTCTACACAGCCAGCCTCTATTCCCTGATAGCTAACTTAAAAGCCCCATAACCCTGTGATACTGTTAAATGAAAGGTAAGTCATATATGGCTTCTGACTAGAAGGAACGGTAAGAATTGCTACTGTGAGAGAGGGAGTAATTGCAGAACCTTTGCTCTGTAAGGGTACAGCCAGGTTCTCCCACAATGGTTCATTTCTTCCCAACCCTTCCCAAAGAGTGCTGGCTCTCTGATGATAGAAAAGCAACAACTGAACACCGAGAAAACTGGTATTGTCATGCTTTTATAGATTTCTTTTCCCTCAAACACATAGACAGATCTATATTGAATTTTTGCTCGTCAAGCATAAACCCTGTCAAATGTATCTGCACACTTTGGAAATGACAGCTTTCTGATCAAAGAAAACATTCATTTCCTTTCCATCCTGAGGAATAGTACTGTACTGGTTCACTTCCAAATAACACATCTCATGTCTTGTTGCTTTGCTCTTTCCTTAAGACATATAATTTACCATAGCAAGCTTTTCAATTAGGGCCTGATCCAAAACTTTAACTACTCTTGAGGGAGAAAAGCCCAACAAAACCTACACTGCCTTCAGGGTCTTTCAAGCAGTTTTATGTACAGTTATTCACATAGTGGTCACACTTGCGTGACAAGGTTACACTGTAGGGATGATACATACAATACAGCATTTCCTTAGGATATTAATAGTAATTTTGGATAGTAGGAAAGCTACCTTTTCTTCTCCTTTTTCTTCCTGTTAGTTCTGGCGATCAGCTGTAAAATGTGACAGTGATTAGACATGGCAGCTTTTTTCTGTATCAGTATTTTGATGCACCAAAACTTACTCTTTTTTCCCTCTCTATTTTTTTTAAATTTCTATTTTTAATTTTTTTTTTTTTTTTTTTACTTCTAAGACAAATATTCAGAACATCTTTGAGAATTAGACACATGATCCACATTCCTGGCAGCTGCAGAGGGGGAAATTCTGTTCTCTTTCATGTCTGTCTTTTCAGCTTTTGCCAGAATCTGATAACAGAAGAAACCTTTCTGACCACCACGCTATCATGTTATCAGTGTGACTGGAAAATCACAATGGGAAAGACTCTCGTTTTCCACAGAGTGTGCCAGCATCACCCTGATGTGGGTACTTGTTCAACCAGCTGGTGAGTCCAAGCACTCAAAGTGGAGGCTCTAACAGAGAAACATCCCTGTGAATACCTAGAGGGCAATCATAGCAAGCATTGTAGGGGGAAAAGGGCAAGCAATCCCTCAGATGGAAGGGGGAAAGCCTGACAAGGGGCAGAGACACCAGATTTTGAACAGCTTTCAGGGGTGCCAGATACAGCTGGTGCGTTCAGTGCGCGCCTGAGCACAGTGCCGGGATCAAACTACCAGCAACTCATCTCCAGGTCTGATCCTTCCTGAGCTGCACACTAGCGGAAAGTTGGGCTTCCTGCTGCTCTCGCCTGCCATCCGGGAGCGGATCAGCCCGACGCCGCGATCCCTGGCTGAGATCTCTGTGCCTCGCAGCCGCTCGTCTGCGCATGAGTCGCTGCGGGAGGCTCCGCGGCTGGAGTATTTGAGGGGCTGGGCAGCGGGGGAAGATGCTCAGAGCCTGCGGAGGCCGTGCGCCCGGCGGAGCGCAGCCGCCGCGGGGCATGGGGGGGGCGCGGGCTCGGGCGCCGCGGGGGCCGCTCTCCGCGGCTTGAGGGCAGAGCGGGGCGGCCGTCGGGGCAGCGCCCGCTTCAGCACCGCGGACAGCGCCCGGCCGGCGCCGCGACTCCGGCCCCGCACGCCCGGCGCCGCCGGCTCCGGACCCCGGGCGCGTCGGGCCCCCCATCTCCAGCTCCGACTCTCGGCTACTCCCACTTCCTCGCTATCTCCAGATCCGGTCGCTGCGGGTCCCGGACCCCCTGCCCACGGCTCCGGCCACGCTGCTCCCGGGCCCCGCTCCCTCGCTGCCTGACTCTGCTGTCAGAGAGCCCCGGCCCCGCTGTCCTTGTCCTCCTCCCTCTGCCCCGTCCAGCCGCGCGGTCCCGCTCCCCTCGCCCCTCTCTCAGCACCTTCCACTCCGCTCCCCGCCCTGCCCTTGTCGCTGCGCCCGGCTGCCCCCGGCGCTGCCCCCCGGCCCCTGCCCCGCCGTCGGCACCATGCGCAGGCGGCCGCGTTGGGCGGCAGGCGAGGCTGCGGTGCCGGCGCTGGTCCCCCCTTCCTCCTGCCCTCGCCCGCTCCAGGCGACCCGCTGAGAGATGGACTTGGCAGGCGTGCTGCTGGCGCTGCTCCTCGTGCTGGTGCTGGTTGTCTCTCTGCTCTCCAACCTCCTGGTGCTGCTATGCTTCGTCTACAGTACGGAGATCCGCAAGCAGGTCGCCGGGGTTTTCCTGGTGAACTTATCCTTCTGCAACCTGCTTCTCACCGTTCTGAACATGCCTTTTACCCTGCTGGGCATCCTGAGGAACCAGCAACCTCTCGGGGGCTGCGTCTGCAAGGCGGTGGGTTTCCTGGAAACTTTCCTGACTTCCAACACGATGCTGAGCATGGCAGCGCTCAGCATCGACAAATGGATTGCCGTGGTGTTCCCCCTAAGCTACACCAGCAAGATGCGGTATAAGGACGCCGTGATACTGATGGGCTACTCGTGGCTCCACTCCCTCACGTTCCCCTTGGTATCCTTGTTTTACTCATGGGTAGATTACAACAGTGTTTATGCCTCTTGCACCTTACACCTGAAGGAAGAGACGGAGCGGAGAAGGTTTACAGTGTTCACCATTGTCTTTCACTCCACCAGTTTCATGCTGTCTCTGGTGATCTTGTGTTTCACCTATTTAAAGGTGTTGAAAGTTGCCCGGTTCCACTGCAAGCGGATAGACATTATTACCATGCAGACTCTGGTTTTGCTGGTGGATATCCACCCCAGGTAATGCGTGCGCGTTCGGATTCGCAGCCCCGGTCACTCGCGGTAGTTAGCCCGGGCGGAAAAGATATCCCGCCTCTCCAGCACCCTTTCCTGCCGCCCCGGCCGCATGGCGAGCGCTCCCGCCTCTAGATTTAGACGCTGCTTGCAGCGCCGGGAACGATGGCTTGTGCATTTGTAGCCTCCTCTGTTGAAATGCTAATCGAGCTCTCCGGGTTATCCCACTCGCCTGAGCCCCCTCCAAGCGGGAGTCACTGCTACGTTGAGTGCCATCGTCCCGAGGCTCGGCGGGGCTGGGGCTATCCCTCCTTCCCGAGGGGATTGCCTTCCTCTCTCCCGGGAGGCTGTCCTCCTCCTCCTCGGGGCTGCCCTTCCCCCGGACCGGGCTGCCCTCCTCTCCCCAGGGGTGCCTTCCTCTCCCCTTCCCTTCCCGGGTGCAGGGGCTTTGGGGCGTGGAGAGGCTCCTTCCCCTCTCCCTTAGGCTCACGTCTCACCTCTTCCTTTCTTGCCTTAACACCCTTACTGCTCTTTTCCCTCCGTAGTGTGAAGCAGCGCTGTCTGAACGAGCAGAAAAGGAGGCGGCAGCGGGCTACTAAGAAAATCAGTATTTTTATAGGGTCTTTCGTGATCTGTTTTGGTCCTTACATTATCACCAGGTTAGTATCCCCTGTCGGGGTGGGGGAATTTGCGGGATCAGGATGCCCTGGGATGTGCAGGTGCCCGAGTGTCCCACAGCTAATTTGGGGGTACAGAGCCAAACGGACCCCCGGGACCGGTCTTGAGAGGCAGAGCACACAAACGCACACAAACACACCCTAACATGCCACTCCTGTCTGCACACCCAGTCCCAGGGGACAGCCCCGGCAGGACCTGGCTCTCCTTCCCTCATTGCAGCCAGGTCTGGGCACCTCTGCCAAAAGCAAGTGGCTTTTAGGACAAGTACCGGGAATTAATTACATGCCAGTGGGAGATAAAAGCAGTTTAAAAGACGTGCCACCCTTCCTTATTAGCACAACCCTAGCAATAGAGAGGAAAACAGACAGACTTTCCTGATTAGCTTAGGTTGCTTTTTTGTTGTTGTTTTCTGGAGGATTTTTTAGGCGCAAGGCCAAGTTTGCTGCTATTGGAAGCTGAGTTGATATAATTTAAATTTGTCCACCCTGATAATTTGTCAGATAAGATTTCAGTCTGGAAACATTAATGCCTGGAAATATCTTGCTAATGGTCCAGCACAGACTTATGATGAGGTGTAAAAGTTTTCTCCCAGGAAAAGCAATTCTTCTTAAATGTACAGGAAACACCATGTTCCTCAACTGGACAGAGTTATAGGCATCCATCCTGGTGGTTTGCATCTTTTGAAGTGTCCATGAATCATTGTTGTTGTCTGCTTGTGTAGTCTTCATACCATGGATGATTATTATTATCTTTAAATCTTGTATAAGCCAGTAAGCTGGAAGTCAATGTGACTACACTGAATTGCAGCATCCCAACATTTAGCCTTTCATCTCTAAACTGAATTGGGCTACATCTTTCACCAGTGATTTTGAAAAAAATATTTCCTGCTTTCACAGTGCGTTCACAACAGCCTTCAAGAGTGCTGACTTGTGTTGAGGGAGGTGCACTAGTGTGCAAAACCCCCTGGTGAGGACTTCTTCAAGGTTGTTACCAAGCTGCCAGTGTCTGCAGGCACAGCAGCTCACAGAAACTGGCCAGCTTTAGTGCTCTGATCTCACACAGACACACTCATACAGGCCATTTATGGTCAGTGCCACTGCCCTTTTCCGAGAGAAGCCGACACAGGTTTAAGGCCAGTGCACTAAACAGACAATATTTTTAAAATTTTTAAAGTGACATTTATTTCAGTTCCCATTTACATGTTGAAAGGGATTCCTTCCTGATTGCCTGGATAGCTACATCTTTTTTTCTGCAGTCGAAAGGATTATTACAAATATTAACATTACATCACATAGTTAAAAGGTTAATTTATCATTGTTCAGTACATTTTGAGTCATGTTCTATTCACTTTCGCCATAATCAGGATGCAATTATGTTGAACAAAGTGGATTTTGCCATCTTCTTTCCATCTGAACATTACCAAGCTCAGCAAATTCCAAATGTGGCCACATTTTTTAGGGTGGCTGTATTTCTCATAAACTGCTAAAATCAAAGTTACTTCCTTCTTCAGACCTTGCATTTGGCAAATGTGAGGTGGTGCAGTTTCAATGTGTGACAAACTGGTACCTACAGAGAAGGCCAAGGGCTGGTTTATGTGTGTAAGGTACAGCTTCTGTCTGTCACAGGGACTGAGCTGGTTCAGCGACAGCGGAATGGGAAGTATTTGGGGCAGACATCAAAAGGCTCCTTGTCTCAAAGACAAGACAGTGCCAAGCAGCACTTCATGAGAAGTGGTGATGGAGATGAGACTGGAGGGCATGCTGCCATGCCTGTTTCCCTGTTCTTCCCTCATTCCCTGTTTTTCAGGGGGGTGGCACTGAAGCAGTCTCTGGGGAGGCAATGTAAAAGCCATCCTCCACGTTGTCTTGCGTTTGGCCTGGTGACTCAGGTTTCATTGTGAGCTCAGTATTTGCTCCTCACTTCAGAAATTTGAACGAGATTAGGCTCATTAGCAATATATTCGTCTGTTCACTAAGAGACGACAGATGAATTTAATCTCTTTTGTAACAGCACTGAAAACAAGAAAATCATACTAAGATGCATTCAGATGGGTATTTCTAAGTCTGACTTTTTTTGGCCAGACCCTTTATCTTATTAAAATCTGTGTAATTTTTCTTCTGTTGGCTTCAGTGCAATTAGGTTTGGATCCATAATGCATTAATGGGAACATAGCAATACATCTTTTTTCAAGACTGAAATATATCTTACTCTTCTTATTTAGTGTCTTTATAAAAGCAACAGTTATATATTTCTTGTATTAGGATGATATGCATGATGGGATAAACCTAAGCAATCACAAAGAAAGTGTCATTTATTGTACATTTATTTCTCAGAATTTGTATCTTCCTGTTACACCTATTTTGAATTCACTGGAACTTTTTCTGAGCAGCTTCAAGCAGAAGTCATCTGTTTTCTTAAATGTGCTTGCCATATGATTTAACTTTTAGCCATATAAATAAGAAAATTTCCTGTCACTTGTAGCAATGTTCAGTCCAAATAATGGTAAGTCATCTTTTCTATGAGGAGGTACTAAAACAGCTTCCAAAATCAACACCCTGCAAGTCAGGAGCTCTGCATTTTGGAAAGAGGACAGAAGGTTCTACAAGCCTCAAGAAAGCTTCTGATCTTACATCTTCAGTGATGTCTTAGAGTATAGAATAGGGCTATTTTATCTCCCAGAACATTTTCTTTACTTCTGGGATGAATAGAGCAAAGTATCATACTCTTGCTCCTGCAAAAGGTTTTACAGAAGATCTACACAAAATAAAAATTCTTCATCCTGTTCTTTCCACCCTCCTGGAGGATTTGCCCACTGCAGAGGAGCTGGCTGAGACATTTGCTGGAACAGTCTGAAGGATTGCCCTCACTTCTGTGGAAAAATTGTTTAACTTAGTTGTGGTTTCTGCCCCCATGATTAATACATCCCTCTCAGCTGAGGTGCTGAGGCCACTAATCATCTGTGAAGCACAGGCCAGGAGACACAGGTCTAGACGTAGCTGACTGGTCATATAATGATGATAAAAGTGTTCTCTCCTTGTTTTCTTTGGCCAATCTAAAAGTCAGCTAAATGCACCCAAAAACTTCCACAGCTACGTAGTTTTAGGTGTGCTGCTAAGCATACTGTGGGATTGCAGGTGCCAGTCAGAGCTGCCTGAGATACTGCCAGGTTGATCTTCATACTACAATGCTCTGACATGAATCCGTTTTGCATTCGCGTTAATTCACCACAGCAGTGTAATGAAGGCTCTCTGGCCTCTGTCTGACGGGATGGATTCAGTGACCTAGACCACATTTCTGGTGTCATTTGAGATGCTGCATGGTATCCAAGTCCTTTACCTGGGCTGGCAGATATGCCACAGGACCTGAAGCAGACCCTCCAGGAGCAGGAGCCTGATGCCAATGGGGTTATGTCCCAATGTCTCAAGTGTCACTAGACAGCTCTATGCAGGAAACTGAGGTCAGTGAGTCTGGGTGCCCCGAGCCACATGTGTTTGTCTCAGGCTTGCTGTGGGAGAGAGGTAGTCAATTATGTCACTACAATTTCAACCACTTACCAGCACAGCTCAGTGAATTCAGAAGGTGAGCAGTAAACTGCAGCACTCTTATCTCCTCTGTACAGAAGCATTACCACTGAAAACAGTTTTTCCCTCTTTCTATAGTAGGAATTGATTTTGTCTCCCAGTGGCCTTGCTAGGAAAGTTCTCTTTGCCCTTATTGAATGGGAGGAGTAAGTACATAGCCCTTTTCCTGCAGGGACTGTGTACAGTAAGAAAATAAATCTAACTTCAATGTTTCATGAAGCATTAGTTGAGCCCTGGGCTCAGTGTGAGTATAACGCTCAAGTGTTTCCATTTCTCTTTAATGTTTAACAGGTTGATAGAGCTCATTCCCTTCGTTACCATAAATTACTACTGGGGAATTATAAGCAAGTGCCTCACCTACAGTAAGGCTGCATCAGATCCGTTTGTTTACTCGCTTTTACGTCAACAGTACAAAAAAGTTCTGATCAACATCGTCAACAGGATACTTAAGAGGGACCTGTATCCGTCATCAGGGTACAACAGTTCTCTCGACAGGGAAAACGATTACTGCTTGCACAGAACAAACTGACAACATGAAAGCATTCCCATTCCAGGGAGACAGGTGTGTGCTGCTGCTGGAAAACTGCCTTTCTCCTCTCATCTGACAGTGGTGACAGCATCTCCAGGGTGTGAAGGCTGCATTAATGCCACACATTTCATCGTGGACTTCCGTAAAAAGGCTTTTCACTGGTCTGCAGCCAAGCACAATTCCTGGCAAAGCCTCATCCCCCAGTGAACAGAGTTGGCTTGAGGGGTTTTAAGACAGCCTTTCGAGGCTTTAGAGGAGCTTAGACAGCTCTCAATGTTTCATGTGTGAAGACTCGGTGTGTCTTGGAGCATTCCATATCAGACATGATATTCCAGTGTCTTCTGGGAGCACAGGAATCCCACACTGGAAGGACAGGTTCAGAGTCCTCTGTGCTGCACATGTAACTTGGCAGCCCAGGACCTGCTGTTAGTTTTGAACATTAAAAATAGATCTTTTAATTGATTGATTTATTGTATTGGTGCCTCAAGTGAGTCAGCACTTTGAATCTGAGATTGTTATTACTATTATTATTATTATTATTATTACTATTATTATTTATTTATTACTAGGCATCACGATTGTAACATAGCCTTTAGGAAGCGGTACATATATTTGATATACCAATATTCTATCAAGCATAACCAAAGTCCACATATCTGAGTTACTAATATTTAGCACTTCAGTGGTATGTGATTACAATAATTGCAGCAACAGTAACAAAGACATGTACAGAATTTAGTTAAATAGCGCTGTAGTTCCATCACTGAGCTAGTAGTCCTATTCAAACAAGCTTTTTATTCAGAAAAAAAAATCAATAGAAGCGACAGATACCATCGTGTTTAAGATATATTACTTCAGAAGCTATCTGTTTTCAAAGGAAAGGCTAAAGTATATTAATTCTTTTTAAGAGATATATAATGTGTAAAATATTTCATGCATTGGATATATATGGTGGATTGTCATAATACTGTACAATCTTTTCTTTAATAATGATCGATTAATCTAGTGATTTTATCTGACAACAAGAGATGTGAGAAATATTATAACAGACCTGCTGTCAAATGCCCAGAAATATAAAGCTGCATTGTTATTATATGTATTTTTCTCCTTTTTTCTTTTTAAATTTAAACAGGTTTTGGAAAAATGTGGAATTATTTTTGAACAACATTCCTTTGATTATATAAGACATTTATTAAAATTTAAGACTTCTATGGCATTCAATAAACTATTTTCTAATTGAGTACATAAGAGGAAAAGTAAAGCAATTCTAAAGTATATTTTAAGAAAAATAAAAAGCAAGATGACAGAAAAGTACTCTTATTTTTTATGTAACAATGTACTTGACCCTATAAAGCATTGAGAAGGCTATTTCTGGTCAAACTAAGCATATAAGCATGTGATTAGGCACAAATATAATTTTCTTTGAAGCTAACAGTTCTATTTCCATGCTGAAGATTAAACACACACTCAACTGTTTTACAAAATCAGTGTTGAGCTGTCAGCACATTGAGAGGGTTTTTCCCACCATTCACAGTGAGGAAGGAGAGTGTCTTGTTCAACCCCACTGAAGTCAAGGAAAGATGATGCTGCCTAACAAATACAGTGTTCTCTTACCTCCTGCTTTTAATCTCTGGGGCCTTTATGATGCTCTCTTTTTTTCTTCCTCCCCATGCAAGTACCTTAGGCCTCTGTGCTTTGCCTCTACAGTTCTGCCTGTGTTTAAATTGAATGTACTATAATGGTTTTGTCTTCTTAGTAAAGTATTTGTACTCTCTTCAATTTTGTGTAAATACAGTATTTCAGGAAAAAAAAAAAAAAAAAGTTGTCTATGGAATCTTTTCAGTTTAACTGTCTTCCTGTCTCCCCATGCCTCCCCCTCTTTCATGCTGCTAGAAAAACCTGATGTTCCAGTCTCTCATTTCAGCTGCAACATAAGGACCCAATAACTGTGGGGAGTGGGAGGGATGCTAAATTTTCTGTAATTTTTTAGTCAGTTTTGTGCCAAAAAGTTTTAATAGCCTACAGTAGTTGTCCATGAATAAACATAAGCCTTATGATACCTACAGTTGTTAGCTTACCCTTGGCTTCTCAAACAAAATGGTCCTCACTTTGGGAAAGGAATATGTTACATACAGTTAAGTGTATTAAATTGTCACCTTCGAGACATATAAATGAAATAAAGTGTTAGTATTAGAGAAAATGGTAGAGGAGAAAAAAAAATAATAAACTTTAAAACTATTACAGTAATAAACTTCTAAAGCTAAGAAGCCACATTTTAAAGGTATAGAGCAGAACCTAGTTAAAATGCTACTTCTGCTATTAGGTTAATTAATGACGCTTACATATGCCAGTTGAGGTTGTACATTTTACAATACCACTCAACCTCACTAAGCATTGAATATTTCTGGAGGTGTTCAGGTCTAGGTGGAAAAAAAAGAAGTATTTGAGCCTGCACTAGGTGTTGCAGAACATCTTTTAGATTTCATTTCCACATGGAATTAGGAAGCCAAGATCTACAGTACTGCAGACCAGAAATTAAGGAAGGGCAAGGAGAGCTGTAGTGCTCTCAGTCCTGATTTGCAATGAACTTTAACAGCCTTGTTCAGCTTTGCCAAAAAGCATCTCCCCTTGCTCAGTACACAGGTAAATTTTTCCTTTCCCTCTTCTTCTCACCACCCACTCCTCACCAGAGAAGATCTTGCTCTACTTTTTTAACAAAGCAGGAAACATTCAGTGAGAGGTCTCGCTTTCATTCCCTTGGCTTCCTGACATAGGCAGGACTCATTAGGTTTGTGCTTCAGTCACCATCCTGTGGGTTATTCAGGAACAGGAGGAGCTAGGGGGAAACCACACTCTGCCCCCATTGTTCTGGAATGCCCCAAAAAGTATCCAAGTGCTACATATATCTGTCATGATGGGAACATTCACCAGAGGTTGTGGATTCCCTCTTACAGACATATTGACATTTTAGATAAAGCAGAGGGTGCACAGTCCTGACAGCAGGGTTTAGTTTGGATCAGATTTCCAACAGAGCTGAAGTGTGATATCCAAAATGGCCTCTTGCCATTGACACACTCTTGCCAACTCAGAGGTAGTGCTCTAGGAAACTTCATCTGGATTTCCTGCCCGAGGGCCTGCGGTGCCATTGCTAAGAGACAAGAGACCAGCAAATACTCAGCAGGTGTGTTGTGGGGGTGGAAATGCCACAGGGGACAGCAGGAACTGCCTGAAATTGTGATTTCCTTAGCAGGAGGTGCCGTCACCCACCTGTGGCTGCTGAGGGGAAAGGATGGCAAGTTGTTAAAAGAGTATCCATGAGAAATTTTCTCAGAGCAGTAGGGTCCTCAGAAAGTTCCTGGGCTGTGGTTTTTCAGCTCCCAGCTGTAATTCAAGTTCACAAAGTCCTGTCCTCTTCTCCAAGCTTATATTTTTTTCTGCAGAGACTGGAGCTGAGAACTGCACCTCCCCTAAATAACATCTTCCACCTGATGGCAGTCAGGATATAAGCTCTGCAGCACAACAAATTGTCGGGTTTTTTCCCTGAGATTCAGGTGGTTTTAGAGTCTTTTTGCCCTCTGCAAAGCTCTGAGCCAAACGCAAGAAGGAGACGGAGTCTTCAGGTTCTGATTTTTCAAGGTTGCGTGCTTCGTTTATTATTTCTTATCTTACAATTTTCTCAGTGCCCAACAAAGATCTGTGCAGATGCTCAGGCATCTGGCTACTCCTCCCGAGCGGGGCTGTCTCTATCTTTTATACGAATTGCTACGTATTCTTTATTTATCATTATTTGCCAATACCTATCACTTACACCAAACAGGTCATCTCTACTTTGACCCAGTCTCTTTAAACTACTTTGTGCCACCGTCACTGCTGAAAATGGAGTGAGGGAAGAAGAAAGAAGAAGCAGGAGACAACGCCCCAAATCTTCCATCTTGCCCCCATTCACTTCAATGCTAAAAACCCAAATCTACTGTTTTTTCACCCTGTGATAAGCTAAACTACTATCTTTCACACTCTTGTGGCTTGCAATCCATTCTGCAGTGCAGGAAGTTTTTCCCATGGACTGAGATCAAAGCCAGTGTCGCTCTGGGCTGGAGTCCCAGACCCCCCTGTCCAGGTCTCTGACCCTCCAGAGCAGCCAAAGGAATGCCCTGGACTCCAACAACAAATCTTCAATTAGTCCCTGCAACTGAGAAGACATTAAACTTTAATTCTTAACACGCATTCACCAAAATATTTCCAAGCCTGATGATTTGGATATTTTCAGGCGAGATCCAGGATGGCATTTTGAATCTGCCTTTTCAGAGGAAGAAATTGAATCTGTGTGCTTCATTTCATAGATGTGTGCTCTGATACTCATTTATGAAAAAGAGGGTCACCTCTTCAAAAAGAAAATAAAGTTGGTGGTGGTGGTTTTTTTTGTTTTTTTTTTTTTTTCCCCTCCGCCAGGTAAACTCTGAGACTGACTGACAGTTTCTGAGGCAATAAAGTCAAACTACTGTTTAGACTACAGATTCCCCAAAGGTTTAGGTATGGTCTTGCTCCTAGCCTGCTAAATCCTAACAGGATGGATGTGCTTCACTACAAAACTTGTTTTCTTGGATGAGTATTTTAGTGTCTCTGAGCTTAGATGGCAGCTGAGCATTGAGGATCTCAAATTCTGTGAATTTTCCCTCCACAAATTCCTTAGCTTCACTGAAGAGCAGGCATGCTATTCATCTGGGTAAATCAGCATCTAATAAACTCTGCAAATAACCTGTGCAGCTCAGTGATTACTGAATACATATTTACATTAATGTGAGTAATGCTGGTATTGAACTTAAATTTCAAAACTAATTGCAATGTCAGGCTTGTTACATGGTTAAATATGATTACAGCTGGAGTATATGGCCTCAAAAGTAATTTCCAACTTAAATGGCTCCATGATTTTTAAGTGACAATCCAGGTTTCTCAATGCAAGTGTTTGGATGTGGCCAGAGACTGATCATGTTCTTTACAACTGCAGGTAAAAGTTTGAGCTCTTTGATATATTATTACTATAACAAGATATTCAAGCCCCTCTATGTGAAATGCTTGAAAAGAAAATCAAACACAAACTGAAGAGAACTATCTAGTGTGAGTGGGAAGGTTTGACTGCATCAATTAGAGGGCGTATTTTCTGTTGTATTTGCGGTGGGGTTTTTTTCCCCCCAAATAATTATGTGCACTTGTGCACATGGAATGAACAAGCAACTGTGTGTCTGTCTCAAAAGCACATAGCATATTTCAGTATTGTGAAGAGCAAATGGCTTGCTCAGTCTGGTTCAGGAGGACACCTGGTTTGTGGGAGGTGTCAATTACACAAGTAAATTAGAGGTTCTGCTCTTTATTTTTGGAAAGTAGTCCAATTAATATTTAATGGCTCAGCTGGAGACACAGCAGAGATGACCTTAAGAAGTGTTGGAAATATATGAATATCTTCCAGTACCAGAAGCCTGGGGGAGCAAAATGTCACCTGGCACAATATATGCAGCCAGCTCCTTCTCTGAGCTGGAGCTGCTTTTCCCTGTGGCTTAGGAATGGGAAACAGGCCAAATGACTGGTCCCATTTCTGCATATCCCTGATACTTCTCCCTTTTATGTCAGATTTTCCTTGGCAGGACAGGAGGGTGCATGATGCAAACTTGGTGCTTCTGCTCTTTTCTGTAAGTGAGCAATGCATGAACTATGAGTTGCTCCCAGCCAGGCTTCTCATACGTTCTCTATGCAAATGAAACATATTGCAAAGCAGGTATGCTAGATGTCACTGCGCCCGTATGGTTTTAAAGGCGGTTTTGAGTGCTGAGAACTACATATCATTCCAGTCACTTTTTGACTAGATGCCTTAAAATATTATAAATCATAAGTGAAGCACCTTCATTTCAGGGTCCAATCTATTATCACAAGACTGAAAATTGTTGAGCAGTCCACTGTGGACAGTAAAGATGACAAAAAAATCAAAAACATGTCCTTTGGGACAGAACCTAAATTTTGTTGTGCATGTTTCATCCATCTCACTGCATCCTGCTGTGTCGTACACAGGTTTGTATCCAGCAAATTTGGAGCAAATTATCCAACATATCTTTAAGTTTCCAAGTTTCCTTTCCTTTACCAAATGGATTGAAATTTTCAAACACTTTCCAAGAAAATCCTCATGCCTAGCACTAGAGTAGTTTTACTTAACCCACTTTCCCAATTTGATTTCTTTTTCCAAGCAGGGTGTAGCACTCAAATTGTACCTCAGTGAAGCCTGCCACAATGAAGTGGCAGACTCATTACCACCTTCTTTTCACTTTTATAATCCCTGTCCTTACATATCCAGCCACTCTGTTCTCTTTGCTTTCAGCTGTCAATCCTGATGCACATTTTCAGAATGTTTTCTGAAACCCAATAAATTGCTCAGTGCCCTTGCTCCGTGGCATGGGACTGGAGATTGGGTCTGTGTGGTTTGTGTTTGTACCTCCACAGAAATATTTAACTGTGTTTAAGGTCTCATGTTTCATATTTGTCTTTTATCATGGGAAAACAAAATGTTGATTGGTGACATGTGACCTTTGTGTTACAGAAGGCTGCTGGTCACTCCTTGCAGTTCTTAGCTCAGACTGACTTTCAGCTTGAAATCTGGCTTTTCAGCTAACCAGACCCTTATTCTTATCATTGTTAGTGAAGCCTGCTTTAGGCATTTAAAATATCTTTTGAACTTCTCACACGGTAGTCTGAATACTTCATTATCCTTTTATTCTTAATACCTTGCCAGAAGCCAAATAAGTACTAGAACTGCTATTCTCAGGACACCTGAGGCACAGACAGATGAAAGACCACACAGCCAGGAAAAGATCAAATTGCATGAAATGTGGTTTAGAAGATACCTAGCAATGGAAGACAAATAAGGTTATCCTGAATCTGTCTGTTGATCTTTTGCTCAAAGATTCCCAGGCATTTAAAAATGCACTTCTCATAATGGTGAAGCATACCTCAGAGTTGACAGTGGATCTGAATTTTTGGGAGAAAGATATTTAGGATACAAGAATAGGATGCTCCTCCTCCTCTCATCCTGAGGAGCTTGCTGTGCCAGCAAGTACCATGAAAAAAAGGAGTGGTAGACACCCCTTACTCATAAAACACAACTGCATGTGTGGAAGTTACAGCTCCCTTTTGAGCTTTTCTTGATGGAGCCCCTCAGTGTTCTTCTCTGGGTGTGACAGCTCAGGCTGGGATCTCTCTTCTTGGAGAACACCACCTTGGCCAGGCTGGAATTTTGGTAGAAATTAGAGATGCTGTGTATGAGAGAGAGCAGACTCCACACACAGGATGGTGAAGTTCAGTGGGCAGGACATTTATCACAAAGGAGGGATACTGCCTCTCCTTCTCTTCTGAGGGCTGCTTATAACCCTTCTGTGTATTACATCCCACTCGTTTTGTTAGCAGGCAGAAAATGTTTCCTGAATCAGAAAATAAGTCCAGGGAAAGATCCTGACTTTATTGACTTCCAGTGGAGCTAAGCCAAGATTTTACTCGAAGGTTTTCATCAGTAGACTCCAAGACTAAATTTGCAGAAATCTTTTGAGAAGGTCGTGTAAGACCACTTTAGTTATTAAGTCTGCTCACTGAATGAATCATATTAAAAGACAAAAAAATAAAAAAAAAAAAAGAAAAAAAGTTTGATTTTTGTATACCTTAGCAAACCACCTTAACAGCACTGAATGGAAATATAATCTAAGGTGTATGTTTTTCTAAAAGTGACCAAAAAGATGCCAAGCAGACTGAAAACTCAGATGGTGTGGCTATGGAGGGGCCTGTGCTCCAGTGCTCTGACAGTCACTTACACCTCTGAGCCCTTTTGTCCCTGAGCTCTCTCAGGCTGCTGTGCACACTCCTGCTGTCCTCTCTCTCATGGGCACCTGTGGCTTGCTGAACATCTGCAGTCACTCCAGCCAACCAAATGTGGCACTTGTAAGCTCCTTTCTTCCAGACCCAGAGGAGCACAGTGACTGTGAAAAGCTATTCAAACCCAGGGTATGACCCTTCCTTCTATAACCACCTGTTTATTCTTCTTATTCATAATTTACCTCCGACTCAGTTATTTTAATCTCTTGCCTTAGAGCTGAACAGAGACAAGAAGAGCATTTGCTCTTTGCATCTCTGCCAACCTGTGTTCCCTCATCTACTGCTGGAAGGTCAGTCAATTCCCATGCTTCCTCCACCTTCCTCAGCTTGTAAAGTTTTTACCTGCCCTCTGGTTTCTCATGTCAGCTGAAAGGCAGGCTATTCAGACCTTTCTTTCCTTGATGCATTTCCTTGGGCTATTGTGATGGTACGCTCACTTCTTCTTCCTATTTTTTTTTTTTTTTCCCTGTGGCTTTGGTTTCCTGTGGAAATTCTTTGTTGTCTTTAATCAGTTTTCCACCGACAGCCTTTTCAGTTTTAATTTTGTGCAGCTGAGCAGGATTGCAAAATGCAAATTAAACAAACTAGGAAGAAAGCCGTGCCCCTCACTTTTTTTGTGCTCGAGAGAGCAAGCTGATACTGGAATAAACCCTACTTTTTCCCTTGGAATTACAGCCTACCGATTTTTGCAGTCAGTGGTACATAGAGAGTAATAATAAGACTACTGTCACATTCTCACTTTCAGATAAAATTACCAGATATCCATTTATGGCTGAATCAAGGTATTCAGCATGAACTCCTCCTAAACATAAAATTCTTTGTGTTAGAGCTTCCCCAAATCTTCCCACCTACTCTCCTAATGAGCATAATGAAGGGTAGATTGGATGGAAATGCGACCTACCCCATGTGGATGCAGAGTGGGTTTCTCCAGGCTCTTCCTGCAGTGGCTGAATGTCTGTAATTGTCCTGGCCCTTTAGAGCCTCCATGTCCAAATCTGACACTCTCAGGTTCAGTCCTTGAGTGTCAGTCCCCTCTTGATTTTCAGTTGATTTTCATATTGTGATATGAACCTGCAAAAACCCATAAATATGGGATAAATGCATCCCAGGACCTTCAGCTTTATTTCCCCCAGTGCCATGCCACTGATCTGATGAGGCCTGAAAGTGGCTGTTGTTTGGCAACTGGAAGCAGAAGAGGATCAACATAAGGTGGAGTATGTAAATACTCTCACACCCTGGCTTCCTCACAGAGGTTGGACTTGCCTTCTGGTACCATGCAGTTTACTCCAGGGAGAAAAAAAGTGTGATTTGAGCTCTATCACAATAATTTGCAAGGAAATGGAAAAACCTCAGGAATTTCTCTGGATATCTGTTCTCCAAATTTGTCCTGCTTAGCAGTGCTTTAAAGGAAGGTCCTGACTAATAAAAATTCTGACCAGTAAAGTTAATCTTTTTTGATGAGACACTAGTTCTTTTTTTGTTCCTTAATGATAGTAGAATATAACTCAGTGATACGAACAGTTGAGGGATGCTAGAAAAATGCAAGTTCCCAGTTTTCATAGGGATCTCAGTGCGACAGTAGCTCAGGTTGTTAATGGTAGGACTAGAATGACCAGTGACAGCCTTGGAGCTGCTGAAGGTCCTGTCCTGAAGCCTTGTAGGTTGAAGAAATCCCTTCCACAGAGTTCAGTTTGATATGTGGATGAAAAGGCATTTCTCATACCTTTTCAAAATTTAGCAGTTCTGGATCAGCTCTCTAACCAGGGAAACATGATGATATCAGCAGCACTAGATTACTTTACACAGGCAGAGGTTTTATTCCAGAATGCTAGGTTTTTAGAAAAGCAGAGAGGAGTGTTTGACTAACTGATGGAGCTGTTCCCAGAGTTCAGCCCATGACTAGCCTGTGGCTAGTGATTAAGACCTTTTAGCTGTTCTTTTACTCTCCCTACTGCCCTGTGCTGATTCTCTTGACCCTTCAGAACCTTCTCTATTCAAGTTATTTTTCCGACCCTTGACTATCAAATTCGTCATTATTTGGCCAAGAAAAAACCAAATTCAACAGCTCAAATTATTTCTCATGATGAGTCAATGCTTAAGCCCCCATCCAATTTGTTACCTCTCTGCAAATCCTTTCCAATTTGTTAATGCTTTTCCCGAAATGGAAACACTCATGCCGTCTCATGTCATTGAATGCACAATAGCCTGACTGAAGGATGGCACACAGCAAGGCTTGCAGGACTCTGTAGCTTTCTAGGGGAGCCCTGCAAGTGACACAGCAGCACCACCCTGCCCTCCCCACGCAGGACTTTGTGCAACCTACCTTTGAAATAGAAATTTAGAAACCAGTGAGTTTCTTACAAATAATTTGGGCCAGGATGCTGCGTGTGGGTCTGGCATGAGTTATGCCCACGTAGATGCTGGGAGAACAAGCCTGGGGTCAGCAGGCTGTTTGTGATGGCTCTGTTGGGCTGGGTATCCTGCTGCTGAACATCCTGGCAGCGTGGGATCCTGCATGGCCTCAAGGACAGCCTCCAACCCGCTCTCTGCCCCTTTGCCAGCTCTATCCAGTAGTTTTGGTGCTTGTGGGCAATTCAGCACATCTTTAATGTGAACATGATGAGTGGAACATTACAGGCTAGAAATATTGTCTTCCAAGGATTGTCTGGGGGGGAAAAAAAAAATAAAGGTTTTATATTTGGTCTGAAGTTTCCAGTGGTAGATGTTTTGATACACTGACAGATGTTTTGTAAATTCTTTGAATAAATGCAGAAAAAATTTTGACCTAAGAACCCTTATCTTTGAAGACTCTAGGTTTATTTTTCATAGGCTCTGCCACTCCAAAGAGTTGGAACCTTCATATAAAAAACAAATACTAAGACACTTACATATTACCATGGCAAGGATATTTACTGTGGTATAGATTCTCAGTACACTGATATGTAATTTTAAAGTGCTTAAATATATTTTTAAATATTTTATTTTGACTAATTTAACACCATTTTTCTCCTGGTGTTAAGTCAGACTTGTGTCTCAGAGGTGTATTTCTGAAAGTGAAGAAAAAAATCCTCAGAGCTGTCATGCTAGTATCATCTGAAATGGCTATTGGCTCTTGCTATCTGAGAGGAACTCCCAGATTTCTGAGGAGTGCCAGCCTTGGAGGGCTTTATTTTTCTTTGGAAAGTGCCAAGCATGTGCTTTAAAAGCATCAGGGTCTCTCAAGGATTTCTCCCATCAGGTATCTACAGCACTCCAAATCACTTTTTCAAAAATGATTCTCAGCACCTCTGTGAAAATGAAAAGCAAGTCCCAGAGAACTTCTTTTGAATGTTTTGGCATTAATGTTCTGTGAGACAGGGAGAAGAGATGAAGTGAAATGAGTCTCAAAATAGGACTGTCAAGTTCTTTTCTGGTAGAACTTACATTAATTTTTAATACTCCATCTGTGATCAGAAGAAAAGAAAGATCTTTAGTTCTCAGCACAGATCTTTTTTGAGCACACATTTTTCCTTGTATCTGTTATATATTCAGTTCTATGATTCACTAACATATTTGTATTATTTTTCATGCTTTATGGGAGTCAGGCAGAGTCACCTTTGGGCCTCATCTTGAACAAAAACAGCAAAATGCATCACCAGTAACCCCTCAGCAGTAATCCTGCTTTGCTACTTTACATGTGGGAGTAATAAGAGGCAGCCTTTGAGAGGATAACAAGGTCCTTATGTCAGCTCTATCTTTTTAATGATTAAATTTAAATAATATTGTGTGCTTATAGCAGGATTTGGTGATCAGTGCATGTTATTTTGCACATGTTCTCCTGGATATAGAATCATATTTATTACTGTTGTCCCTTTGTGGTCTCATTCTACCATCTGGTGCCAGGTTCCCTTCCAGTCTTTTGTATCATTTGTGCCTTTGATCATGGCTGAATTTTAACTAGATATCATTTTCTCCTGTCATCAAAAGAAACTTTCTGAGTGGCTTCATTTCTTACTGATTAACTCAAACAAGCACAGAGACCACATGAAGGGCAGGCTGAAAGGGAGGCACGTATCCAGTTGAATCTTTTGGTAGAGCCTTCTCCAGTTAAAACTGTGTTCTTCTGCATTATGATAGGATCAGTTCAGTGAATCACCTGAAAGTGGTGTAAGCAACTAATTTTGTGGGTCAGTGACTTAGTTAATCTGTGACAAATCAGAAGATTAAAACAAAATTTAATTATCACTGACAGTACTTGTATTGAATTTAAATAATTTAAATATTTTTCAAGAGCTGTGTTTTTTAAGATGTATTATATTTAATCAGGAAGGAAAGATGTATCTGTGACTATAATATTAAGTGAGGGAAGTAAACCTACCCACTCATTGCTTGCTTTTGTTTCCAGCTTATGAGGAAATCTGGGGGAAATAAATTGGCAAAACACATCAAAATTAAAAAAATATATATATAAATATAACAAAGACCAATGTTGAAGCCATTGCAGGAAATCTAATTTTTTTAGTATTATGAAACTGGTTCACACCGAGGAGGTTTACTGGAGCATTATTCTTTCTCCCTTAGTGAGCTGGTACAAATATGCACTTGATCAATAATGATGAAAAATAACTGGTTGAGGTTACAGGGAATTTTGAAGTATTTGACACATGTAGGCAGTTGCAGTCCATGATCCACGTTAGGTTAAAATTTTAGCGCACAATGTGTAGAAAAACAGGAAAACTTGTTCTTGTGGTCTTTTTCTTTACAGTCTCTCAATCATATTTCCAGCACTCAGTGTTTATGTGTGGCAGTTTCTAAAGTGAGTTTAGTCCTGTGGGTCATAAGGGGAACAAATTGGAAGTTGAGATAAAAGGCACCACTGAAAAAATTGTCAGTGAGAAAGTTAAAAGCTCCCCAAGTGTAATGTAGATGGTCCCAAAGGCACAGAGAATTATCCCAAAATATCTGCTTAAGTGCAGAGCTCAGAATAGCCTGTGTCTCTTTAGAGGAAATTAGCCATCTCTCTTATCTACATGCATGTTAATTTGAATTAGAAAGATTTGTTTGGAGAACAAATCTGTTTTCCTTCTTTGACTTAGCAGCTAGAAGCTGAAAGAGAGGCCCTTGTGGGCCTTTTTCAGTTCTCTGCTTTTACATGAAGCTCAATCCCTTCATGGGGAGATAAAGTCTTGAAAAGACAGGTAGAATATGATTGGATTTTTTTTTTTTTTTTTTTTTTTAATATTGCTATTGCTTTGTAGGAAGTTGATTTACTCGTTGTCTGTCCTGAGAGCAGTTCCTCTTCTCTGCCCTGTTTTGCAGAAACTGAAAAAGGGAGGAAAAAAACCCTAAAAATAAACAAAACTCACAGAATGTAATTGGTTGCTTCTGTGCAAATAAAAATATCTCCTGGATTAATTTAAACTGCTGTGAAGTCCTAAAACCACAGCTGCTGACTGTGCTGGAGCAGATGTGATGTGCTGCCAAACACTGTGCCAGCTTCACTAGCACCTAGTAGAGGAGAGAACAGCAAGCCATGAAGTAGCATTTTCATCTGGTCTCTGTCTGTTTGTCCTTCAGAAAAGTTATCTAGACAGCACTGCTTCTGTTCAATGTTCAACCTCCTCTCACCAGAGTCAAAATAGAAAAGAGCCAGGTAATTAAACCCTGTCTAAATCTAAGATACTCCTCCGCTAAATTTCTCTTAACAATAGTAAGAATCATGAGAATGCAAGCAAGTTAAATGTACTGTATTTAATCCCACTTTGAGTACCTGCCAAGGACATAAACCATTTTTGGTATTTAGTCCAGTCTGACAATTTCTGGATTGCTGCTGTACTGTGGACTGTAGGCTAACAGAAAGGTCAGGTCAGGAGAAACAGTCAGCAACAGCAGCTAGTGAAATTATCTACCTTTATTGCAGTGATTCAAACGCAAATGATGGAAGCCAGGTGATGTTGTTAAGTCTGCTTAACGTTCTGGGACTCACTGGTTCATTTTTAAGATTCTTTTAGAATTGGGGTGAAAATATCATATTTTACCCTGAGCCAGAACTTCTTGTCAACTTCCTGAGAAGACTAAAAGTTTTACTAAAACCCAGAAATGAAAATAGAGAGAGACTGAGAAATCCCTCTGTTCCCAGCTATCCCTTCCCTAGCTGCTTTTAATGCTTTTAAGTTTGGTCATGCAGCTGTGCAATTCCTGCTAGTCCCATTTGATATAGTTAAGTTTTAACACACAACAAAAATATTAAAAGGGCAAGAGATCTACACAAACTGCTTATAATGGGCTGAAAACAGCCAGACAAGTTAGAAATGCTGGATGGCTGAAAATATTGTATGAGTGGTAAGAGCAGTATCTGAACCACTGTTCCCCTGAGAAAGGTGCAGGCCTGCAGGGGAATCAAGGGGTGACAGACATGCCAAACCTTCACAGAAGGACACAGTGGGATCAAATCCCTTGGAAAGGAAGAAAAGAACAGGCAATCTAAGGTAAAAGTGAAATAGCTCTTCTAGACCTTCTGTTTTCCATACCTTAGGGCATGCAAGCATTGAAACATTTCAAGATGGTGGTGACAAACTGATAAATTTACCTTTGTTTTTAATTACACAAATGTCATTCTTAGACCCCCATCTATCCTACTTCTGTTCTAAATTCTTTATCCTGGTATCAGACAGACACACTGACTGAGTGTAAAAAGTCTATGAAAGCTGAGGTACAAAGAAGCTTGGCGCTTGTCAGCTACTGACAGCTTTATTTAGTTGATGCAGTGGAGCTTGTGAAGGATGAGATGTTTGTGGTGTCCTCCAGGCAATGAGGACATGTGCAAGTTCAGACAGAGATGAGGGTGAGTTCCACAGTGGCAAGCACACACACATGATTCCAGACAAGCTGGTTTGCCACCAGCACTCACATAAGTGCACAGAGCCCAGTCCTGCTGTCCCTTTATGTTCAGGTTGGAGGTTCACTGGTGAAAACACACAGGCTCCCACTCTGGATTCACAGGTGTGCTCACACTCAGGCTCCTCAAACATCAGCGCCAGCTCTCAGGTCATGTCTGCAGCCTGGGCCCTTTACCCAGGCTCGAGTCTTTTCAGATAAATACTCTCCTACTTGTCTGCTAATCCAGACTGGAGTTTGCTGGCAAACTACACCTGCACACACATGGACACAGCATTGTGTTCACTTGGGAAATAAAAACTCATCCAGGTCTCTCCAGAGGCTGACACAGAGACCCTAAAGCTCATGCCTCAGTCTCTCAGGTTGCTGCATTTTGACTGCTCAGCTCACACACCTAGGTCAGAGAGGGAGATTGCATAGTAGGAGGAAAAAAAAAAAAATGATTGAATGTGAAAATAGACTGGATTTCAGTGATCAGGCACAGGATTCAGAGTGTACAGCCCAGTAACCTACTGCATGCAGCCATTCCTTTTAATCTCCTCCTCTGATTTTCCTGCCCTTGGTCTCCCTGATCTGCACTGGTTCTTCCCTTTACTCCTTCCCCTTAGCAGGTCATCATTTTACATGGTCTGAATTCACTTCTAATATCTAATAATAATGTTGTTAACCACACTTTATATTTCTAATCACTGCCAAAGTTCAGCCTGACCCTCCTCAAGGCTGTGCCCAAATTGTTGCTTTAATGGTCCATCAGGCACTGACCAATATGTTCTAGTTCCTGTCCATGTCTCCTTCATCACTTGCTCGTTAATTCCTGTCTGTGGGTCTGTGGGTTTAATTTATCACCGGTTTACTCTGCCTCCATTTGAGACTGTTGAAGTTGATACACATGCCAGAAGGCTGAACTGGGCAGGACTGGTGGTGTGGAGGTCTGGAAATTGATGCATGGACAAGCCACAAATAATATTAGGTGGATACAAAATCTTGAGAACAAGAAATTATATATTTTAAAAATGTATAAAATGTATAAAAAATACAGTATTTTAATTCAGGGAAATATAAAATGAGCATTCCCAAATGACACCAAATCCCAGTGGGATGGGACTTTGTCTCATTAGTATTTGAAACTAAATAGGAGGCACAGTATGAGTGTGGAGTATCACAGTGCTAAAAGCACTGGTGAAAGCAGATGACAGTGGTTTGCAAAAGGTTTTGGGAGATCTTGGTAAAGGAGGCTTACATTTGCTGGTGTTTTAAAATGCAGGGTCCCAAAGTATGTGCCATCCACACTGGCAGTGGTGGCTGAAGTGCTGTGGAGGAGAGAATGCACTCACAAGGACATAGTGCCTAGGCTGGAGGGTAGGAAAAAGAGAAAATACAGGCAGAAAAGCATGCCAACAAAGAAAAGAGAAGGGAAAAGCTGACAGGACTATAGATAGTACAGGATCAGTTCTGCAGCGGAGTTCACCACCACAAGCATTGGGATGTATGCAACAGAATCTCTTCCTACACTCTCAAGGGCAGCAGAAAACTGCAGTAAAGACATGAGCATTTCCAAGGGTTGGCTTCTGTTTGCAGGTATAACCTCTGCTGCCTTCGGTTGTAAAAAATTAAGTCATGTCAATTTGTTTAGGGTTTTGAGTAGCTTCTTTTTTCCCTTTAGCACAAAATGCACAGCCTGGGCACACAGCAAGCCTTGGGCTTGGACACACCCCCAGCTGTACCTGAGCACATCAGGTACAGGTGTGGCAGATTGGTACTCAAAGCAGCCAGTTGTTGGGGAGTTAGGCAGAAGGTGAAATGTTTCTTCCCTTGGAGGTCACACTTCCAGTGCTGGGGGTTTTTTTTGTTGTTGTTGTTTTGTTTTTTTTTTTTTTCTCTTGAGGGTGCCGTCATACTGTTTTGTGATCAGGACAAAAAATAAGGCGGGTAAGTAGTATTCTTGTCCTTGAAAGTTTGTTCTTTGAATTCTGATAGGCTTTAGTACTGTTTAGTCAGTTTAGACAGGGCAGACTCTGCAGTCTCCAGATCTGGAAGGAAATCCTGGAGACAAAAAGCCAACCTGCCTTGCAGGGCCTGTAAGCAGAGGACATACTTCATTGCTGAGCTTCTCTCAATGCATCTCTTTCAAATGAGATGAGACATCAATTACTTTTTGAGACACACAGAGCTTTCTCCTGCCCTGTCAGCCTCTTTAGCGGTTTCCCTATGGGGGGTTAATTTGATTACATTATCATACAGCAATATAATTCCCTACTGAGCTCCCATACTGATCAGAAGCCAGCGTTCTCCACCTGCAAGGACAGATTCTCTGCTCTCGTGTAAGCAGGTATCTGTTCTCAGAGGAGTACGTACTGCCTGAAAAGATAGGATGCTTTGGTATGTTTTGATCTAGATTTTTGAGGAAAAAATCCCCTTTTTCTCTGATATGGGATGTTTTCTGATGTGTAGGTAAGAAATGAGGAATTTGCATCTTAATTAAGGTATGCTTTTCCACCATAGTTCTCGTACAGAAATAAAAACATACAATACATATTTCTCTAAAATATACTGAAAAAACTCCACCAAAACCAACCAAACAAGAAAATGAAAAGATCGATTTACTATCAACTTAATATAGATTTACCATCCAGTTTAAACCTTATAACGCTGTCCTGGAGTCTTACCTACACATTTGTGAAGTTATTTTTTTTTTTTAAGAATAGACAGAAAATACTGGAATCCCTCCAGATAACTTGATCTTAAGCAAATTGCCCAGGAGGAGCATGCAGAGGGGGATCTGGTGGCTGTTCTGTGCGCTCCCATTCTCTGTGTGCTGGAGAGGATGCAGCTCAGCGTCCCTTCACTGCCATGTCGTGTTTTAAACTTGCAGTTAAGTATGTGAGGAAATACCGCTGTTTGAGAGGAAAGTTGCTTTCAGTTGTTTGCTGTCTCTTCCCTCCGCTCTCTCCAGACCGCTCTCTTGGCTTCAGGGAGACACACTTTCATGAATGTCCCTCTGTCCCTTAGGAAAAGTGCTGCATGAAGACCAAAGAGACCCTCTGCGGGGAGCAGCAGGGCACAACCCTGCGGGGACCCCCCTATGCTCAGGCTGTTTATGGAATTGTAAACCGGGCTGCAAGGGAGAGACGGTCTGGAGGCAGAGGAGAGGGGGAGCTCATTCCTCCTCCCTCTCTGTCTCAAAGCCCTTTGCTTTCCAAGCTCGGATGCAGCTGAAATCTGACGCCTGGACTGCACGCACTGTGAGACGTGGGCATGCCCTTGCAGTGCGCTGATTTCCTCCGCAGCTCGGAGAGCCGGAGCCACGCTGAGGCTCAGGAGAGGAGTCACTCCATCAGGCAGTGAGTGCCACATCACTGTGCTGCCTGTGCAAGGGGCTCCAGCATGGTCCTGAGGCTCCTGCTCCTCCTCGCTGGGCTGCTTAGGGCCACCAAGCCAGCACCCCGCTGCGAAACCGGCCAGGAGACCCTAGGTAAGGCTAACAACCCCCAAAGTCCTCCTTCTTCTCTTCTTCCTTCTTATGGAAATAAGTAAAGAGTTCCAGCTACGAGGAGAGGGAGACAGGAGCTGTCACTCTCCCCTAGAGAAGAGGGGGATCAGCTCTCTGGAAATCTGCATACTGCTGGTGGTGAAATTGGGGTTGTGCTTGGGAAGTATGGATGGGAAGGTGGGAGGTGTGAGGCTGTACAGCAGAAAAAAAAAAAGGCTGTGATGTAAGGGAAGATAATGATTCCTCATCACCGTCTTTAAGGCTGTTGCAGAGGTGTCTTTCTGTCAATCTGTGGAATTCCCAATTGTTAGGACCCCCTCACTCTTATGGGGAATGTAGAAGGTTCGCCTCATCTCTGGCCTTGCCTTCCAGGAATGTGGTAGTCAGATTGCAAGAAGGTGAACTTTCGACCCTCTGTATGTTTTTCTGCTTCAGAAAAAAAAAAAAAAAAAAAAAAAAAAAAAAAAAAAAAAAAAAAAAAAGCAGCTTTTCCTTACATTTAGCTTTAGGTCATTTATCTCAAGTCCAAAGTATGAGATTTATTGGGATCTGACAGCTGTAGGGTGTGTTTTAGCTTGCTATAAGCAATATGGAATTTGCTTGAGTTGATTGGCTGGAAAAGCAGATTCACCCTCTAGAATAAAGGTTAAATAGGAACATACTGCTAAATTAATTGAAAGTTTTGGTTCAGTAACCAGTTGACTAAGAAAATATATAAATGGTGCCTTTTAAAAATACATTTTTTTAATCAAGTGTGTTTAATTGTGTGGGGACAGTGGAGACATGAATTTCAGAGTAGCGACAAGGTCTGTTCCAGGAAAACTATTTTCAGAGAGTTTAAACTGAAAATGAGTCAGAAAAATATTTATTTTATGGGATTACAGGAAGAGATAAGTTAACCTGAAACTGACCTTAATGCTACCCAAGGAAATTCAACTATATTTCAGTGCTTAAATATAAGCCATAGACTGTCACTGGCATTGAACTGCTACACAGCACAGTCCATGTGCCATGTACTGCATATAATTTGAGAGTGCTGTTCCCACGAACATCAAAGTGAGGCCTACCACAGCCTAAAGGGATTTTATTTTTGGATAAAGCTGCACAAAGAGAAGAGTTTTAGACTATTTACAGCCAATTACAGGAAGAGGCTGTGTGGTTTGCAGTATGACCTTTCTCTGTGAGGTAGGATTCTGCTCCAGTTCCAGCTGATCAGAGTCTTGCCATGGGATATTAATCCTAGCAACCACAAAGGTAGGGATCATTGAGGGGTGACTCTGAGAGTGTTTTGTGTGTGTTGGCAGCTGTGGTGTCTTTAGGGCAGGGCTTGCAGAAGGGCAGCTGAATATGCTGGGATGGCTAGAGGTAGGGAAAGGGGGTTGCCAATGGCACCTCACCGTGTGCCACATCGGGGACACCTTCACACTGATCAGACAATAAAACAGCAGCTTGGACATTGAGAGACCTGACAGGTTTCTCAAGGGTCTTTCTTTTCTAAAGCGGGGGATAAGATCATGTCAGGTCACATGAAAAGAAAGGGGCCTGCAGTGGCACACATGTTCACAAATGGACCTTGCAGGGGTCTCCCCTCAGCATTCAGGGCATTGGCTGTATTTCCAGCTGTAGCAGTGGGATTTTCTCTCCTGTTTTGGGATGCTTTCTGTAGGTCTTGCTGTCTCCCAGTGGTCAGACCTGTAGTGTCCTGCAAGAGGAGACCAGCTTGGAGCTGCTCTTGTAGGAGAGAACAGCAGGAACCAGTACAACTGTCTGACTCCCAGCAAGGCTGGAGCTGCTTTCTGCAGGCTTCCTGGTGGTATTTGTTCTGCTGTGACTCATTTTGGGTTTGTTTTTTTTTTTTTAATAAGAAGCTAAAATGAAAGATCCTTTGAAAATGCTTTGTGCTTTTCTGTTAAGAAAAATAAGGAAATGATTACTGTCATCCAGCTCCACAATATGACACAGGCATCATACACTATGTGGTGAGGTTTTTGGGCAGCAGCTGGGAGCCGTGGCAGTGAGATCCCTTCTCCCTGGCTGTGTCCTGTATCCCTGGGGAGTCAGTAAGTTACTGTCTCTCTCAGTGATAAGGTGCTACGAGGCCACATTGTCAGACCCTTATGAGTTTAACTGGCATTTTAGCCTATAGTTTGGGTGAGAAAAGTACAGTTTAGCATGTTTCCTCTGAGAGATGGCCAAGTTTCCAGAGGGAGCTAATAAAACACCTTCTTCTTTATCCAAGTTGTGCATCTCTGCCACTGACTGATGTAGTCCAGTGGTAATTAGTTAAATAAAGTGCTTTATATATATTCACAACAAAAGTAAAACCCCACAGAAGCAGACTGAAGTGACATGTCTTCAAATAGGTGACTTTCCTTGCAGATGGGGATAACTCTACAGCTGAGATGCAGCCGGGGCCAGGCTAAGGCTGCATAATTGCATCATGGCATGGTTTGGGTTGGACGGGACCGTAAAGGTCATCTCGTTCCAAGCCCCCTGCCATGGACAGGGACACCTTCCACTAGATCAGATTGCTCTAGCACCCATCTTGAACACTTCGAGAATGGGGCATAACAGCAAAAACCCCTTCATCAGTAGCGACGCTAACAGCAATAAAGCTTTTCCTTTCGTGTCACTTCTCTTGAGGGAGCGCTGTGCTGGGGGGTTCGGGGCAGGGCCGCCCCGGTGTCGCGGTGGGGCCGCAGGTCCCCGGAGCTCGAAGGGTGGGCGGCGAGGGGACGCCGCCGGCCCCGGACGGCCCCGGGCCGCGGCCACCGCCGCCGTCTGTGGTGCCACCGTGTGGCTCCCGGGCTCGTACGCGGGGAGGCACCGAGCTGACCCGCCTCCAACCCCGCAGGGCCGCCCGAGCCCTGTGCCCGCCTCCCGATCCCTGCCCGAGCGCTTGAAGGATGGCTCGGAGCCTCGGCACAGCCTGTCGGGTGGCGGAACCGTGGAATTGCTGCGGCTGGAAACGACCGCTATGATCCTTGAGTTCAGCCACGAACCCAGCCCTGCCGGGCTCAGCGCCAAACCAGGTCCCTAGGCAGCGCATCTACACATCTTTGAAATCCTTCCAGGGATGGCGGCTCAATCAGTTCCCTGGGCGGCCTGTTCCAAAGATTGACAGCCTTCCTGTCAGAAGAAGAAATCTTCCCTAATATCCATCCTAAACCTCCCCCAGACCAACCCGAGGCTGTTTCCTCTCATCCTTTCGCTTGTTACCTGGGAGAAGGGACCGACCCCCACCTCGCTGCAACCCCTCTTCAGGCAATTGTAGAGAAGGAGAAGGTCCCCCTGATCCTCCTGTTCTCCAAGCAGGAGTCCAGAGGAGTGGAACTGTTTAACCTGAAGCTGTGGAGGTAGGAGAGCAGCCGGAGTGCTGGTTGGCACACCTGGCACTTGTGGGTCTCCTCCTCCTCCAAGCACCTTGTTGTTTTCATCATTTTGGCTTTCTCCTGAGGCAGACATTGTCCCATCCTGGGGATCTCTGATCTTAGCCACTGGAGATGAGAGGGAGGTACAAGGAAGAGAGATGAGGAGTGAGAAACCACCAGGGCAGGAGGCAGGGGACAATTACAGTATTTGCTCTGGAGCCCAGAACACTGGCTCCAGTGGCACTGGCTCCTCTCTGAGCTCTAGCATTGAGTAAGACTGATTGTCAGACTGAGAGACAAAGTGTGTTCACATGTTGTACCTTTCCCCTCCTCTTCTCTGCAATTCCAAACTCCATAATGTGCCACAGTTTTTGATAAGTAAAAGGCTAAAAAGTTATTTCCTCCCATGACCTTCACACTGTCCCTGGGTCCATGGGACCTGAGAAAATTTGTTCACCTGCTGTGGATGTTTCTCATGCTGGTTTCCTGGTGAACCCTGTGCACACACAAAGGCAGAGCCTCTCCAGCTGCTGCTGCTCCTGTGATTGCACTGAGTGCCCTGGCAGTGGGCTGGGGTCTTCTCCTTGCCCCAGTGGGGTGGTCCCTCATCCTGCTGTGGCTGTGCTCATGGGCACTGGCAGGTGCTGACATGGAGCATGACCACAGGGCTGTGCTTCCACGTGTGGGGAAGCCCAAGCTGCAGGAATCTCACTGGCTGGACCTGAGATGGATGTGTCCAAGTTGTGTCAAAACAAAAAAATGCAGAACTAGGATCTGCCTCATGCTCACTCACGAGATGAGAAATTCCTGCTCTTTGTGAAGCCAGTTGTCATCACTGAATCATGTGAGCTCTGCTGAATTCCTGCCAGTGGCTCTAGGATTTCTACACGATTATTATTTTAGCAACCCTGGCCTTCAGCTCCTTCTAACATGGGAAACGGGATCAGAAACAGACACTTATGTGGGGAAAGTGAATCTATATTGGCAATATAATACACAGGTATCTCCTTATACTGCTGAAATGATTTATGCATGATTTTAATCTGAAGGCAGAGCTTTCTTCACAATACTTGTACAGATGTCCTTAAAGTGTGGAGGTGTGAATACGTAGAAGCCAAAACTTGAACAAAACCCCGCTGCTCTTAGTCACAGCCAGGCTTTTAGCAAGACTTAATAACATTAATGGTTGATCCCCTATAACACTTCTAGACACCACCTCTCCCTTCCCACAGCCGCAGCGTTTGAGGGTGCTGGGTGGCTGACAGCTACCATGGTCCCCTTCAGGCTGCCCGTGCCGTGTCAGAGCCAAGCCCTTCTGAAGCCTGGGCCAAAGGCTGCAGAAATGTCATGAGTTATTGCCTGATGCAGGGCTGAGCATGGAGGTATCATGCAGATGTCACCTACCATGTTGTGAGCATGGCGTTTGAGGCTGGTGGGCCATGTCCTGGTCTCTTTGCTGGGCTTTTATGACCCAGGATTTTAATGACTGTTGAATCTTGTTTGGATAGAATCACCCTCCCTGTTGGATGCAGCTGTCACAGATCAGTGGAGTTTAGGGACTTGGGGTTACTTTATCCGCTTCAGAAATAAAACTAAAATTTCAGTCCCTTAATTTTTACTGCTATAACTCCACTGTTTTTTAGGGTTATAATAGGATACATTTATCTAGGAGACAATACAAAATTAAAGCACAGATTTAAGTCAAGGTTGTTAAATTAACTGTCAATCTTTCATAACATGAAAATATCACTTTTGGTTAAAACTCTACTTACAGAAGCATTAGATGGGATATTAATTATAATAGTCCTCATACATCTAAACTGAAGAAAAGACAGAGTTATTCTGGGAGGATGGATACACTGTTTAAAGAGGATGGGATGATGTTTTGGCAAATGTTTTGGAAAGATTGTGGCAGAAAAGATAAAACCCTCAGTTTTTCAGACGTGATCCTCTGTCCCACAGCATTCAACAGAGTTAGGCTTGTGTAAAGGAAAGCTGACTGTGGTAGGTTGTTGGGCAAAGCCCTTGTAGAGTACTACATCCTTAAACTATGGGAACTGGGCTGTAAAAAGTGTATGGTCACAAAGTAAAGCTATGGGGCCATCACAGATACACATTACCTGGTTAATAAGTGTTTTCATCCTTCACCCGGCAACCTGGCAAAAAAATTGATCCTTTAGATGATAGCTGTAGAGATTTCCTGACCTATTCCAACTTCGTAACCCAGCTGTTGTTTAATGCCATCTCCCTCCTTATTTCTCTTTCCTTCACTGACCAGACCCTGAGAGATAATCTCTATATGTCTCCAGATCATCCTGGTGTAGAGGAAATGCTTGTTCAGCAGCAGCCCTGCCACACATGCAGCTCACTAAGGCTTCAGCCCATTTGGCAACTGCTGGCCCACTTTGTTGTCATCATCTTTGCTCCATTCTGTTTTCCCAATGGGTAATTTTTCCCTTGCAACTTGGAGAAGATCTCAACTGAGGCCAGAAAAAGGCATTTAGTAGGGTTTTATTTTTAGGGAATTATGTTTATATTCAGGATTTTGAGCACCTGAAGGACTCCTTGGAGCAGCACTGACCAGCCAGAGACACAGCTGGGGTGACACCAGTGTCACTAGAGGCACCAAGGTAGTGGTAGGGAGAGAGAGGCCAATAAAAATACTCTTCATAATTTCCTTTAGGCACCACCTACAACTGTAGATGTGTTTAAGTTGCATTTGAACAACTAGAAACAGGGGAGGATTGCTGTGTGACAGGTCTTGGTGCGCATCTGCACGTATTTTGACCTGTGGTCTGCAGGTTGTGACCTTACATCATCCATGGAAAAGCTTCAGCACCTTCTGACTGGCTCCAGAGCAGTCCTGAGAGAGAAGCAACCCAAAAGGGCTGATTGCAGTGTCATTGCTGTGGGAGCACCTTCAGTAATTCAATAAAAATGGATGTTTAACTGAATGCCAGGCAGCAGGTGGGTTAGAAAGAAGGGTGATTGGCAAGAGACACTGGCTTGCATCTTCCTGCTGTGAACTTACTCTGCAAAACAAAGGCATTAGTCTCTTTCGGGTGCTTTCAGGTTTCTTCAAGTGAGGGATCAGGGTTAAAGAAGGGCTGCACAAAGCTCTTGGGCACTGCTTCTGCCTGCTGCAAACACATCCCTCCCCCAGGCAGTTACTGCAATTGCTGGAGGCTTAATAACATCTATTCAGTCCTCTACTCACAAAACCTTTGATGTATCCAGAAGATGGAGTTAACCATGTGGGTGCTTTTTGCAAGCACTCCTCTCTCCTCCAGTTTTCCTGGAATTCTTGTCTGTGGCTGGGAATGTTCTCCACTTCTGCCCCTGCATATGTGCCTTTGGTGTGTAGCTGACATCTTCTCTGGGCTTTCTTCTCAACCATTCTCCCCCTGCCTGAGCTACTCTGCTCTCTCATTACTCTGCCACTAGTCCCCTTACATCTCCACTGCTCCCACACCCTCCCCCTGATGATTCTGATCCATTGTAGCATTGTGTAATGGATCTTGTCCTGCCCTTGTCCTTTTGCTGTAGCTAGGAGCTGACTCTGGAAGAAGGCTGTACTTTGCCATTTGAAGGCTCCAGTGTTTTGCGAAATGGTTCAGCTCAGCAGTTTTAGTATCTTGCACTGATACTAAGTTTTGTCTCTTTAGTGACCAAGGCAGAATATCACTGAAAGGCTGACTTGGTGAATCATGTAAAACAGCCAGGAGAGTAATAATAATGTGATAAGGAACTGAAATGTTTTGTTTGGAAAAGTAGAGTCTTTGACTATAAACAGACTAAAATGAATACATATGTTCTTCTGGTTTAAAAAAGTATTGTAAGAAGCCCAGAAAGCTGGGAGGGGTTATGCTGATCTTTACAATATAAATTATCTAATCTGTTTTGGTCTGTACTGACCAGCACATCCCCTACCAATCTGCTTCACTGGATGACTTAGATATTTCAGATTTAAGACTTGCCCTTGGGCTTATTCCAGATCATCAATCATATGAGTCTCCTGTTGGCTTTGCTCTTGAAAAGGCAACTGACAAGTCCATTGTACTAGAAGTAGCTCTTGAGCTCTGTTGTCTGGGTTAGGGTTAATCACAGCAGCTTGCTTCCTTTGGTGCTGAATCATCAAGGGGAAAAAATGTAAGTTTGGCAATAAAATATGTATGTGCTGCATTGTAGATTTTCAAGCTTGCCTTTGCAAATTAAAACCAGAAGCGTATTTTATAGAGAGAGCTCAGAAAGCTTGAAATGGCTTTTCTCCTCTTCAATAAGTTATTTTATCCACAATCTTAAATAGAAGCTGCGCTACTGAAAGGACTTTTGTAGCTCTGGTGGAATAGTTAGAGTACAAAAATAAACATAAAAAATTGAAAAGGCTGTACTGGGTCAAGGAAAAAAAGGTCTCTCTGTACCAACCTGTCGGTGGATGGGACTTTGAGAGGAGGTGACACTGTTTTCCTTTGAGCCCAGGGAAGCCTTTACACAAAAAAAATTGAAAAAATTTAGACTCTTTCAAGCACAGAAGAAGCAGCGATTGAAGTCTGCCAAGTGAATTGGGAGACCTGAGAAACTCTTTCTATATCAGCCCCTGTCATTTCTCTTATGAAAATGAGGAAGGGAGTGGCTGAACTCTTCTGGCATTGTCAGAGCTTAGAGAAAATGAGCTGTCATGGGCAGGCATGGGGATTTTCTGGTGATTTCTGTGTGCAGAGACCCAGGCCAGTGGTTGCAAGGTTGCAGGAACAGACAGTACAGCTGCAGCCTGGGATCTGGCCTTGGAGAGCTTCCTGCTGCTGGCTCTGCAGGCAGGCAGGCAGGCTCTGGCCCAGCTACGTGTATCCACACTTATTTATATAAGCACACATCCTGCAGAATTATCCTTGGCCCTTGCAGAGCTGCACCCGCCAAAACATATGTAAGCATTGGCGTTAGGAAACATTGGGAAAGTCAAAACACCACATCAGCACACATACACATTTAAGGCTGACTCTAAAGCAAGGTTTGGTATAACCCAGACCTTTTCTTCCTTGGTTGTGTGTATACTTCTGAAGGTTGTGAGTTCAATCCTCACACAGGGCACCATTTGTAAAGGTTTTGTCTTCTTTTCTTCTCTGCCAAGGTCAGGATGAATAATACTCAGGAAATACTGAGCTCGAGTTCGGACTTGGAATGTTCATTATATCTTATCTATGTACAGCATTTACAGGTTCATGCACAGTGAGCTCTTAGAAAATGAAGGTAAAATTGAGCCCTTCTAACTCTTTCCAAGGTTATTTATATGATAATCCCCCAACAACAAGGTGACACCTATATTATTTGTACTTTTGACCCAATAATGACCATCCAAGTCTTGCAATGCAGACCCTTTTCACCCAATTACAGAAAACCACCCAAACGCATGAAGAAGAAGGAAGAAGAAGGTGAAGAAGAAGGATGTAGACAACACCCAAAATCCTCCATCTTGACTCACATGTACCACTATACACCAAAACCCCAAATTTTAAGTTTCTAGGATTCCAACATATAATCTTGATAACCCGAGATCTCAAGCTGTTTCACTCCTGGGTGTTTACAAGACAGAGCTGTGGTTGATATATGGGTCATATAGCAGCTTGCATGATGGGGAGAGAAGGATGGCCAGAAGGAGCTGCATGGATATCTCTAGTAAGGAGAGACAGAGAGAAAATGCCACACTATGCTGCAAAAGTGTAAGGCTTAAATCTAATTTTAGGTTAGATCTAGATTTAGGTTTAGAGCCAGGTTTAGGACCCAGCAGCAAGGAGCCACTTTTGCTGATCAGTGAATGAGTCTTGGTAGCTTTGTGTTTGTAAGGGGCATCCTGGATCACAAGTAGTGCAAAAGCTTTATCCACTAAGCAGGGGTGTTGCAGAATCACCCCTGTTTATCACATACTGAGATGAAAAAATTCAGTTACCATGGAAAAGATTTATATGGATTTGGTTCCTCATCTATAAAATAGATTTATCCTCTTCAGTCAGCATCTTTGTTAATGAACAATAGCCATGTTGCTTAATAGATTTCCTCTCCCTGCATAAATATAGTAAAATATCAAAGTGTAGATGACATGTAACACAGTCTGAAACCAGAGTTGTCTTTCTTCTCCTGTGCTAATACCTCCTCCTGCTCACAAACAGAGCCAGTCCTCAGCTGAACCCTGGAACAGCATATCAGTGGAATTTTACATTTCTTCCATCAGCTATCCATTGCTTCCCAGTGGCTCTCCTTCTGGCCAGCTGGGCAGAAAGAGGCATCCGCTAAACGCAGCAAGTCTACTGGAGCAGGGAGAAGCAGCACCACATCCAGACCCTGCCTGCTGCATTTTCCCTTTGGTTTCCTCTGCTTGTTCCAGTGTGTTGCCAGAACACCTTTTTGCTCCAGCTGAATAAGCAGAATTCTGAGATGCTATTGAGAACAGGCCTATGCCACATCTCAAACTGATGGCTAATTGTAAAAGTGATTGGGGAGACTGTGTGTGCCTCAGTTTCATTATCTGATCATTGCATGTCAGAGAGATAAACTAAAAGGACATTTGTAGCTTGGTTCTGTAGCCAGCAGAGGGGGAAATGCCTCTTACTTTTGAAAAAAATGTGAGCAGTTGTAGAAAGACCATTCACACTCCCCAAATGTCCCACGAAGAACTGAGCCCAGCACATACAACCCTCTAGTCTAAAATAATAGCTACAATATTTTAATTTTCTGCTCAGGAGAGGGTAAAAAATGTGTCAAATATTTCTCATCCACACCTCAAGGTAACTAAGGGGATTCATTGCTAATGACCCTGGTGATAAACAGAGATAGTGTCACACTCCTCACTGGAATGTGGCTAAACTTAAGCCAGCCCTCTCCACACTACATTTTCCCCTCTGTAAGGAACATTTGACTGTCTCCAGACCTATGTCCAAGGTCTCTCAAATGTGGGCGAGATGATGTTAATATATAAGACTATCCAGATTCAGGGAGTAGTGACATCCAATTTTATCAGCAGGACTTATTGCTGGAGCTCTTACTAACAAGAGATCATTTCTTTCTGTCTTCAAGCTAGCATTGTACAAAATGCTATTCCTTGATTATCCCCAGATGGAGCACTGCATGAAGTATCTGGCTGAGATGAAGCTTTTTTAGAAATGCCTTGACCTTAATAACTAACTCACAGAGGGGATTGTGCCTAGCTAGGGGAAACACTGAAATCCTATAATGGAAGGCGCTGTTGATGAACCAGGTATTATTTAATGCAATTATCATAACGTACTGAGCCAGGAAAGGAGTTTGTATGGGTATCATTTTTTCCTAGCTGGCTGCTTATCAGAACTTGTTGATGTTGGGGATGGGCTGTTTCTGCCAATTCTGATGCCTTATTTATTTTATGAGGTAATGTGGCTCAATTACAATCCATAATATAGAACTAGACTAATTTCCAATTAAATATTCCCCTCCAAGATAGAATCCCAGGGTTAACTTGGTTCTCATAACAATGACTTTATTTTAGCTAAAGAATGATCAACTCATTAGCAACCCATATGCAGATGATTACGTTTAAACAAATATGCCAGGAGTAGAAGTTTAAACTCTCTTTAGCAGGGAAAAAAGAAAACATAATGAATTTGGTCTTGGGAAGACAGATGTTCAATTTACTGAGCAAGAAGCTATATGTCTGTCTTCCCAGAGAGAGTAAGAAGGAATAACAACAGAACAGATCCCCACTACATCACAAGAAAGGTGAACCTGGTGGTGTTCAGGCTTGCACAGGGTGATTTAGCTCCTGTGAGTCACTGGTGAAACCAACTCCAATACCTCGGCAGAAATATATTTCTTTAGTTGCCAGTATTGGAGAAGGACAATAAAGAATCATTGGCTACAGGAGCAAAAGAAGCATTTCCTGGGTCATCAAACCATGTTCCTTCAAAATCAAGAGAGGATCATCTATTTGACCTAGTAAACAAAAAGCAGAGGAGTTCAGTTCGCTCTTTGCAAACACAGTGTGAAGGAATGCACCAGGGAATGCAGAGAGCTACTTAAGCTAAAGGACAATGCTGGCACAACAACAATGGACATAAACTGGCCACAAATACTTTTAAACAGGAAATTAAAAGGCAATTTCTAACCATTAAAAGGGTGATCTTTTAGAAAAGCTTTACTGTGAGAGTAGTAGGGGAGGAAAATAATTAGTTTTAGGATATTATTAAAAGTGTGATAAAATGCAACTCTTAGAGATTGAAAAATAACTAGGTTTAGATTAGTGAAATTTCCTTGGGACCTGACTGTGTGTGAATGGGGGGGAATGGGGTTTCTCAACTCAGCCTATTCTGTGATTCTGTAATATGTGCCTGCTGGGAACATGTGCTGGTTCCTGGCATGGCTGGACCTCAAGACACAGAGCTGCAGCAGATACTAAATCAGACAATTCCTAACACAAAGGAGGAACCATGTATACTCACCCAGTAATGATTTTTCTTTTCCTCTTTATTTACAGGTCAATGCCAAACTGTACAGAAAGGTATGAAGTGTCTTTCCTCTCTGTTCTTGGAGAAGCTCAAAACCATAAGTATTTCTTCATGCTTTCCTGACAAGTATACTCGTGTTGGTGCTACAGTGGGTTTTCTTACAAGAGAAATGTGCTCTTTCACGGAGTGTAGTATTTTGCTTCTGTGACAACAGTATTTGTTACCAGAATCATTACCAAGAGAAGGACACTCAAATGTAGACCCATTACTATAACAGCCAGTAATTTTATGAAGAGATGTCTTTCTATTACCCTTTTTCACTTCTAAGTGGGTTGAAGGTGTTACCAACACTTATCCTTTCTAAGACCTCTTAATGTGATTTCTTAAAATGCATTGGGTTTATGAGAACATCCATGTAATTATATTATGGGTATGCCTACCTGTGAGTTAAGTGCCAGAATGGCTTATCATCTCTTTGGGCAATATCAGTCAAACTTCATGGAGGGTCTGTAGTTAGAGTTATTAAACTCTACAAATTGTATGGGGCCAAGCAGAGAAAAGAGATAGCTTTCGCCACTAAAGATAAAAGCCTATAGGCTCTCACAGCTACTCAGGGAATCTGTGATAATTCAAGGATAGGGGAGAGAGTGATATCACAAATACACTTTTATTCAGGAATCTGAGTTTTTCTCTCACCAGCAAATTCCCACTTTTCTCTTAGGAATTCTCTGGTCAAATTCCTAAGCTCAAATTATATCTCCAGAACCAAGCATGCTTCTCATCATCTTTCTATGAGTGATTTTAAACATGCAATTCAGTTTGCAAACTGTTTCCAGCCTACCCGAGAACTGAAGAAATAAGTTCATTGGACATGGTATTTGTTATGTTCTATTTGTCTATTCAGAATGTCAGTGGTTATTTTTCCTATCTCATCTCCTTTTCCTAGCAAAATGCGTGGATATTGCCCTGAGTTCTTGTACTGATGTTGCCTATACTCAAATGGTGTATCCTAACTTTCTGGATCAGAAGTCTCGAGAAGTGATTGAGTACAGCTCCGAGTACCTGCTCATCAGCGTGCTGCACAACTTGCTCCAGGGGGAATGCAACCCCGACCTGAGGCTCCTGGGCTGCTCAGTGCTGGCCCCGCGGTGTGAAAAGGACAAAGTCGTAAAGCCCTGCAGACACGTCTGTGAAAGCCTCAAAAGAAATTGCCTCCCTGCCTTTGATGCCATAGACATGGCCTGGCCCTACTTCTTAGACTGTGACCGCTTCTTTGCTGGGGAGGAAGAGGGCTGCTTTGACCCGCTGGCAAAGCTGCGAGGTGAGCACACCCTGTTTGCATGGGGAGGGTCTCCTCTCCCTCACCTTCACTTGCCTATGGCACAAAACCTCTTCTCTTGTCATCTCAGCCTGTTGTCTTTGTAGAGACCTCTAATGTGTCATTAATTTTGTTCAACCTATTTTAAAGACTTAATTAAACACGAGAAGTATCTATTTCTCTCCCTCATTTAAAAAGAGCATTAAGACAGGCAGCTCAGATCAAGATATTTGGATGTATTTAGATAAACCCAGTCCTGTATGATAGCTGTCTATATATTTGAAATATTTTATTCAAAAACTGAAACTTTCGTGCTCTTATAAATCTGTGACTGCCTGTCAAGCTTAACAGCTCACTAAAATATTCTCATTAATGATTGTCACAGATTTTTGTTTGGATGAAGAAAATCCAGATAGCTGAACACAGATGAATCTCATAAAAAAATGATTCACCAAATTTAAAGGCAAAAATCTGTACAAATTGTTCCTGAAATGAGCTACTGTGCCAAAGGTCAAATTTAACTGGAGATTGCACAAATGTTTGTTAATGTGTGTATGCATTGGTAGGATTTTGCAAACAAAACATGCCACAGTAAACTATAGGATGTACTACATACATTTAAGGTTTTGCTTGCAGCTTTATTTTCTACAATTCTTCTACTTCCAAAGATAATTTGAAAAAAAGTGCAGGTTTTCATACAGTCCTCTAAGCTCTATGGTTTTAAACACTGTGTTACGATTCTTTTGTCGCAGGAGAAGTAGATGCTGAGGAAGATTTGCCTTCAGACTTGCCAGCGACCTTTATTCAGTTCAAGCACCATTCATATTCCCAAATGGTGAGCACCCTGAAGAAGACTGCTTCTAAGTGCTCCCACATTGCAACGACTTACAGCATAGGTCGCAGTTTTGAAGGAAAGGATCTTTTTGTGATTGAATTTTCAACCAAGCCTGGACACCATGAACTGCGTGAGTTATAGCAGTGCTGATCAGGTTGCTTTAGGGGAGACCAGATTATCCAAGGGAAAACAGGCCCTTTTACTGGGATATCACTTGAACTGTAAAAAGCATTGACTCCAGAACATTTCTCCTCCCTTGTGTTCCTGAGTTACAGTGATAGTTGATGATCCCTTGTAGCAATTACAACCCAGCAGCAATTTCTTACTGTTATGATGTCTGTGCATGACAATGCTTGGTAATGCTGTTCCTTGTATCACTGTGTATTTGGTTGCATTGATATCACTGTAATTTATTTGTGCCCAATGTACAAATTTAGGATATTTTCCTGTTACTGACTTGCCCTCCCTATCATCTGCCACTTCCTCAATGTCCTTCACATCCTAGAATACACAAGTCTTCTGAGAGGGCCTCAGGTAGAGGACATTGACACTAAGAAAGGATGATTCAACACAGTAAACAATCCTGAACACAGATTCGTGTCAGTGCTATACCTGTCAGAGTAACAGGTGGATGATACCAGGAATTTATGTTTTCACAGCCCCTGAATAGATTTTATATAGATATTATAGAATAGAATATAGATATAGAATAGATATTATATAATATATAGGTGCTAATATATACATCAGAATGAGTCCTCACAAATTTTCTGCAAAGGAGAACAGTACAAATCTTTATTTTGTAGTTTCATCACTAAGACAGCAAGGACCAGATTTTTAAGTGTTTTAAATTCTTCACAAAGCAGATAACTTTCTAGGGCAGTATTGGCTATTGTTTTCCAATTATCAGCTGCCAGGTCAAAAATTTTACTTGCCTAGATGGGGTGGATTGCTCTGGCCATTGCTGGGAGCCTCAGAGTTTCTCATCAGAAGAGCTCCAACATCAGCACAGCCTCAGCAGTGTGGCAGAAGTGAGCTACATCTGACCTAGTATTTTATTGAGATTGTGATCTCAGGTCAGGCTGCTGTGTCCTCCGTGTGCTGTGCTGCAGGGGACTCAGAGAGGACAGCAAAGACTGGTAGCTTTGTTTATTCTCAGCTGTGCTGCCTTGCATGGTCAAGAGCTATTTTGAGGTGCCTTTAAACTTAATCAGGTCCCAGTAGATGTCATTAACGGAGCAAAGGTCTACATTACATTTCCCTGGCCTATCATCCTTTGTCTCTTTTTCAAAGAAAACAAGTTGCAAGTATCTTTTAAAGCGTGTACTCCATTTGCTAGGAAAACACTAAGCCTGTGAATCAAGCTTTTAAATGAAAACTGTGATATGGCATGATAAAAGATGGTAGTTTAACACATTTCCTAGCTTTTTTTTTTCTCTAAATCTGTTGCTTCATGCTGCCCAGGACACCATAAAAGGAGGTAGAAATAGCTCCAGAGCTGGAGATTTTGCCAGCCTGAGCAAGTGGCATAACAGCTCTGTACCAGGCCCCCTCCAGTGTCTACTGCTCAAGGCTGGCCTAGGATCAAAGGCAAAGACGAAGGGATAGACAGGAAAGGGTGTCTTCAAAGTGCACCTATTTTCCACTTTCCATTAGTCTCTAAGGAAGGATGGAAACTGAGAGAATAACTACAGGGAATTGCAAAGTTTTGTGCTTCTAATAGGCTTATTCCAGGGCTATTTAGCCTGAAAGCCCCTTTTTATCCATAACAAAACTTCTTTCCCAAATAAAGGGTAGTTTATTACACATTTGCAGGTCATTTTTAGGATCTGTGACAAAATAAGGCATTGAAGCCCCCCAAGGCAGGTCAGAGCGTCAGGGCTGTATTTTTTCCCTTCCCATTCTTTGCTCACAATTAATGATTCTAGAAAAAGCTCAGAGCAAGGATCACCTCTTATGGTTTGGAATCCTGATATGGACTTAACATTATTTCACACAATTTAAACTGTTGCTGAACTGGTTTTTAATGGAGAGAAGTTCACCTAGAACTGCTGTGCTATTTGCAGGAACATGTGCATAAAATTAGAGTAAATAAAACTTTGACTCATCAGTTAGTAGCTTGGGTTAGTCTGATTTTGATCAGGTTTAATCAAATTAAAGCATCTCATTATTTCACATTCCACAGTCAAGCCAGAATTTAAGTACATTGGCAACATGCATGGAAATGAAGTTGTGGGGAAGGAACTGCTGATATACCTCGCACAGTATCTGTGTTCAGAATATCTTCTTGGGAACCCTCGCATCCAGACCTTGGTTAACAACACCAGAATTCATCTCCTGCCATCACTCAATCCTGATGGGTATGAACTGGCTGCAGAAGAGGTAAAAGTTTTATCATAAGGAGATTTTCAGGCCTTCATGTTTGTATAATTCTCCGTGGGAAAGAGCTAACCTGAAAGGAAGTGCCATATAAAGGAGGGAACATTAATGATTGACCGCCAGGATCCCAGATTGGTTCGGTGGTGCGTTGCTTTCCAAAGATGGTGTGAACAGAACTAAGAGGAAATCAGAGCCATATTTGTTGTTTTTGCTGTCTGCCTGTGGTGATGTGGGAATGACTGTTACTTTTTCATACACTTAGCACTCTCTGCTATCAGTTCTAGAACAAAATGCCTACTGACTCACTATAATGACTTACATTGTTTTATAAGGAAATTTTTACACCATGCTGATGTTCCCCCTCTTTTAAAACTGTAGGCATAATGAAATGTGAATATTTTCTGTACTGTCAAAGTTTTGTAATAGATGGCAGTTTTCAGAGATCAACTCATACCTGATGGAGACCTGTAAAAACCAAGATTCTATTATTTGTTACCTGACGTTCTTATTTCCCCTTCTCTGTTTTCTCAATCACCACTAGCATGAAATACTCTTTCTCTGTTTTTTGCTTATGTGGTGAGCTTTGTCCATTGTATGAGTCTGGGGTTATTGGACTCTGCTTCACCCTATCTTGGGGCATCAGCTGTATTTTCTTTTTCTCCTCTAACCCACTCTGCATTCTGCTCTGAGCAAGAGGCCCCTGTGTTCCTCTCATGAGTCACATCACTGGTGAGTGAAACACTTCCTAAATGCTAGTTAGTGCATTAATATTCATGGGGACAAAATGTGATTAATTAATAAGCGTGGGTTTTTAACAGTACAGACATTTTCAGTTTACTTCTTTTAAAATTTTCTTTTGATTAAATAATTTCCACAAAGTGCTGTTTTGAGACAGGGAGCTATTCTAAAGTTGTCTTCTGTGTTGCAAAATAGGGGGCTGGTTACAATGGATGGGTCATCGGACGACAGACAGCTCAGAACTTGGACCTGAACAGAAATTTCCCAGATTTGACATCCGAGGCTTACAGAAGAGCAGGGATACGTGGGGCACGCTTGGACCACATTCCCATTCCACAGTCCTACTGGTGGGGTAAGGTATGAATTACAAATTTTATAAATCATATATACTACAGAGCAGCTCAGGAATTAAGAGACTGAGATTGCTTGTTATGAAGTTATTTGCTTGTAATCCGATTTTATAAGTAGGACTGAAGTGGACAGGCTCAGAACTGGCATGAAAATCATGGTGTAGGTCTGGTCAAAGAGGAAGGTGTCACAAATCATTTGGAAAATTTGTGGATAATTTGAACTTGGCTGGTTTAGATTAAGAATAATGACTGTTACAAGGGGGTCACAAGTGCATAATGATTCATCATTTGTGCTTTAAACTGTGGTGCCTGTTAAAGCCTTTATGGATTTGGTTGTCATTGCACCAAGCCCTGCACAGGTTTGATGCAATAGGAGTTTCTGCCATGGAAAATGTACAAAGGCTGCACATGAAGCTGTGTGGTGTCATCTTCCATTAAGAGAGGATGTTTATAAATGACTGCAACCATACAGAGCAGTGGAAGCGGCCTGTGCAGCTGCAGAGGTGCTGGAAGGGAAAGTTGCTGCTGCAGGATGGGAGCAGGATGGAGGCAGCAGTACAGGGCCTCACACTCATCACCACTAGGCTCTGTGCCATGCTACGTCAGGAATGCAAAGCTCAGCCCTACCTTTGTTGCTGGCAGCCCAGCAGCCCCCAGCACAACTCTTAAGTGGACCTTAGCTGCCCTTGAAAGAGCAATTTGGGAAGCTAAATCAGTAGTTCAGATTTTAGGAGCTCTGATTTTCTTCTACTTTTAAACTAATTATATTCAGATTCATTATTTATTTGGCACAAAACCTCAGTCAGGTGGGGAACAGGATTGTTTCAGCATCTGGTGTTACCAGAAGATTTGAGAGACCATACTTCAGGTATGATACTTCATACTCTGCTGCAGGTGGTCTTATGTAAAGCCAGCTTTAAATCCCAAAGGCATCCCTGATGCTGCCCCAGTGTTCTGGTACCCTGTTTCACAGCAGTGAAATCTAGATAAAAGCAGCTCACTTCCTCAGGATAATGTGCATATGAAGACACAAGGCTGTGAGAGGCTCAGTAAGGCACAGTGTATTAGGCCGCTGATTTCTGCCAGAACTCAGCTCAAGTAGTTTATTCTATTTTTGCATGTAATCACAGATCCCAGCTCATGGCACTGAATTTCTGCATGGTTATAAGGTCACAAGCTTAGAAGCTTTCAACTTTTGACTGAGTAATAACACATAAAAGTAAGCTGGTAAATGCAAGTGGAGTTCAAAACCTTAGCGGGTAAAGAAGGGTTGAGAGCTGTGGAGCAGAGCCTGAGGCCAAATGAAAATAGTTGGAGGGGGGGAAAAGGGATTTCAGGAGAAAATTCAGAGGGATTTTGATTCACCCCTGTGGTGAGTTTCCCTAGTTGGATGCCAGGTGCCCACCAAAGCTACTCTATCACTCTCCTGCTCAGCTGGAGAGGGGACAGAAAATATAACTGAAATCTCATAGGTAAAGACAGGGAGATAAAGAAAAGATAAAGACAGGGAAAGATTTGTCACTAATTAACATCAGAAGCAAAACAGACTCGAGGAAAATTATTTATATCTATTTTATTCATTATTAATCAAATCACAGTTGAGCAATTAGAAATCTTAAAAACACTTTCCCTCCAACACTGTCTTCTTCCCAGGCTTGATTTTGCACCTGAATTTTATACCTTCTTCCCCCCTGTGGTGCAGAGGGACTAGGAATGGGGGCTGTGGTTCATCACACATTGTCCATGGTGCTCCTTCCACTGAGGGGGAAGGCTCCTCAGACCATTCCCCTTCTCCAACATGGGAAGGAAAGGATGGAGATCTCCCTCCGGCCATGTGCTCACTCTCTCTCTGTGTCCAGAGGTGTATGCTTGAGGACCCAGGCAACACTGAGGAAGGACAAACATATCTTTGACCCCCGTCTTTTTGCCAGTGCCCGGTGCAAACTGTCAGCTTGTCTCACACTGTGCAGCCCAGAGTCCCTGTAACTCTGGATTTCCTGGCTCTAGCCTCCTCCCTCTCCAAGTCCTGCTTCTGCCTTGGCTCTTCTGCTGCTCTGTGAGAGAGATGGTCAGTGGCAGGCAGCCACTTGCAGAAGTCATTTTTACAACCATGTGTTTAGCTATCTTAAACCCTGCATAACATCGCGGCTGTTTATAGAGGCATGGGTGGAGGCAGCCTAACACTGCTCTCACAGCTACGACCACAGCTCAGCCCCAGCTGCAACATCGCCCAGGATTGCCTGTCACAGACATGGGACCAGGAACCTTGGCACACAACCACCACCCTACCTGAGCTCTGCCTCAGTGGGTGCAGACCTGGGGTTACAAATACATCACTTCTCCTGCAAATTATTTCTTGTTTTTAAAGAAGAATAAGGTGGCCATCCAAGGTACTCCTCAGAGCACCAAAGTTTAGGGAACTTCTAGGTGCTCTCCTGGCCCTAAAGCTGGTCCTCACACAAACAAAACTCAGTAACTCTCCAAATCCATATGCTTTACAGAGCAAATGAGGGAACCAGTGGGCCTGTGGCCTTGGTGACACCACAAAATCTCCTTGCTGACTGTATTTCCTATGGTTCACTGTGCTGGCTTGAAGGCAAAACCAGCGAGAGACTCCAAGCCAGAAAAAAACAATTTAATAGGAGAGGAAAAAAAAAAAAAGCAAAATAAAATAAAACACATGCAATGATACAAAAGATCACTGACAGAGTCAGAATACAACCTGAAACCGTGATGGTAGCAGTCCAGATGAAGTGGTCTTGTTGAAGCAGTGTTCTTGCAGAAAGGTCTGGTAGCTCTTGTCCTCTGGGAATCCAGTGGGTAAGGCTGCCTGTGCTGTCCCGAGGCCCAGATTATATCCAGGTGGGAATGCTTGGCTCCTCCCCATGGGCGGAGCATCTCACAATGGACTGATATCATTTTATCAGTTTTGCAATGGGTCCTTGATTGCCTATTAAACAGAGATAGCTCCTGGGGAGAGTTATCTATGAGTCATGCAGGACAGTATTGATGGGCCATTAACAGAAGATAGTCTGGAGGGAGGGGGCACGGGAAACAGTGGTGCACAACAACATTTCATGTAGATGGTGATAGAATACATACTTTGGGCACATTTTACATTGTAACCTAGGACATTCACAAACCTGGCAGTAAGTGGTCTCACAGCCTTGTGTCTGCTCTGCTGGTGGTACCACGGGACTGCCAAATCAGTCCCTGCCCTGAATGAGCCTCAGTTTTGTTAGGAAGATGAGCCCATGGCTCTTACAGTGGTGCTTTGTACCTGCAGGAGCATTAGGCTGAATGCTTCAACACCAGCCCCTCCCCTTTCATTTACTAACCAGTATTTGTTACCTGCCTTATTAAAGTAATTACCTGAGTGCTTTAGGGCATTGTATAAAGATCAGGAAGCAGAAAGCAAGCTCTCAGCCAGAGCTCGCGCTCCCTGAAAGCCTGGCTTCATACAGAGTGTTTTGTTCCCCACTTTTATGAATTATTGTAAAAAGTGGTCTGAGGGCTCAGACAGACAGACTTCAGGCTTCACCTGAAATATAGTCAGTTCAATTGTCTTGATTCAAACAGAATTTGGAAGTCTATGCCACTGGAGGCTGGCATACTCTTTAAGTAAATTAGTCTGGCTGCTTTTAAAAGGGAAAAAAGAAATCTTTGAAAGCCACAGAGACAGTGATTAATTGCAGTATAATCAACAGAAATTATATTCAGGTTTAAAAAATGTAGTGGCCCTTCTCTGTACTCATGCAGAAATAATTTCTCTTTTCTAGTTGTGCTCTGAATTGTTCTTGTGAGATGGGTACTTTAAAATTGATCTAATCTAACTTAAAAGCAAAAGTCCTGGTGAAAAAAAAAAAAAAAAAATTAAGCTCCACCAAACCCACATTAAAGGAAAAGTCAAAGGCTGAAGTGGCATAGATAGCATCTGCTATCATCCAGTGGAGCTGAACCAGAATATGCTCATTTCAAAGCTTTAATCACTGATGTCAATGAAATGCTATTAGGATAAAAACAGAGACATTGAAGCTGCTGGTTTTCCACACCATTCACTTCAGTAAGACACTGGCTCTGTGAGACAGCACTGTCGTGGGGCTTATGCAGGTATCTGCTCAGCCACTTGGCTGATCAGGATGAAGGGCTGAAATCAGGAGCTCTCAAATAAAACTGTGCATTTTACTCTTGCCCACTGAATTGCAGAAACAATTTAAAAATCTTATCAAGGCCCAAGGCTGCTGTTTGAAAGCAGGGCTGATGTCAGGCAAGGCCTCTCTGGGTGGGCAGCAAAAGCTGGGGCAGCTGCAGCAGGGCAGGGAGCTGATGGGATTTTGGGGCAGCAATCTCCTCAGAAGTGCTGGTGTGCTTGGAAGGTGTGAGCTTGTTCCAGGTGCTCAACCACCCCGAGAAACTCCCAAACTACCCAATCCATGGGTGATGCTTACATCTCCTTACAAGCCATCTGGGGTCTTCTTCTCTTCAGAAGAGATGGGCTCAAAGGATGAACTTCCAGGGTGCAGGTAGAAGTGGCTGGTTCAGTCCCAAGCACTACTGGGATAGTCATGATCATGCCAGGGATGATCAGATGATCATGCCAGGACACTGTACAAAGGCCAGAAAAACAAATAGTTTGGTGCAGAGAGCATTCTTTGGACACTGCCATGTTTCTCATCAGGAAGCCTGGGTGCTGCTTTCTTCTCCCACTTCTGCATTGTGTGAGTAGGTGTGAGACTGCAAAAAGTCCTTTCTTTTTCAAATTACCTTTATCTGCCTTTTTAATTTTTTTTTTTTTTTCATGTCATGTCCTTCCTGGAAACTCTGTGTTTAATCTTTCTTCTTATGTAAAAACCCTCTTGACTAGGTTTCTAGTGTGCAAATGCATTCTGTGTGTTCCTTAGCTGATCAAACTTTATCTGATCATTTTTTAAGTTTTCTCTTTAAAATGTCAAAGTTGAAAGGGTTGTGACACACAGATCCAGAGACTGCCACTAGGCTGATAGACAAAATGAACCTGACCTGTTTCTCCTGGGGATCAGAGGCACAAATTGACTTGTGTTCATATACAATACAAACCATTGATTTAATGATTCACCTTGCAGCAGTGGGAGACTCAGGGTCTCATTTCCTCCCTAGTATAAGGTACAGCCTTTCATACTGGCAGTGGCTAAAGGCACTAGTTCAGACCAATAGCTACAGAAAGGCACTTTAAGGAAACCCAAAAACTAGAAAGACTCAGACTACAGCATCTATAGAGAGGTACTCTCCTGCTTAGGTCAGGACAAGACAGGGCAATATCTTAAATCATTACAGGTAAAATTGTTTAGATTTGGCTTTTTCCCTGGCTTTCTGTCTCATTGATGGAGCTATAATACATCCATGGTGCACCTTCACAGCGTTTTTCCCTGCTTCACACCTGGGTTTGTGGATCCCTGAAGGTTTTTATTTTTTAACAATAGCAGATTAGGGAGCGATCCAAGGAAAACAGGAATCTCTATTGCTGAATCACAAACGTATAGGTCTTTATGGGCTTTATTCGGTTGGTTTGATAGTTTTTTCTTGTTTGTTCTGGATGTTTTTCCCTGCACACTGTTAGTCACCAGGCACTCTGGAGCCCTGGCTGCCTGGTTTTCTGGGAGCCGATGGACTCAAAGCAAAGGGTGATAAACAATCTGTAAAGCAGCCCTAAATAGATGCTGGATTAAGTTCATCATAACAGATATTTCTCAGTTTTATAAAACCTGCATATCTGCAGCTGTGCGGGGTCCAGATGAGCAGCCTCCGCCCTCCTCAGGTTTTCCCCAGGTAACTTCCCCCAGCTGCAAGGAAAAGAACCTCCACTCTCCAGGGGCACTGGCGTGAGTCTGGGCTTGCAGGGACCGGCCACCAGATGCCACTGTTATCCCTGAAATGAGCTAACGCCGCAGCGGGTCCCGCAGCTGCTCCTCAGAAACGGGGCGAAGGAGCCTCCTGCACCCGGGGGCCTCAACATCTCTGCTGCCCTCTCCTTTGGTCACTGAGGAGGGAATGTCAAAAACCCCTAAATCTGGTGACTTATCTGCCACAGTTCGCTGCAGGTAAACCGCAGGCATTGCTGTGCTTTATACGCATTAGTTTTCAATTATTTACAGATTAACCTGGACTTCAGGATAGCAAATGCATTTTCAACAAGTGATGAGAATTGCAAATTTATCCCCCTATGCCAGTTTATCTATTCAAAGTCAATCCTGCTGATTCAAAAATGAAATTTTATAGGGAGTTAGGTAAGTAGTGATAAAATGCCACAAGTTTCCTACCCTAAAGTACTGCCATCATCATCTGAAAATGTCACTGTAATGAAAAGTCTCTTTTTCTGTCAATTTTTTTCTTTCTTTTTTTTTGTTCCAGTTTTTCCACAGTGAACAATGTGTATCATCCATTCCCTGGAGAAAACTGATTTTCTGCCCCCAGTAACTTTTGGGCTGGAAGAGCCAAAAAGCCTCAACATTCTCCTTTCAGCACAGTCTCTTCTCCACTTGCCTTCATCCTGCCCAGGATAAAATCCCTTTGGAGTCACATAGCTATTCACAACTTTTTTTTTCTTTTTTTTCTCCTGGATTTCAGGTGGCCCCTGAGACAAAAGCTGTCATGAAGTGGTTGAGGTCTATCCCATTTGTGCTCTCTGCCAGCCTCCACGGGGGTGAGCTGGTTGTGACTTATCCTTACGACTATTCAAAGCATCCTATGGAAGAAAAAATGTTCTCCCCTACACCTGATGAAAAGGTAATATTGTTTTTTCAGGGTTAGGATGTTGGCTCCATTTGTGGAACTATGGAAACATTTAATAAATAACAAACTTTGATTAATTTAGATCATGTACATTTGTGTATATGTATGCATGTATGCATTAAATATGTAACAAATAACATATATGTATACATATTGCAAGTCTATATATGTATATATATAACATTATATCAGCTCATTTGGGTAGAGCTGATGCTAATAATGCCAAGGTCAAGTGTTCAATCCCCACAAAGGCCTTCCACTTAATAGGTGGACTTGTTGATCCCTGTGGATTCCTTCCAACTCAGAATATTATGTGACTCTGAGTTATACACTTATTAATGTAGTTTAAAATATAGGATTATTTACACACAATCAGCTTGGTCTGGAAAGATTTACACATCTTTTGTGAGGCCAAATATGATTTCACAAAGCACAATTAGGAAAATCCAGGTTTTAATTTTTAAAGGGAGTAGGTTGTGATATTTTTACCAGTGGCTTCCAGAAGAAAAGGAACAAGCCTGACCAGCAGTGTTATTTTCCTGTGCAATCCATAAGGAGTGTGTGGGGCGGGGGGAAGGGGGGGGTGTGCGGGGAGACTCATTGCCGTATGGTGGCAGCCTCATAACATTTATTCCAAGTCGGATGAATGGGATTGGTTTCTTCCTCTTGTCCCTGGAAAGTTCCTCATTTGGGACTCACTGTAAATCTTCTGTGAAATTTTTTGCCATCTTTTCTATTTCCCTTTGGTTTTCTCAATCTAGTATTCATTGCTGACATGCCCACCAGGAGAACGGCTAGCTTTTCAGCCTTCTAGCGTGTGCTAAAAATGTCTGTGGCCTCTTAAGAGAAGTGGTTCTTTCTATAAACAAAGAGCAGTTGAAAATAGTCAGAACTTGATCTTTGACTTGAAGCATCCTTTATCTTTGAGCCTATCTCTAGGCTGACTTCTTCTAAAATGACAGTTCTCACTAGCACATATTAAATATTTAAAGATGGATGACTGTTAAGCATTTTCTGTATCAATCCATTACTTCTGAGCTGTACAATGCCTACTATGTGTATATTAAAATGATTTAGCAGTAAAATTAACCAGGCACTGCACAGTAAAAAGTCTGTGTAAGAAATATCAGGTGGGTGCTAATGCAAGCTGCAGAACCTCTTGCTGAGGACTGGTGGAAATCATAAAAGTTGTGCTTTTACATTCCACTGCCTGGGCTGGGGCTATCCTGTGCATAGGTGGTGAAGGAATATTGCCATGTGTGGTTTATCAAGCATTTCACTCCTGGAATGCAAGTACAGCAGTACTTGCATCATTTCCACTCAGGGACAGCGTGTATATTTTGAGTGAAAGGATGCAGCCACACAGACAAAGGGCTCCATCCCTGTGTAGTGCACAGCTGGACAAACCCTAATGGCACTCCTGGCTTGCAACACAGCAAGATAGGGAAGCCTATACAGGGGGCTGCTGCATAGTCAGTGACTGCAGAGTCTGGGAATTTGGCTACTACTGTGGAAGTTTTGAACATATAAGGGAGGGCTGGGATGTCCTCAATGAAAAACTGATTTTTCAAATGACTCAGCACAGGAACCTTATCAGCATTGTCAGTATCACTTTAAATTTTGCACAGAAAGATATAAAATGTGTACCTGTGAAGTGACCTGCATTTAAATAATCTGATCTGCAGCTGCTGCTGTCAGGGAACCTGCATCCCAAAAACCACTAGTTTGGTTTTCTGTCATTCATTGGCCATAACCACTGTTCTGAATGCTGACCTGCTACATTTACTGTGCAAGGGGAAACTTGCAGACCAGGGTGAAATGCTGTAGAGCAGATGATAGCCAGATATTAAAAAATTAAATTTTGAGAAATATATTCAAATATGTTTCCCCATTTGAAAATACATCTCTGCTTCCATCTCTCCATGTCCATCATGGAAGCACAAGGACCCTCTCTTTCCCCTGCTGCAAGACACAGCAGATTTCAAGTCTCTTTTTGGCCTGCACCACAACCTGGGCCAGTACCGGCTGAGAGTAAGGAGTCTCAAAGCTGGACCATGTCCTTACACTCACACTCTTGCTTCTGGTTTAGCCCACCTAATTAAAAACTTTCCCATATTTCGGGGTTTGTGGAGATGGATGTTTTAACTCTTGGTGTTACACAAGAAACTGAATTGAAGCCTCTGCTCACCAGAGCAGAAATATCCACACCAAGTCAAGTTCACTCCTTTTGGTGAGTTGAAACACTTCCTTCCATCCCACTGAAAAACCCAACCTTTGACAGTCAGTGGGGTAAAAGTGCTGGCTGGGATAACAGCACTGACCTCACTTTATTGAGTGAAACCTCACAGTACCAAAATGACAAGGATTCCTCTGTTTTTTCCCTTTTTGTTCCTCTAATTTATATCAAAAAATCTAAGTTTTCTTGAGGTCCATGACTGGTCATACATTAGTTTCTAAGTGATAACAAATGTATTGTTATCCAGGAATGTCTTTTGGGTTTTTTTTAAAGTGTAACTCTCTCTCTCTTTTTTTTTTTTTTTTTTTTTTTAATAGATTTCATTTGCTTTTGGAATTCTCACTTTCTCTTCTCACTAGCACTTGTCTTCTTTCACTTGAACTAGTGGCAAAGCAAAAGCCTTATGCCTCTTGGTGTGAAACAAGAGTAGTCTTGGTCACTGGAAATAGGACATCTGCAGGTGTGTTTATAAAAGGTGAGGATCATACTCCTAAGTCACATAGGCACCTTCTAAACTTTATATCAAATACCTTGCATGGAAGGTTCAGAACTGGGACCCAAATTCCTGCAGAAATTAAATGTATTGAGCCCAGTACTGAGTTGTTGGGAGATCTTAACATGTAAATGTATCTAAAAGTTCTTCATAACGTAATTAATTAACATATATTTATTTCAGCAAAACTATGAAGGACACTTAATTTTCTGGTCTGAGCAATATTTAGAAACTTAAAGGAGTTGCAAAAGTATTTTATATTAAGTCTAGATTTTTAGTTTCTGGTCATCAGAAGTATTTTAGTGTCTTTACACTTAAACTAAACTCTCTTTAGACCTTTCCTTGGTCGCTTACCTGATCCCCTAATTGTCTCGGCCATGTGATTATTAGAAACAATCACAAATATCAATCAGTGTTGTGTGCTTCGTCATTTTGATCTTTGTCCTTGATGAAAGCACTAGGATAAAGTTTTAGGATCACTTCTAAAACCAGGATTTCAGCCGCCAAACTTCTTGCACACATTGTCTTAAGCAATATGGAATGAAACTCATGATGATGAATAGTAGGATCAAGTAGCATCTGATAGCTGCTGTAATTTCAGTGTTGAAATCTGAGTCTAGCCTTAGCAGATGAAGTTCAAATTTAAGAAAATAAAATTAAAAAAAAAAAAAAAAAAAAAAAAAGAGAGAGAGAGAGAAGGGATTTTTGTACCAAGTTGGAATAACCATTGGAGAAGAAGGGCAGGAACATGATTCAAATAAATGGTTTCTTCAGATAACTGCTCTTCCTTCTGTCTTCACTACATGTTCTGCCACTGTTCCTTTCTACGTGGTGACTGCTCTGCTCTTCATCAGCGTCAACTCTCTTTGGAAATCAGTGGTGACATCCTACATCACCACATCCTGTCCTTCACTTTTTAAGAATGGTTTCTGCCCCACACAGAAGCAACTGTCTCTGAGATCAAACTGGCAGGTTTTCCTGTGTGAGTGATAAGTGCAAAGCAAATTGACACTGGACTATTTTAAACAGCAGCACTCAGTGGGGAGATTTAGTTGGGCTGAAGGTAATATAGGTATTTTTTTTAAAGGGGTAAAGATATCAAAAGCTAAAACAAGACCTAAAGGAGGCCTAAATTTCAACTTTAAAACTTTAAAAACCTGGGACTTGAAGAACAACTAAAAATGTCCTCTGCTTCTGCCCCAGGTGGTAGATTGAAGCCAGGTATCAAAAAATCCACTGGTATTTAATATGTTGCCCCTGGATAAATACATTGGATTGCAGAGAAGAACCCTAGAGAAGGAGACAAATCAAAATTTCTTAGCGACAAACAAAACTTCCTTGCAGAGCAGTTCATCATCTCCTTCAGTCTCGAGGATGCAGGGTGGCTGTCTGGACTAACTACAGTAATAACAGCAATGGCAAAACTTTCAGTTTGTAAAACATCTTTCAATCCTGTCTGTTCCAGGTGTTCAAAATGCTGGCTAAAGCCTACGCAGATGCACATCCCATCATCTCAGACCGGTCTGAACTTCGCTGTGGTGGGAATTTTGTAAAGCGTGGAGGTATTATAAATGGTGCTGAGTGGTACAGCTTCACTGGAGGTAAAACCACTTTACCATCATATCAAGTGAGGTAAAACCTCTATGTGACCCTTAGAAGACACCAGGGTTTGAACAAAATGATTTTGTTCATTTCAGTTTGGTTAAGGTCCTACCTATGCAAAACATAATTTATAGGGGATTTAAGTAATAAAATCTATGTTAGTAATGTTTTTATGCAGATAACATGGGATGCATTCAACCCCAATGGGACTTGAAGAAGATTAATAAGTTATGCAAGGGTCAAATTTCTTATATCATATATTTTTAATTTCAAAACTGACATGTAAAAATAAATGCTTAATGCTATGCTCTCATTCCTTAGCAGCATGAGTCTGAATCCATCTTGTGCTGCTTTCTCACCTGTTTAAATAGATTCTTTTTTTTGGGAAAACTACAACAGAGACAAACATCCAATGTGCTTCTTTTTTGCTTTCCCCAGTAATAGCTTTTTTTTTTTTTTTTTTTTTTTGAATTCTTTCAATACAGGCAAGGATAAAATATCAGTGTCCAAAAATTTTCAGCAGCGCTTCAGTTGCATTTTCCTATAGGACTCAGCTGGATCTCCAAATAATTATGTTGAAACTGGACATTGGGAATGCTTTGGGGCACACACGAGAATTAGGTTTAGAACTCTTTGGCTTACATTCTTCCCAAAATTATATCCAAGGTCTTTCCTACAGAAACAGTTATGAACATAATAATGGCAAAAGTACATTTCTGTTCTGGTGACCCTTGGCCATGACCTCTGATACAGCTGATTATACAATTACTGTGATTAACCAATCTCCATTGCTTTATTGCTACTTCTTGGCCAGGTCAATAATAGTGTGGAATTATGGGGTTTTTTGTTGTTTTTTGGGTTTTTTTCCCTGAAACAAGTGCCATTGTCATTAGTTAATTTATAGCTGAAACAAGTTGTAGGATTCTGAATTTGTTGAACACGTTTTATATACTAACAAGCACTTTTTACAGTATAATAACCCACACCCACGGGGACGACATTCAGCTGACTGCAGCAGCAAAGCTCCAGTTAAAAGCTACATGGCTGTTCATGAGCTCTCCTCTTTCTTTTTAAACCTATAGGTATGGCAGATTTTAATTACCTTCACACAAATTGCTTTGAAGTTACTGTGGAGGTAGGATGTGAAAAGTTTCCTTTGGAGGAAGAACTGTTTACAATCTGGCATGAAAACAAAGGTGCCCTTCTGAATTACATGGAAATGGTACTGTTCTGCTTTTACAGACATTTTTGATTTCTCTTTTTTCATTTAATTTTAATTTTTTTACATTTTTGATTTTTCTTTTTCATTCTTTGTCACAATTAATTTGTTTACTGTTTTCCTGGTTAGCTCTCAAGATGATGCTGAATCAATCACCACTCTTACAAGGACCCCAGTGCCTCAGTTTCTCTAGCAGGACACACAGGTGGTATTTTGTCTATGCTGCAGAAGTGATTGAGATTGAGGACTGCAAAGGCCTTGAAAATAATGAGAAAGGGAATTACATGTGAATACATTGAGCAGCATTATTCATCAACTGTCCAAAATTTAACACTAGAGAAAACCTTAATATTCAGAAAAGCATAAATCAACCTTCCTCTTGAAGACTAAAGCAACAAGATCTGCTCTACAGAGAGCTTCCTGAAATTTTCCATTCCATATTCTGTGTTTGTGTCCCAAACCCTACTGTCCCACAGCAAGAAAATAAGATTCAGCTAAAATCTTGCTAGAAATGCCATTTACATGCTTTCCATCTTTATTTCTTTATGAAAGTAGTTATTAAATATCTGAAGCCAAATCTTCTAAAGGAAGAACTGTGTGTCTCTGAGCATTAAAACATGCCTCTTAAGTGTCATTTTTAATAATAAATTTAAGCTCAGCAAAAACAAATACCTCACTGACAATAAGTAAGTGAGCACAGAAACAGAAGTTGCTCATCGTTCTCTCAGCCATTAGTAGATTAGCTTTCTGTCATGCCTTATTTTGATAGAGTATGCAGTAATTTAAAATTGTTAGGAGTGTTTTTATGGCCTTTCTAAGCAACCTCTTGCTACTTGTGGTAAGTATTATCATTCAATAAAGTCTACAGTACAGACCACCAAACTCATTTCGTTTTACAGCTGTCTGATGAAAATGAGTTTTAGTGAATCCAAATGGAGCTGGGTTAAATCCATATATATTACAGTTGAAGTCTTCAAGATGTAAAGATTTTATAGTGTGAGATACTGTAGAAGTCTGTGCCCGAAAAGCTTTCTGAGTAAATGCAGGACAGTAAGCAAAACAACTTTGCAGATAAGGATGACTGAATTACCCCTGATAAAGATTAAGTCTGCCACTACCAATTCAAACTTTTGTTATTCTGATATATACCAGGCTGTTTGGTGTGTATACAAATCTACTTGGCTTAACACACAGAAGTAGAATTCATTTTGCTAAATGCTGATCTCTTTTCCCCATCAGATGCAATATCAAAACACCCTGCCAAACTCCAATTGGGACACCGATTTGAGGAAAAATGAAAAAATAGTACATTTACTAAAGCAAACCAAAGCAGATTGTTAAAGAAATTTTGGTTTTGTCATTTTTATCCTGTCATGTTATAATTACAAAATTATTATTGAAGCTAGATGAGATCATACTACTTTAAGTATGTCTATACTGTCAATTAAATTTGAGTCTGAGATGACTCTTCTGACCATATTTACTCTCTATCCATATGATAAATTCCCAAGATCATGCTGCAAAGCACATTGCAGTGTTTCATTACAAGGGATAGTTTTCAAACCCTTATATTGAGTTGTTCCTAAACTTTCCAATGAATAGCTTCACTCAGTATGGAACAGCTGCTTAACAAGAGCAATGACAACACAGTCTCACCTTAAATGAAAAACCAGTCACACTAGACTAGATTTTTTCTTTTCCAAGCTTTGTTTTATCAATTACTGTAAATCTGGATACTTTAATGGTTATTTTTAAACATCTTTATATTCCAACAGAAAAGCAAATATGTTTTTCCCATTGTTTTGATGCTTTGTGGTTGGTTTTTTTTTTTTTTTTTTTTTCTATTCTTCTTTTGTGACAAGGGTACTGGGGAAAGGAAACTGAGAGGAAAAGAGGAGGTGGGGAAGTAAAGTAAAGAACAATTCAAGCTGGTCATAGCTGTTCAGAGAAAAAATAAAAATGGAATTATTTTTCACTTAAAAATATCATATAGATTTTCCCATATAAAATATTTTAAATTTGGAATACTGTTAAAAGAGAACCTTAAGAGGATTAATGTTTAAATACTTGGAACTTTTTTTTCTGTTTTGTTTTATTTCATTGAACTTCCAATATAGCTGTTTGAGCACCTCCTTGTATGACAGAATTCACATTGCTCTTTAGTTTGTCACCAAGCACATTTCTCAACAGCTCAAGCATCTCAATTCTATGCTTGTAGAGAAGGCAAAGTGGCTGTCATACACACTGCTGTCATGACATTCTGACAGGCAGGGAAGTGTAGGCAGCAGAGTGATGATGAGTCACAAGTACCTGAAGTGATGCCTTCCCATTTTGTTCAGAGCAGCAGATTGATTTTGAAAGCCTCAACTTTTCGTTTCTTTGAGGTTCTGTGTCTAGGGGAGACATTCAGAAACAGTCCTTAAATACTGTGGTCAGACCATGAGGTGGCAGTGATTTGTGCAGAGAAGGATCTCTCAGTGCAGAGCCACATGCCTATCCCAAAAAAGCTCTGTTTCCATTATCTCTTTTCCTCAGTCCCCTTGGACCCTGGTAAATAGGGAATTTTATCTGAAGGGGCATTATCTCCTGAGAGCCTCTAAATGGGTTGGACTTTTTGACAATGGTTTCCTCCCTACAAAGGTTTCCTTGTGAGGAGGGGGTGGTATTGTAGTAAGTTACTCCCATCTAACTTTGTTTTGCCAGGTTCATCGGGGGATAAAAGGAATTGTGTCCGATAAGTTTGGCAACCCAATAAAAAATGCTCGTATTTCAGTCAGGGGCATTCAGCATGATGTCACCACAGGTAATATTTTTAGCTTAAGATTTTTCCTGCGGCAGAGTGAAAGTACTGAGAGCTTAACCTGCAAAAGTATTGCCATGTTTGGTAGAAATGGCACCATAATGGAAAACAGAAGGGTCAGGTGGGGGTTCTCTTCTAGAATATCAAGAGAGAAGACGTGTCAAGCTGGCTGCTAAGTCTATCCTGTCTCTGGGATGATGGAGTTCTTGATGTGAGAAATTTCACCTGGAACAATGTGCTTGTCCACCAAAGCCAGTGTTTGGAGGAATATGACAACAGCTTTGCTCAGAGGCTGTAACTCAGCATGTGGAGATGAGGGAATAAGTTACTAGATATATTGTGAACATGTTGTAGGTAATACAGTAGGATCCTCCTTGTTTTTCACAACTAGAAAAAAAATTGCAGAAATTGAAGGGTCTACAACCTTACCTGATCATGTGAAAATGCATAAATATGTGCATTCTTTTGACAATTATAATTAGAGCATTGAATTATGTCCACATTATACCTGTCACCAACTGATGAACACATATTGGGGCACATACAGCTGTTACTTTTCACAGTCATAAAGTTCTGAGCTCTTAAGCTGCTGCTGAAATCAATGTTTTCTTTTTATTATTGATTTCAGTGAGAACAGGATAGGCCATAGAAGTGCAAAATAGAAGATATGAATGGTTGCATTTTGTTCTAATGATAGTTGTTGAATCAATTTGGAAAGCCAGAAGGGTTTATAATGTAGTGGATGTTTTCCAGCTTTCAAAAAAGCTAGCTCTAGAGGGGATACAATAGTGGAGATGATGCAGATTCTTGAGGCTGGTGGGAGGCTCTGGCATGAATTAGGTTCTTTTTCAAACTTCTTCCCAGACAATGGCTTCCCATTGGCAGTGGACTTTTAAAGAATTAAGAATTAAATAAAAATATGTTTACACGGTAGGAAAGAGAGTATTTGTTCTGAGTTAGGTGGGGTTAAAAATATCATATGTTAAGAAGTTTTTTGATTTTAGTGTTAAAAAGAAGTAAGATATTCCATGAGAAAATAGTATTAATGCAACACTAACTGAGCTAAGAGACTTGCCATTCAAAATAAAGGAAATATGAAATGAAGAGTAAATTTTTCAGTTTTAAAGCTCCCTACTTTTGCCTGCAGGGTCTAACCTTCAGCTGAAGGAAATTTACACCCATTTTACACTAATGGCAATTTATACCAGCTGCAGCTTCAACTCCACAGTCTTACATGCAAGAATGTCTGCAAAGTAATTGAATGTAATTTAATAAAAAGAGGGATTTCTTAACTCCTTAGATGTTCTAAATGTGTGTATATATATATATATATGTATACATATATATATCAGCCTGGATTCTGATCTCACTTTCTTAAATTTCACATGGTTATAAATTAATTTCTTCGGGAGCTATTCCTTGTACCCTTGGGAAAAGCAGCACGAAGGAAAGCTTCTCTTCCCTGATACAGGAACAACCACTACTGATATTTTGTACGTGAATTTTACTCCATTAGCTCCCAAGGGCAAGGTTTTCACAGGTGAAGTCTCTTTTTGTCATCTAGAGTTTGCCTTCAAACTGTTTTCAAAGTCCGAGCTGCTTCCCTGGCCCGCCCCTTAGCCGCTTGTGCCATCTGTGTGCCCACGGGCGTGTGAGCAACTACAGAGGCTGCGAGGCTAAAAACTGAGCTTTTCTTGTGCCTGTCCCTTTCCCAAGCTGCCGATGGAGACTACTGGCGACTCCTGCCTCCGGGGACGTACATCATCAGCGCCCAGGCGCCGGGCTACAGCCGTGTGATGAAGAGGGTCACCATCCCTGCCAGGATGAAGCAGGCTGGGCGCGTGGACTTCGTGCTGCGGCCCGCCGAGGCCTGGCCCAACAAGCTCCTGCGCCGCTCCATGGAGGACGCGTACGACCCTTACGACCCACTGGAACTGTTCGACCCTCACGCCCAGCACGGGCAGCGCGAGGCTCGAGGAGGGTCCTCCCCAGGCAGGGAGAAGCCCTGGTGGTGGTCGTACTTCAGCTCTCTAGACCTCCACAAACCTCTGTGGCTGCTCAAGCAGCGCTGAGGGCACCGCCACGCTCTGCTCAGCTCACTCCGGTGCCCTCCCACTCCGTTCCAGACACCCTCACGGCTCTTTGGCAATATTTAAATGTTTCATTTGAAAAATATAATATTAATTCAAGCACGCTTGCTTCTCTTGTTTTCTCTTCACACACAACTGAGTATATTCAAGTGGGTTTTTAAGTATTAAAAGCAACGGTGCGCATCTATTCAAAGGCGAGATTTTATGCAGTTTTTTTTTCTTGGTAATGCTCTGTAGTTCTGCCCATGTAGTTAATCATCACATTCATTATTTATTGGATTCTAAGTACCTGCAGGAAAATATTCCTGATCCTTTAATGCATTTTTGTGCATGTTTTAATACATTAATGATAACATACTAAAAACAACATTCAGAAACACTCAGAAAACTCTTTTATTTTCTCTTTCTACATTAGCATATTAAGGTCATTACCTCTTCTAATAACAGCTCAAAATGCAGGGTCTTTTTTTAATTTTAAATGTTTTTATAAATTTAAAAATAGGCTTTTAATGTAGTTAGCAAAATATGGAAAATGCCTTTACTCCTGGAAATACACACATCCTATAAATGTGTGTAGACATAGAAAAATACATGAGATAATTCATGAGGAATTTAAGTTAAAGTGTGACACATTACGTTTAAGTTTTTAATCTTGCACTGTTCTGAGCCTATGTACACATTAATGAAACTTGTAGACATCAAAGAATTCAAACTTCTTTTCAAGATAGTTGAGTAAAGCTCAATGAATGATCTTGCAAGATGATGTCCTTTCTCAAATATCAGATGCAATGTATTTTTTAAGGTGATATATTACAAAAAAGTCCTTGATTTTGATGAAACACATAGGCCCGCACTTTTTAGCCTGAACTGTTAATGAATTCCCTATACAGACTGTATTTCCCCCTCTAAATGCCACAGTATGCGAATAGTGTGATTGCTGGAGCAAATATATTTTTTGCAGCAGTTGCTGCAGAATTCTGGATTGCCCTATGAATTCTAAAAACCTTTTTGCTCATCATAGGTAAAACAGCCCCATTGCATGAATCCCATAGTCGACGTGCACATATCTCATACTGTAGCTTCCTAGGAAGACCCAAGAGATGAATTATCTTAATTCTGCAACCAGATGCTGCACATGGCTAAGTACTTTATTCCCAGCTGTAATCTGATTGAAGTTAGGAGTCTGTTATTCACGTGCTTGGATGTCTGCAGGACTGGAGACTATGTTAAAATGAAAGAAAATTATTTCAAAGCATTAACAAAAAGTAATTATAAGGGAGTGAATGTTCTGCATGCACATGGATAAGTGTTCCTTGCCCAGGCTTGCCAAGGTGAAGGAACTCTGAACCCTAAATATGCCAAAGAAAATTGAGCAGGAGATACACCTCCAGACTTTATTTCCAGTAATAGGTATTACTACTCTTTTCTGTGGTCATGTTTTTCAAAGCCAGCTTCCTGTGAAAACATTGCTGAAGCTAACAAAATCAGAACAATATGCCAAATTGCTAAGTATTAGCTGCACTTATTAAGCACATAATGTGTTGCATGCTTAGAGAGATGTTCTCTCTAAGTATTTCCTGGATTCTCACAGAGCTGTTTAGAATTTCTTCGAGTGAACCCAAGCCCATTGAAATGCAAAACAGAATGACTGTGCAGAAAATCCCCTTCTTTCCTGTAGTCCTGAGCTGAAATAGCAGATCAGAGTCAAGACTTGGGAAAGACGATTTCTGAGTAGATTGTAAAGACATTTTATATTTGAGACTGTTTGCAAAAGTGGTTTGCTCTACCGCTTTTGTGAAAATGGTATGAAAGAACAAGAATAGCCTCCCTCCCCACCTCAGTTGTAAAAAGAGTGTCTAGCAGAGAAAAAGTTAGTATCAGAACCTTCTGCAGGTTCACACTCAACAGCCTGAATAGAAGGGATATATTAAAATGCATTGAAATAACTGTGAGGTGTGCTTCAGTCTTCTGGAACTATTTCATCTTTTTCATAAGAGGAATTCTTCAGTTTTCAGTTCCCTTGGAGGTGGAAAAATTCGGTAGAATTATTAAATAGCTCCCAAAAGTGCCATTGTCACTTTAGATGCAATTAAGGAGGACTTTTTGGTGCTTTCAAAAGAAAAGAAGAAGGAAGGAAAGGGAAAGAAAGAAAGAAGAACAAAGAAAAAAGAAAGAAGAAAAAAGAAAGAAGAAAGAAAGAAAGAAAGACAGAAAGAAGAAAGAAAGAAAGAAAGAAAAGAAATGAAACGAAAGAAGAAAAGAAAAATCTACCCACTACACTCCACAATCCCTCCTCCCTACCTCCCTCCTTCCTCCCTCCAGCCCCTCACACCTCACTACCGCACGCCCTCCCCTCCATCCCTCCCTCCCCTCCCTCCCCCCGCCCTCCCGCCCTCCCTCCCTCCCTCCCTCCCTCCGCCCTCCCTCCCTCCCTCCCTCCCTCCCTCCTCCCTCTCCCTCCCTCCCCTCCCCTCCCCTCCCCTCCCCTCCCCCGCCCCCTCCCCTCCCCTCCCCTCCCCCTCCCCCCCCTCCCCCTCCCCCCCTCCCCTCCCCTCCCCTCAACCCACGAACCACATAGAATTGGTAACAATATACCAAATTAGTATCACTATTCTAATTTTATTCAGATTAATATAAACTTAGTTCTATGAAATATACATGAGAGAAGTATTGGCGTGGATGTGTACGGAACGTGGATTACAAAATCTCTTCAATGTTTATTTAAATCAAGCTATATGTATTTAATATCAGACAATTTCGGTTTTGGTTTTTTTTTTTTTTTTTTTTTTGGTTTTTTTTTTTGTTGTTGTTTTTGTTTTTAAAAAAGGCATAGCCCAAAATAACCCACCCCATGCCTATAATATGTTTCAGAGGATTTTTAAGTGGTGGTGAAATTTAAGCATCTGTAGGCAGCTCTGTAACTTAATATATGGAAACAAACACAGTGATCAGCTCTCTCATGGACTCACGGTCATATACAGAGTTTAACGGAACTTAAATTTAGGAGACTATTAAATACTTTTTAAATAGAAAGAGGGATTAAAATGCTTCAATGAAATATGCCCTCCTACAAGTGAAGTGAAAGCAACATAGGAAAGAAGTGAGAAATAACCAAAGTTCTCTGACTGTCTCCACTTTAACCCTGCCTTGAAGACTGGGCTTGGCCTTTTTCCAGTGCTGCTTTGGATCGTGACAGGTTCAGCAGCCAGACCGTGCTGTCAGAAATTATAGTGTGTGCTCACCAGACTCCCTCTCCTTTTAAGTCAGAGTCTACATAATTTTTTTCAATTACCTTCCAACCACATATTGAACAGTATTGATGTATGTTTTTGCAACATCCTCCTTAATAATTAATTTCCCAGTCTCCATATTTATTTCAGAGGGATCTTCTCTACCATGGAGCCAAACTTTTCTGCACAATCACACTGATAAATGTTTTGACCTGCAGACAGTTCAGACCTTATTGCTCTGCCAGCAATGACTCTTCCTGAGTCAAAGCATGCAAATCTAGCTAACAGCATTACAAGCATAAGCTCTGCTTATGTCATGTGCAATTTCTCTTTCACTCACATGTCAGAAAAAAGCCAAGAACACATAAAAAAATACCAGCAGTTAAAGCACAGGCTGTGTGCATGAATTATACAGAAGATTTGTGTCTGTTTGTTCCATTCATAAAAGCTTTTGAGATAAAAAATAGCAATAAAAAACAAAGGCAAAAAAATTTTGCAGCTGTTTACATCTTCGTCTCCTGAAGCCCAATTGTATTCCAGTCTTGGGCCTCCCATATATAGGAAGAACTATCTATTTATTTTTTTTTTTTTTCCCCAAAGTCAGGAAAGAAGAGAAAGGTGTCCTAAGCTAATTGCTGAAAACAGAACTTGAACTGTCAAAATCACTGAGTAATAGAAGCTCTTCCTGCTATCATTTTTCACATTGTTTATGCAGTTTTTCTCCCATTCATGCCTCGGTTTAGCAACTAAAGGGAAGCACTCCAAAACAATATTGCATTCTGAAGTACTGTGAACCAGCTGTCAATCAGAGTTTGCCAAGCCAGTGCCATTTCTTTGTGTCCATCACTCTAGTATTGCACTGCAATTCAAAAACAAGCCAGAGGTGCCTTTAGTGGTTACAAAAGCAGCCATCAAAATGAGACAAGTCTGTGTGTCTCTGAGGTGATGATTGCAGACAGACTGGGAGATCTGTCATGGGTGGGCATTCACCCCACAGCAGTGAAGTGCTAGAGATTGAAACCTTAGGAGAGGAGGAACAACAGGGATTGGAACTGTTTGAGTGTTTTGGATGGAAATGTGAGTTGAAGCTGATACACCTCTTTACAAAGCTCCTGTCAGAGGTACTCTCATGCTGTTTTCATTCACTGTAAGATGTGTCTTTTGAAGCTTCCACAGAGTAAAAGGAGTGGATGGGGAGGTTGCACTATACTTCCTTTGCTATCTTTCTCTTCACAGCATCTTGGAAGAGAGATCCTCTTTGACATTTGTCTTTTCTGGCATCGTGTAGTCTCAAGCTGTGCAGGCAAAGGGCTTCTCATTGACCTCCTTGGTGGGGCAGTCAGACTTCTGTGAGGAGGTGATCTGCCTCCAGCCACCACTCAGAAAGACTTCTCTATAGTGGCTCTTTGATGACCTTTTTGATTCTGGGTCCAGGTCTGCTTACATCAGAGTGTGAGAGCCTGGAAAAAGGAGTGGGGTGGGGACAGTGCTTTTAGTTTGGCTTTCTTTCTCACTATGCTACTCCATTTTTGATTAACAATCCAATCTTCACCAGTTCGAATCTGTTTTGCCTACAAAAATAAGTGGGGTTTGAATTTCCCTGAACATCAGGGTCTTCAATAAAAAGATATTGTAATGATGAGAACATTTTTTTTTTTTTTTTGCTTATTTCATAAGTAGGTGTGAGATACCGCCTAAGGACCTGCTGGCAGTCCTATCAGCAAAAGATGCTGAAAAAGATAAGAGATTGTTTTGCAGGGAGGTGATGATATAACTTTATGAAGTAGATCCATCTAATGAGGATTATCAGACATGAATAGTTGCATTCATGTTGTATTATGGTTTTATTATCCCTTCTTGTCAGCCTTTCTTACAAAACCAAGTTGACACAAAGTTGTTACCCAGACTGGCTCATGCTGACCATAAGAGGTCTGGGCAGGTCATCAGGAGACCAAGGACATGGTGGTCTTGAGGGCAGGAGGGTGCTGAGGACTTTTGCTGGCACAGCTGGGACCCAAGAGAAGTGAACAAACTAGCCCAAGTACTAACATAACTATTTCCCTGGGGGAAGAAAAAGAAATGCACTTCTGAGATTATATGACTGCATTCACAGGTAAATTCTTGCTGAACTTGACTGCAAATTGTACCTTTGGCTGAGATAGTCAGAGCAGCAGAGAGGAATGCAGGGAATTCTGGTCTGGATCAGACCTGTGGCCAACTCCATGCAGTACTCCCTGAGGCTGGCAGATGATCCTCCCCAGAGACGTGGCACAGGGCACGGCCAAGGAGCCTCTGCCTTTAAAGGAGGAGGTTTTCTTATGGACATTAGAAACTCTTGGCAGACAAAGGTTGTGAGATGTAACTGCATTAGGTTCACGTTTCCAGTGCTGCAAAGTGCTTCTGAACAAAGCCTCGACCATTTTCCCCTAGCAAAGATGTTTAAATTGAGCTGGTATATCACAAGCTCTTTTTGGGAAGTAGAGTAAAGCCAGTGGTTGTGTCTGCATCAACTGAATAAATATAATAACATCTTGCCAGGGTTTAGTTCTGGGATATCATCAGGTCCTTTAGCAGAGCTGAGATATTACTGAGGGAGGTCCCCACGTGTCTCTGCATCCTTGTGTCTGTGATGCAGGTTCTCCTGGGTCTTTAATGAATGCCATGAGCCTTTATTAACCCACAATACAGTTTACTCTTTTTCTCACTCATGCAGACAACCCTCTAAATGAACTCTAAATTGGAAAAGGGTTTTCATATTTATTAAATTTGAAATGTCACCAACCAGGACTCCAAAAATTAGAGTGTTCACTTGGAACATGTCTTAATTGATACACACACACACTGGTGCATTCATATATACACACATGCAGCTACAGATACAGATAGATAGAATAGAAAAACCCAATAATGGATTGTAAGTTATGTCATATATTAGTTATTATTTTTCATTGCAATCAGAAAGATATTCAAGCCATTAGGAATAAAAAGTATTATTGTCTTTATTTAATTCAGTTATTATTTCTGAAGACTTAATAAATTGATCCAAATCAAACAGTATCTTCAAAATTCATCTTTAAAAGCAGATGAGTCACAAAACCTAAGGTATTTTTCTTCATTAATGTTTTATCAGCTAAACTGAATTCAATGTCGATGTCACCAAGATATGAATATATAAGTTTTCTGACAAAAATTAGCACTAGTACATTAATGCAAGTGCTTTAGTTAGTTCTTCTGTTTTTATTAATGTGAAATACTAGACTTAAGCAGTTCATGAGGTACAAGCATTCAGTAACAGAATTACTAATGAAATAAAAGGCAAGATCTGAGTAAGTTAAAGCAGCAGTAAGGCTTCGTGGTTAGGGCTACCAGGAAGCAAACAAAAGGAGAGACATGGCAGCTAAAACAACACTGTTTTGTGACTAATACAGTGTTCATGGCAACTCTTCTGCCCTCCAGTAGGTAACCAGGAAATGAGAAGTTTGTTTTGACAAAATTTTTATTTTTTCACTAATGTTAAGAGATGAATGGAGAACAGAGAAACTTACTTTAAAAACTGAATGCAGACCCATGTATCTCTGGGAAACAAATCACTGCAATCAGTTGAAATCACTAACAAAACATTTGTCCCATTTGTGTACAGGACATGAAAACCCATTTCTCACCAGAATGTCATTTCATTTTAGGCAAAAGAATTGGACAAATCCAGATTCTAAAATCTCAGAGCCCTTTCTCAGCTACTCCAATTTGTGCACCAAAAGAATGCAGGATACCTTTCTTCTGATGTTAATAACACTCACTTAAACGTCTACTTGTCAGCTTGCTCAAAATCATCAGTCATGGCATGCTCGGGGGTACAGCTCCTGTTTCATTCTCTGCCGGGATTCACAAATTGGATTTTCCTCCGACTACCTTCCCTGAAAGGCTTGGTCCAGTCAGCACTCATGCTGCTCATCCGAAAGACTGCAGTAGCTGTGTCAACTTGCATTTAAAACCCAGCTGGAGAAGGCAGAGTCTTCAGTATCCCTCTGTTTAAAGTATAGCTGATACATCCTCAGCTCTTCTCTCAATAAAGTGCATATTTCCTCCTGCTGAGTTACTGTCTAGTGATTAGGGCCTTCTGTATAAGCTGCTTGTTATTTCTTAGGTTGATTATTTTTAATGTTAATGTTTTAATGCCCCCTGTCATGGGCAAAGACACCTCTCACTAGAACAGGTTGCTCAAAGCCCCATCCAACCTGGCCTTGAGCACTTCCATTTCTAAAGTTAAAATAAAATAAATATTAAAAATATGCCATAGTCAATCTCCCTGTTTTCAAGGGTTTCTCACCACTATTAAAATGCATTAAATACATTTATCAGACTGAACATGTAAAGAGACCTCTGGAAGGCATCAACTCACTAGACTTTAACGTAAACATACACGACCAAAATATTATCTCTAAGATCAGTTTGTAGTTAATGCAGATAAAGATGTACTACCTTAGATGTAAACATTTTCATACCAACTCTAGCCAGGCCCCAAGTTTCCAACACAGTGGCAATTTTTGGCACAATTCTTGGCACACACAGAAACTTGAGTGTAGCTAATTGGAGAAATTCACTGACAAAATGGATAAATCTCTAGCCTATACACAATGAGTTGATTTTCATCCTTTAAAGGTACTAGCAAATTCTACCAAGGACCATTTCAAGTCTTTTTCATATCACTCTATCATGTAGAAATATATGTTTATTTATAAAATATCTGCCAAAACCCTATTGCCAATATGAAGGTTGCACGCATGTGTAAGAGAGCACATCTCCATCTGGTTTATGTTCAATCAAATAGAGAATAAGAGAATAAGAGAATAAGAGAACGGACCTAAGTCTCTGTGACTTGCAATGACATATTTTAGACTGGTACTTATTCTGGATCCTGAAAAATTTACCAATCAGAAAGCATGTCTCCAATTGTCTCATGAAGACCCTAAAGAGCTGTTTGGAAAAGTATTTGACAGGAAGAAATGTTCCAAGGACACAGGGAAGGAGCCATAAAACACAATCTTTCCATTACATTACTAGTGTTTGTAAAACCAAGTTTTCTTTTAGCAGAGGTACAGCAGTTGCTGTTTTTGCAGGTATTCTTTGACAGAATTCTGAGAATGCTTAGCTTTCTTCACACAAATATAATCATTGTAGACTGAAAAATTAGATAGATAAGTGAATCTGTTAGATACAGGGACAATAATCTGACCTAAAATATCTACTCTATAGAAGACCTTAGCCTTTAAGTTTGTGGGCACAATCACAAACACCTATGTAACTTCCTACAGAATCCAGCAGTCCAACTTCCAGTGTATCTTACTACTGCTTGAATATGGCTGAAGAAAGAGAGACTTCCTTAAAGGTTGCTGTCCAGTAAAGCCACCCCCACATTATCCCAGGCAAGTCCACACTGCTTTTTACCCCTCCACCCTCCTTTTATTCAGATTCTGCTCACTTCATGGATGGGAAACAACAGCAGCATAATACCACACATTCATTCCTCTGAAAGACCTGTCTGCCCAGGGATTTCTCAGAAATTCTCCATTATGCAGAGAAACGCAGTTTAAGGAAACTGGTAGAAATCTCAGCTTATGATCTTATGTGAAGGCATATGGTTCTGATGCACAAAACCCAGCGTCTCCTTTAAAATAACCCCTCAAAGATATTATATAGCAGCGGATGTCTTCATGAGTTATTCAATGTCAATTTTCATGTTAAACTCTTGTCAAGTACTTTGCTCCAATTCTACCCTGAGGGAGAGATTTTCATAGTTTGCAGATATTTTAATGTTCTTAAGATGATGTTGTAATTTACTACCCAAAGAAAGCTAAGCCCCATTGCTGAGTCTAGGGACAGCTTTCAGAAGCCGTGATGCAGAAATCTCTCTGGTGGCAACTGGCCATTTGTTCCTCACTGAATGTCAGTTTGAAAGCTTTCTTGAGTAAGGATCGGCTCTTGGATTTTGGCAAAAGGTGGACACAAAGCAGGTGTGGTATCTTGGCCCCGAGACTGTGAGAAAACTTTCAGGCTACACTAGACTATCTGATAACTTTAAGTCTTACATTTCTTTAAAGGTGCACCTTGAGTCAGGGACTCCTCTGCTTTCCTCCTGCGGCTGCTAATATCCATTCAGCTCCTCTTCTGCTGAAAAATTGAGAAACTTGTGTCATGTCAAAAAGCGAAGGCGAACGAAAACTTTGAAGAACACAGTGCATCTTTGTTAGACAATTTCCAGTGTCCACATGTACTTGGGATTAAAGGTAATTTAAGCGACTCATCATCATTTGGCATACTGGTGTGCAGTAGAGCTATGCCCTTAAATACATCCTCCACCCTTAACCAAGACTAATAATCTATTTGAATAGGGATGTAAATGCGGAGATTTGAAGCTGGCATAGCACAAGACAGTTTTCTTCTATTTAATCCATGCTAAAAATGCAAAAGGGTGGTGCAGGCATGCTCCTGACAGTTTGGTTTATAAAAATGAATGTTGTGGTTAAGTGGGTGGGAAATACAATGAGGAGCTGAAGACCAAATGGGAAATGTCTCCTTGTTGAGGAATGCTTTTGCAATCTTGATTTTCTGTGTGTAAAGCTAACCTTGCAGTGTGCAGACTGAGAGAAGAGACCACACAGCCCCTAGAAGCATATGGGAGTGGTAATTATGTGAACTCAGGAGTATTTGCTAAGATGCCCTAACAATTGAATGAAGTAGCTAAGCTGCCTTGTCTTGCTGGAAAATAGATTGGTGTCTTATGCCATTTACAGAAACAACACTGGACAGATTTTTTATTGTAATCATTTAGATTCAAATTCCTCCATCCTTCATCACTTTATGTGTTTCATTTCTCTGTAGACTACCCCAAACAGATAAACTCGGGAATGTTAGAAGATATTGTACACATGTTCCTGGAGCTTTTCAGGTTTTTGACTGTCTACATCAAAGTTGTGGTGGTGGGCCAAGACATTGGCTCAGTTCCTATTTCCTTAGGCAGCGGTGCTGAGACTGGGATATCTACCATGGTTCAACATTGTCGGATGTGCTACACCAGAAAAGGCATCCAAATGTGAATGCTCTTGACTTAACTAGCAACATCAGTAGGAATAAGCCAGGAGAGAATCTGCTCAAAAGATTTGTGGTGGAAAAATACCTTTCAGAAGGAACTATACCCTATTACTATACCCCAATTATATACCCCCAACTATACCATTACTACACAGGTACCCCTGATCTGTCCTGTCTTTAAAACTGACATAGCTCTAAACATGAAGTCTGGTTAAAATGAGGTGAAATTGCTATCTTCTTTAAGTAAATGTAAATGAAAAATTCAAAAGGACTCCCAGATCAGCATGAGCAAAGCAAATATCCTGGTGGCAGCAGAAAGTTGTAACAGCACAGAGGAGCAGTGGTGAGTACACATGAATCTGTGAGCACAGGAACCAAGGGTGCCTGGTGTCCTGTTGGTTTGTCACTCAAGGCAGAAATCCCAAGAAGATCCCCCATGTCCAAGCAGGCATAAAGTCACCTTCTCAGTAGGAGCCTTAGCAGGATTTCTTTTGAGATCTTTCCCCATCTCTCAAATTTTGATTGCAATTGGCCAAAAGTCAAGTGGCAGGTAGAGCTAATTGCATGAGCACATATGCACACACAAACTCCCACAAATCCATGTGTTTCAAGGATTGTGACTGTGGAAACTAGCCTAATACTCTTGGAAATGTAAACACATCTGTCCCACAATACAGGGATGGACTGCTGCTCCCTCCTGGGCACAAGGGCATTTGCTGGGAAGCTAAACCCCACCTAGAAATGATGAATCATGTGTTTTAAACTGCATTGCCAGTGTTACAAATAAAAAGTCAGAATGAGCTCCTTCACTTTACAAACAGTGATAAATGCAGCAGAAGCCACTTAATTAGTCTATGATAAATTGCATGCCCAATTAATTGTGATGATTGCCTAGGGGACAAAACCCAACTCGAGGCAGTCTGATGACTCCACAGTAATGGCACATTTAGTGAACACTGGAGAGTCTCTTTCCATGCCTTTTCTGCAGCTGTCAGAAGCTGAATCACAACAGTTAACTGCCAGGGATACATTTCCTTGCACTAGCTTTGCCCCAATTTGACTTTTTCTTCATTTTATTCTGGTTAACTGAATCAATATTATCTTAATACGGTGTTTCCTTTTGTCCTCACAGTAGCAGTGCATGGCTATGCTACAGATTTAAAGTGCAATCAATGAAATATTAAATGAGTGCAATGGGATTCCTTATCCCTCAGAGCGGTAGGTGGGAACTGGGAGAAAACACATTAAAGGTGAAGAAGTCACCTGAATGTTCAATCGGTGCAGATCTGAAACTCGTGCTTCATAAAGTTATGTACAGATCCTGGGAAGCATCGCCATGACAAACAGGCTTGTTTTCACTTGTTTGAGTAAAAAGGTAGTTTTAAAATATTTGTACTAAACTGTTGATAGAGACCATGCAGACATTGCTCTTTCAGTTTCAAAAGAGCAAACGACTTCACAGGGCAGCATCAGGTCCCAAATGTGCCATCTGCCTGGTTGTGGTTTGTTTATTTTATACATGATTGAGTGTAGTGCTCATCTTGGTTCCTTTTACATAATCATGTTATGATAACCACATAATTAATGTTTTTAGTATTTAGCAGATAAATGAGATGAAAAAAGAGAGAAAAATATCTGATGCTTAGAAATTCTTCTCAAGTGCTCAGCAGAAGCCCAGATTTATTCTATTTAATCTATAATTTGTCATTTGTAATATTTAGAATTAGCTTATAAACACAGTAAAGTTTGTTTATTAACCTTTACAGGGACGCTGATGCATGGGTGAAACAAACATTTTTTGCCTTTTTTTTTTTTTCACCTCCCACATTGTTTTTGCTTCTCAGATGTTAATTTCCAAGACTTCCCAAAATTTCATCAGGAAGTAAAATAAAGTGACACATTTCAATATAGGCAAAACCAGTTTACTTTATTTTGGGAACTGAAGAATCTTCTGGAAAATTCATTAAACGTGTGTTCTAGAAAATATATCTGGGTTTTTTTCAGACCTTCTACTCCTGCAAGCATCTGAATGGTTATTCTCTTGCTCATTATTTCTTATACAAATGTGGTGCTTATACTCTTGCCCCTTCTTATTTGGAAAGTTAACCTCTCCACAAATGGAACTAGAGTTTGAGCAGAAACATATGGAGAAAATACTTGTTCTGGTTCCATGAAAAGTTATGAAGTGGAGGTGAAGAATGTGAGCGCAGTGGGGGAAGAGGAGGTCAATGAGAAATTTGTCCCTGTTTCAAATATTTTCTCATCACAGACGAAATTGGACAATGTTCTTCCTTGGTCAGGATCATGGAAACATGTCTCCAGTGATTTGACTTTAGCCTCTCGGGATGGGAGAATTCTGGCGGGAATTCTCATATTTCTTAGTAATGTTTTAAACTGCAAATATTCAAATAAAGAACTACATACATTCACAAAAAAAACAAGTTCTGCAGACTCCTGTAGCAATGAACAAAGTTGATGTCTGCTATTAAGAAAGTTCTTTACAAGAATAATTTTGGAGTGCCATTATACATTATTAATGGAGACAGGTCTGATGGTGAAGAAAACAACATTTGGCAGAAAGAACATTTACTAAAAATGTCATAAAAGAATTTAGGCTGTATGCTACCAAGTATTTTGTAACTCCCTTCACTGACTTCTTAGCCTCTCTATTTCTTTCATGTCTGGTAAGTAGCTTGAGGTGGTTGATGAACATTGGAACTGAGGAAGTCTGGCTTCTCACTGCTATTTGTCTAAAGGTTTTTTGGCTTTGACACATAAGAAGAAGGAAGCTCTAACCCAATCCATGCCTCATTTTGTGCATTTAGAACTTTCCTAAGGCTTGTCTTTCATGCAGGGTTTATGGAGTCAAAAAGAAGTAGGGGTTTTGCCACAACTTATTCGTCAGTAGAGGTAAATTTACACCTTTTTTTCTGAGAGCCTATTTCCAAAAGTTAGAAAATCTGAGCTCTCTTACAACCTCCCCCTGACAAATTTACATCAATACAAGTGGATACATTTTGCTAAAATCTTCCAATAAATTTTAAAGAAAAACAGAAAGTCCAATAGGCTGTAATACTCACTTAGAATGACAGGACCCATTTCTTAGAAACACCACCTTTAAAAAAAGAAGCTTTATGGGAATATTTCATCAAATACTGCATTCAATGTCATCTTTGGAAAAAAGTGTAACTTAACTGCTGCATCTCTTTTTTAAATGTTGAGGCAATGAAGTAAAATAGTTACCTTTGAAATGAAATGCAGCCTCAAAGGCTGGTTTACTAGGACAAAAAGTTACTGCCTAGGTGATCCTTGGGACAGACTGGAATAATTGGAAATATAAGTCTTGTTTATACAGAGCTCATTTTTATTTAAAAGTAGGCAAAGTGATCCTTTCGAAATTTACTGGTATCACAACACAATGTAAGTACCTAGGGATTTTTTTCTGCTGTAACAATGAATATTGGTTATAAATAAATAGCCTCACAGAGATGGAACAGACAATGAGAGAGTATTTCAAATTAGGGGAATATTTACCTTTGGCATTTGAAATCAAAGAAGTGGAAGGAAAAAATAAATGTGTGAGTACATATATGTAAATGAGGTTTTTTTTCAACTACATTTTTTAATCCAGTGGATATTTGATGTCTCTGTAAGGCCTAGCACTGAGCTCTCTACTCATTGAATTTAGGGCAAGAACCTGTAAGGGCTGTATTTTCTGAAGCTGGACATGGACTATGACCTGGCATTCATGATCTGTATTCTGATTCTATTACCTCAATTGCTAAAAGTAAGGAAGTTTTAATCACGGACTCTTCCAGCTCCTTGGGGAGTGAAAGCACAAGGTATTTCTTCCAGCAGCCCCATTATTTTCCCAGGTGGATGAAGCGCCCCCCTGTCCTTATGGCTTACAAGCAGACCTTTCCTTACAGGTCAGTTCCTCCTCCTTCGGTGTTACTGGGATTTGGTGTTGGCCTTAACTAAACCCTCCTTGGAGCTGATTGAAGCTGCTGCACTGAGGACTACCCTGTCCCCAGGGAAGCTTCATAGGGATATGAAGGAGCAGGTGAAACTTATGTGTGAGAGTCTTCCTGAGGCAGGGTTCAGTTTGATCTACTTTTCATGGAAGTACTCAAGTATCTGTTATAGCAGAGGGAGAAACAAGGAACATGGCATTGCTCAAGTAAGGACAACCTGCTCCAGAGGCTGTCCACCTTTACTGGGGAAGTCCAGCCGCTGGTAGGTGTTTGCTGGGAAATGGCACCTGTAGAACCCAGGCTGATGTTCTCCATCTTCCCAGCAGGACTGCCAGACCCTCACACTGAGGGGAGGGGCTTTGGAGGGCTGGCAGGAGCAGAACTCATGGGGCATTAGACATGATGACAGAATGTAAATGTTTCCAGTGGCAGATGAAAAGAGGGTGGTGGTTTTGAAGAGTGAAATTTGAGCAAATGCACTCCAACCCTCCAGTCTATTCAGGGATTTAAATCCCTCTGTGGATATTGGCCTTTATAGAGAGCTGCTGGACTGTGCTTTTACATAAGATCCTAAGTGACTTTGTAAGCCTTCAAACACTTCCAAATCCTCCACTTTCAACAACAGTGCCCTTTGTACTGAAAATTTAGTATATAAAGCCATATCATATACCGGGGTTTAAATACACTCAGAAAAGTTCTGCATAATAGCATCCTAATGCCTAGATAAATGCAAATTTAATATACTGGAAACCTCTGGGAGCAGTAGGAGTAAAAGCAGTACAATTTTTTAATGTTTTGTTGGTTTTTTGGTTTTTTTTATAGCAAGCTTTACTTCTGAGACAGGCGGAGGAAAATCTTCTCAAGCTGTAAGCTCAGCGTCCCCAGAGTGAATAGGGTTCAATGTAGCATGGATAATTTGTTTGCTTTGCAATTATTTTCCGTCAGTGGAGACAAATTGATTTGTACAATAAAATTGACGGTCACTGCAAGGCAGCTGGCTTTCTAAACTGTAAAACAACTTGACTAGGTTAAGTGAGTACCAAATTTTTGGAGAACTGGGATGTCCTTTTGTACTGGTAAAACTTGAAACTATTTTAGGGCTTGCCAGTGATTGCTATGTGAAATTCAACATCAGTGGATGCCAGAATAGTTATTCTTAATACCACTGTGAGCAGGCCCTTTGCCAGTTTATTAGTGGCCTTTTCCACCAAAACAGAAATCAAACTATAGTAAAAGAAACTGATAGTAGAGCAGATGATTAGATAGAAAGGAAAGAGTAATAATTGTCTCCAAGCCACCATCTAATTTATTAAGGGGAAATGAGATATTTAATGTGATCCAGAGTCAGGCATGTTAGGCAACAACAGAGTTTCTAGCAGAGAAAAACAAATAACAAAGGCTCATCTGGAAAACAGGACCATGATCAGAGGTGTATTTCCAGAAAACGCTGGTAGTGGAAACATAGAAGAAACAACCAATATGTTCTGCAACTAGAGCATTTACATGTTTGCCCAAATAAAAATATTTAAATATCATAAAACATAAATGGCTATTGACATCCATTCTTTCACATTTGTTTTTAACAAACAAAGACAGGGTTTGGCATCTCAAAAGGCCTGGCAAGATTTTAGTGCATGCATGATCAAATGCTGTGTGTGATTAGGAGTGCTGTAGTACCTGGTAGCAGTCTGAAATGAGGCTTTGATTCCACTTTTCACAACACTGAGCTAATCAGGACATTCTGTCATATTCAATTTAAAAGCTGGATATGCCCCAGAAAAATGTTGGACCTAAAAGCTCAGCAAATAGCTCCAGTTAAACTTCACTTGGATGTTTCAAGTGTTAAACCTCATTGCAGACATCAGGATTAGATTAGTGATACTGTCAGTTTTGCAAAAGTCCAAGATCAGCACTAAGTAAAGTAGAAGTTTGCTAAGATGGGCTAGTTTCTCCTTGCCCAAATTAAAAGGACCTGGGAAAAGTTGATACCGTACAGTTCAAGGACATTTGATTGGGCTCAATACACTAGGTAAACAAAGCACTCTGAGCCCCGATCAAAGTGCAGTTCTGGAGGCCAGTGGCATGATCTTGAGGTGTGAGAAAAAAAGTTTTGGGGAAGAAGGTCACATGTTTGAAGGCCCAGACAATCAGGCTTTGGTGTGACCTCTCCGCCTATCTGGGAGCTGCTCCCCCCAGCTACTCATGTGAGCGTGGTTCAGAGGTTACCAATTACTTAGGGAGGCTGAGAAAGTTGTATGGAGCTGCTCTCAGCTGCCATTTCACATTAGCTTCAGGCCACTTGCAGGTAGGCTGTGGCTCTTAATGCCTCCCTGCCGGTCAGGGGTGTTTTTCAGCTCTCAGTGGCTGTGGCAGTGACAAACCATCTCCCTGTCCCACCAGGCAGTGCTTGGTGCCTGCCCTGCTGCACAGCTCCCAGCACATTTGTGCAGCACAAAACTGCAACCCCAGCACATGGTGGTTGTTTTAACTGCTTAACTGCTGACCAGGTAGCATTTTTTTCTGCCCTTTTAAAATTTTTTTCTCTTTTTTTTTTCCTTTTCCCCTCTCTGAATACTTCAGAGCCATCAATAAAAATGAGTGAAATGCTTTAATTGGTTGCAGATATTGAGATGATTAGAGTAATTTGTGGCAACTTTTTCTTACAAAACTTTAAATAATGTGTCTTCACATACTTCACTATAACACTACAATAAATTAAGTAAGGGTGACTTACCTTACGGTAGCAGAAGTATAAAAAAATACCTTGCGAATATAGTAAAATTTCTAAATCTTATACAAAAGCTCTTAATTTAGGAGCTTGTTTTCAACTTCCAACTTTAAAAGTTAGAATTACCCTTAGAAATTAACTGAGGGTGGATAGATTGTGTGAAATGTGCTCCCTGGGGGAGTTTTCATACTTCCTTCTGAGACTGCTCTCTTGGATATTGACAAACAGGATATTGAACTACCCAGGATTCTGGTTTGATCCAGTATGGAAAGTCCCATTCTTTCCATTTCACAAATAGGGTTTGGGAGTTTGGAGATTTTGTTTTGTGGAAGTCACAAACTTGAGAGTGATCACACTTCCCTAATGCAAGGCATATTTTCAGTCTATAAACAAGCCAGTTTCCTTTCAGAAATGCGTCTGGGTTTCATTACACATCCTTTAACTTTCCCTGGAAAATGAGTACATTCGTGTTTGGAAATATTCACATAAGTGAAGAAATTTTCTAGGAAATTAAATGAGCCACTTTGAGTTTACAGAGAAAGACAAGAGTAGCCCTCCCTTAGTTTGTGAATATCTTATTTCGTGTACACCGCTATGTTATTTATTTATACTTGCTGTGGGTTCGTTTGGGGATTTTTTTGGTAGGTGGTTCGTTGGGTTTTGGTTTTTTGGGGGGGGGTTTTTTTGGTGGTTTTGTTTGTTTGTTTGTCGGGGTTTTTTTTTGGTGGCTTTTGTTTTTGTTGGTTGGTTTTGGGAGTTTTTTAATTAAAAACAAAAAAAAATCACAAAACACAACAGGTAATTTTAGTCTTGATTTACACTCACTTTCTTCTTCTCTTGCTCTTACCAGCTAATTTATCTTTAGAGTGAAAAGTGGTATCTTTTAAATGTTTTGCAAATTAAATACGTGCTGCTCGTATCTTCCTGTGTGACATGTACTTCTAAGTGCTTACTGGAAGTCTGCTTTCCATGGAGCAAACAGGCAAGAATAAGGACTGGGACTTTGAACTCTGGACAATAGGGTTGGAATATCCTGGTCACGTGGCAAGTCATGCTACACAGCACAGACATTGACATATCTGGAGAAACATTTGCTACATCTTAGGCTTTTTTCAAAAACATCTTGACTCATGTCACTATAGAGACTTATTTAATATACAGATGTGTTACAAATGTTCCAATTTTTTTCCTTTTTGGCATTTTTTGTTGCCACTTACCATGTGAAGTTGAATAGGGCAGCAATTACTTTTTCATTTAATTCCATTACATTTTCTACCCCAAAAAACTTCACTTTTAAGAAAACCTTAACTGGATAATCTTTTTGAGAATTTGATGCTGTCACTGTGAGTTTAATAAGAGAAGTGAATTTACAACTTGAAATAAATGGAATTGTCACCTCTTACTTAATCTGTGGCTAGGAAAATTCAATCGTTTTCACAGAAGAAGAAAAAAATTACTGAACAAAGACAATACTCAGAGAGGTAAGGGAATGATATTCAATAGAGTTTTTTAAGGGTGCTGGGTTTATAGTTGTCCAAATTGCAGTGTCTATAGCCATTGTGTATAACATAATAGATATCATGAATAGGATTATTCACAAGAGAGGAAGGAAATGTAAGGATGATGTTTGCAGTGTTTTGACCCCATTTTGTGCAGATTTGTCCCTCTTCAGAGACATTTTTGTGTTTCAATCCCCACTATCAAAAGGCATTTCAAAACCTGGCATAGATTTCAGGGAGAAGACTGCACAGAACGCTAGGGGAGCAGAATGTCTGGGAAAAGATTCCTGGAAAAATAGGGCTTGCAGAGGAGATTTTACAGCTCATTGCTCACTTGGGTTAAAGTCAGAGCAGGCAGATTGCTGCAGAGAAGGAGAATGAGTGAGAACTGGCTGAAGAGAAAAGGACTGGAGGATTGGAGGGAGGAGGAAGAAATCTATAGGAAGAACAGAGAAAGTACATTAATATTGCGATGTGTTTTTGAGGAGCACAGACCCTAAAATATAAAAACCAGTAGACATCCAATTTAAATGTTTGACAGTAGGCAGAAGACATAATTTCTACCTGTTTTGTATTAACTTATGTTAAACAAAACATTTATTATACTGTATATCCTCTTATGCATGAACTAAATATTGAATGTAATACTACTGTAAAATATATTTAATGCAGGAACATTTTTTAGTCATTTATTTAATGTTATTTCATATAAAAGAGAGAAACTGCAATCCAGGTTTTCATGAATAATATTTGGAGAACCAAAACAAAATGAGGAAACAAAACAACATGACTTCCCAAATGCTTTCATGTACAAGTTTAACACCACTACCATTAACTTAATGGAAAACCCCCTTATGCTGTGTGTGAAATTCAGTGTGTTTTGAAGAATATATTTCAAAAGAAACGTGTTTTGCAGAGAGAAATATTTCTAGGAGAAATGTCAGGAGTATCAGTTAGAGGAAGATTGGAAAATTTAATATAAGTGACAAGGATTTCATGAATGTAACTACTTAGCAATGAAAAAGGCCTGAATATACAAGGAGTTTTTAAACTCTCCGATATAAATGTAAATATTAGACTGATTTTGGAGATCTTACAGAGATTCTGCAGTGATGCTCTAGATGGCTGAAGAAAAGCCATAGAGTCCAGGGAGAACATTTTTGCAATGTATATTTAAAAATTTACTTTTTATCAGGGAAAATTAAATGTATGAGCAATGCCAAAAAGTATATTTTTTAAAAATTATTACTTATTAATACTATTTTTGAAATATACATATTGACGTGTCTACTGTACCCCTTCTTTTCATCAGCATCATGACCATGTCATCTGATTCTGCTTAAGCTAATTCAAAGAAAAAAGATAATCACAGTGGTCAAAGCACAGCCAAAAAGGTCAAAGACTGTTACTGTGATGCAGACTCCTGTCTTGGATGGGTAGCTGAATGGCATTGGGAGAGCCAAAGTTTTATTTGATTTATCAGGCATCAAGCTTGAGATCAAATGAAGTCTTTGAAATAGTAGCTCTACCAAATTTGTTGCACTTCACTGAGACATGCTGATAGCAGCCAGCCCATATAGGATTGCATTTCAATACAAAGTGGCTCATTTTAAAATACCCTAGTGAGCCACAGGAAGAGAGCAGCAGGACAAGTGAAGAAAAGTTGAGCAGACTGAAGCTCTCACCTAAGTTTATGTCACGTAGAGATGGGGGTGAGAAATGGGGCCATGCACACTCTGTGCTTTTCAGCCACCCTGGTACACAGAAAACCTGACAGACTATAATATCCACCACAAATCTGAAGGTCAATGCACCAAACATTTCACAGAAACTTCCAGCTCTTGGAGAACATTACATAGATGTGATTTCTGTTACTTCTCAGGAACATTATGAAATGTGATACAAGAACTTATTAAAAGCGATAAAGAGATGAAAAATAAAGCACATTTCCATCACGAGATCTGAAAATCAAGACTTATGGGTTCAGTTCCCAAGTCTACTGTAGTACTGAATGAATTACAAATGTCTCAGATCCTCATCCTTCCAAGTGCTAGTGCATCCTAGTGCTCCCTCACTTGCTGCCTTTTTTGTCAACTGCTTTTTAGCTAAAATATTTTTGCCTACTGTCAGACCTCTAGCAGCAGGATTCTATTTGAGTGCAACACTATAATGCATAAATAAATTTTAAAAGATATCTTCATTTTCTTTTTCTTTGTTTTGAACATATATAAAGCTAAAGCCCTACCCTGAATAATTAACTTGACCAAAGGTAACATCAAGTTCTTACACATGCACCACCCTAAAGAAAAGTTAAGAATCATTCTGGTGAATAGTATTCCTCTTCATGATGAAAAATATAAACTTGCTTGTTTAGCAGTCATAGAAGCTTGTTTAGCAGTCATAGAAGTACATTTTTCCTTGGTGTAATGGTTTTAATTTAATAAAACCGGGTGGAAACACCAATTAATGTAGGGGTTTTAGTGTTAATATTTTTGTGGGAGGGAGAGATCAGGAGAAAAAATAAACAAAGCAGGCTTAAGCTTAAAAATGAACAAACATAGTTTTATTAACATATATTAAAAGACTGAGAAAAGAAAATAAAAAAGTTGAGAAACAAGAAAAACTTAAATTAAACAGAATGATACCTTAAAACACGCTTCTTTCCTCTTAAAAACTATTAACTTTCTTATTGAACAGCATAGAAAGACATAACAGTGTTTTCAGTCAGTTTCACCACTTAGACATAACTATTCATTATTTTAGGAGAAGAGTCTTTTTAAGATCTTTTTATGAAGACGTTTGCTACAAGACAAAATAGTCTAGTACTTTGTCGCACATCTGCTGCCGCCTGGAGTTTTCACAGACTGTGATGTTCTATCCACAGAGCTTCTCACTATATCTGGGGTATTATTTATGAATACTTCTTCTGATGTAAAATTATCTTTGTCTCCAAAGGCTGAGACCACCTTTTTGACCCAGGAGCGGGGGTTTCAAAGTTCCCAAATAAATCTCTATTACACCAGTCCTTAATTTTGATTAGAATAGCTTTCTACCCAAATAATACTAAGATGCTGCAAAGAACAGTTCATTTCTTCATAATTTACTTTAGAAAAGTCCAGTTAAAAGTGTCTACTTCTTCAATCCTATTTCAATATTATTAGTTCTTTCACTTCTCATCTAACTGACTTCATGCAGTGTCTGTTCTATGTACTTTCTGTTTTCTTCTTTGTCTCGAGGAAGAATTGTGCTTTAAAAGTTCTGTGTTGCTAAGAAAGGGTTAAATTTGCCCGGGCTTGCAAAGGCCACGTGCAAGCGCTGGGCTGCAGGGCTGAAGAAAAAAAAAAAATGCAAGGCCGTGCTGGTAGAAGAAACCGGCAAATGTCCTTTTTTCCACCCCTCGGTCTTATCCAGGGCGGTCCAGCTTGGAGCTATCACTAAGCTGTAAAAAAGGCTTCACCCAGGCTGCTCTCATGCGGGCAGCAGCTCTCAGAAGCCTGGCCGGGCCCGGCCCAGCCGCACAGCCGGCAGTGGGGGGCCCAGCCTGGGCTCCCCCCGCTCCCCATGCAGGCAGCAGCTGCTGAAAGCCCGGCTGGGCCCGGCCCGGCCGCCCAGAGGGGCAGCAGAGCCCGACCCGGCCTCGGACCCTGGGCCCGGCCCCGACCACAATGTTACCTCATGGCAGATCACCGAAGCAAGAGAGTGGGCAGTCAGCAGCAGATTAGTTTTAAATGTTCCTTCCAAAGTCACACTGACACTTCTCATTAGTTAACTTAGCTGTCAATATCCCAGCCTGCTTTTTGATAGGACCTTGTCCTCCCCCCAGCAACCCACGTTACGGTCAGGGCAGGGAAAAAACATTTTACATTTCTCTATATCTAGAAAACAAAATCATGCCAACCCATGATACTTGGCTATATTTATATTTCATCAAAGTATTTTGTTAAAAGGGCATTTTGAAAGAGGTAAGAGCTGATTTCAGCAAGAATCTTGCTTCCTTTCGCCATGTGCAGTCTAAATCTAATGCTTCAAGCAGTTTTGATTGTTGTTTTTGTTGGTTTTCTCTGGTAGTAACCAGCTAAGCAGAAACAGACCTGTGATGACAGTAATATGTTACAGTGGGTACTGGCAAAGGTGGGAAAGAGTGATAAAGAAGGGAAGGGGAAGTGGCCAGATATGGGCAATCTTCTCTTTTCTGGAGTATTCCCAGGTTCAGAACAGTGTAATGGGATCCATTCCAGGATATTTTAACTCCTTCCTTGGCAGAAAGAAAACAGTTTACATGTAGTTTTGTGCTTCCTACATGCACAAAATGTGTAACCAGCCTCAGCAGCCGCAGCACGGACCTGTGGATGTCAGTAGCAACACACAGGGCTTAAGAGCTTTTTTTTTTTTTTTTTTTCCCCTGAGTGCTTGCCCTCCTCTGGTGTAGCTCTTTATGTCTGTGCAAGCATTTCACTTTTCCTTTATTTGGGTCTACCTTGACCACTTTTTTCTACCCTCTTCTCTGTTTTATCATCCCTTGTTCCTAATTTGTGCCATTGCCAGCTGTGATTTGGACTGAATTCAGAGGATCAAATGGATTGGGATGATCAGTTTACTTGGGTGAGGCAAAGATGAAGGTGAATACTGGAAAATCTATCTTCGTGCAGTTTTAATAGCAGCAATTGCTCCAGCTCTGCCATTTGGAGAGCCTGCTGTCTGCAGCTGCATGACATGGACATCCTTCTGAATATCACCATCCTCCCAGTACCAGCTGAGCATCTGGTGTGCACTGCACCTTCTTCCAGAGGTAAGAAGCCAAGCCCACAAAATTGCTCAGGGAACCCTTTTTCAGCATAAAGCAGCCACAGCTTTCTCTGCCTCTGTAGTTCTCCAGCATGATCCTCCTGCAGCTCAGTCTGGCTTTTGGCTTCCCCCAGCACTCCTCAACCATCACCCCCTGCCTCGCTCTCCTCCTGATGGCAGTGGTTATGCCCTATAGCAGAGATTTTTAAGGATTATCCTCTACCCCTGCTGCCTAGGCCAGACAGGAGGGCAATTGCTAGGAGTAGCTGTCTCCTTCCCAGCTGATGCATTGTACTTCTCCCTCTTTTATGTGTGCTGGCATGACTTGCAACGTGTTACTTCACTTGCAGTTGTAACTAAGGCTAATAAAATGCTATTATGGTTAATTATGTTCAACGGTGAGGCACTTAAACTTTACATGAAATGGCATCCCAGTAGGCTTCAGTTTTCATAACACATGGCAGTTGGAATGGCAAGGTTTAAAAAAACATGTTATTTCATTAGAGTAACAAGACAAGCACTTGAGTAATTTTTTTATGATGTGCTTACTGCTGTTGCCATATGGATGGGTTGTAAATAAACAAACAAACAAACAAAACTGATGGAAGGCTAGAGGATGTAAGGGACACACATCTGGCAGAGGATATCCCAGCATGCTTCAAGCACTTGCAGTTTTAATAAGCACTTCTCAGCACCTTGTGCTTATGAAAAGGTTCAGTGAGGTGGTGTTCATTCATGTCCATTTCCAGAACTGACTTTTATTTAATTTACTTTTTTTTAAAGAGGTGTGTGAGGCTATTATAAATTTTCTTCAGGCCGTTGGAATGTCCCGCTTTATACCAGGGAGTTTTTCTCTCTCTCTGTTGACTGGAAGACGTTTATTCCTTACTGGCCTGAACGCTACTAACTTTTAAGCTAGCTCCACAGTTTTGTGGAGATGACCTTTCTCACCTTTTGGGTGCCTTAGAAATTTATTTTGGGAGACCATGTTATTAATGAAATGCCCCAATGTTAACCTACTCTCATTTGGTTAAGCCTAGTTAAGACTATTTATGAAAGCCAAAACAATACTATAAAGTTTTACAGAGATGCAGATGACAGAAAATAAAGTCATGTTTACCTACAAGATCCAATCAGGGAAATCCATTTCCCTGTCCAAACCCAGCTGCACAGGTGAGTGCACTCCCAGAAAACCAGGCAGTTGGTTGTGCACAACTCAGAGGGCATTTGCAAGCAAGACTCTTCAGTTATGATGTGTACAAACTTCTCTTTGTCTTTACCTGGGGTTTCTTGCATGACCATATTTTTTCTCTTTTCAGTTTTCACTCCTCAGATTATTGGACTTCAGTTTGGAAATTAGTTCTGAAGTTCTGGGTTAATAACTTTTCTCAGTGTTTTGGAAATAACTACTGTGTCTTTGGCAAACTAGATATTTGACAGTAATTCTGGCATATATTTACCTGTAGAAAAGTGAGAAACTTCTCTGGGTCTCATAATGTAATTTGCAACTATCAGAAAAACTGTCTCTTTTCTCCAGAATGTACAACTCATATTAACATGCAGTCAAAAACACATTTTACAGAAGGCAGAATGCTGCTGAATCCTGGCTGAAACTACATGTGATGATAAATAACAAAGTGTTAATCTCCAACATGGCAGGACTCCATCACACAGTCTTGATTTTTTGGATATACTGTAATAAAACACTGTTCTGGTGGAATTTATATCAGTTGTCCAATACAACCAGTTAAACGCTTTTTGCCATCTCAGTTTTGACTGGTTCCAATGGAACTGCTTGACAGATACACACAGAAAACAAGGAGGGGGATTATAGGATAATTAAATCCTGTGCATAGGATTGCATTTGTAGGGAATGTGGAAGCACAGGATTAAGCAAATACATAGGTGAAGTGGAGGAAAGTTGTAGGTGTCCTTCCTAGGGTAGGGGGGTAGACACAAATAGGCAGATAGCAGGTTACTGGGGTGAAATTTACAGAAGAACATGAAAAACAGAGTGAAGGGGAAAGGAAAATCCTTCTCCTGCCAACACAGTGGAAGAGGTGAGGGTGGGAAGGACCAAGAGCAGCAGAAGCATTTTGGACAGCTTGGAGAGCTTGAAAGCACTGAGATGGCCCTCAGAAGATGAATTTGTGGTGAATCATCAAAAAGTAGGAAGTCATTGTAGAATAAAGGAAAGCCATCTTGCTTTTAGTTTCCCTGAGCCGTATTTTTGTCCTTTTAGTGGGTGAATTCAGGGCTCATGAAAGAGCAAAACGAGTAAAAACAACTTGAAGAACATAAAATGTGAGCAAATATGTAGTCTCTTGTTTGTCATTCTGTCCCAGTATCTGCCATGTCTGACATGAGCTATAATAATAACAACTCTGAACTTTCCCTCCTCTGGTCCTTTTAACCATGGACTACAGTAGTTTGGGACTGTGTGATGGCTTTGTAATGTTGACAACTGAAGACCAAGAATAAGGTGCTAAATGCTTTTTAATGACAACCAAACATAAGAGGCAAAGTATCTAGAGGCAACACAAACTGCCAACTCTGCTTTTAAAACTATAATTTGCTAAAAAGCTATCCACAGTTAATATATCTATTTTCTTTTAAAACACTTATTTAAAACAAAAATTACTAAATTTTGGCAGAGGTTTTTTGGCTGAAATGCAATAAATTTATTATGAACAGGTTTTTACACTATTTTTCCATGTTATTTTTGCTATATACTCCAGACCTATGCAATATAAAAAATAATATATTTCCCCTTTATGTATGGAAAATACTCATCAACTTTATGGTTTCATTAAAGCCAGAGAAGAAAGAAATTTCCAGTGTAGTTCATGATAATAATTCCAAGTGAAGAAACAGTCGTGTCTTGATATTTTGTAGGTGTCATTGTCCAAGACTGACATTCAGACTACAAATAAGATAATTAATTAATCATTCAGATACTCCTTCATATTTTCAAAATATTTTCTAATTAATTTGTTTCCCATAACCCTTTTAACAGCTCCAAAGCAAGTCTCTTCAAGCTAAGGTGGGGTCTTCTTACATTCTTTCCTTATATTCCACTACAATATAACACCACTTTTTAGAGTTTGGAAATCTGTGGGTATAAGTTTCTGAAGAACAATGGGCAAACATGGAGCAAAGAACATTTTTTGATGTTTTGAGTGTGCTTGTATCTTAGAAGCATTCCAGTTTGTGGATGCTTTCTTTCTCTGTCCTAGTGCATTCTGTACTGACACAGTTCAGGTGCATAGGGGCCATCACATGCATGTTGACAGCAATATCTCCATTTTACAAATAAGCAATAAAAGGAAGGAAAAAGAGTAAAATTTCTCTCCTAACCCACACAGAGGGCAAACTATAGAGGCCAGACAAGGATAATAAAAGTGTATGACTGACAGTTGACACTACACCAGTGAAAATTCCCCCTTCCCTTAGGATATTGTTTTGATAATCTTTGCCGATTTAATATTTTATGGAACTAGAGACTTTTTTTGTCTGAGTGGATATTTTTTGAGGGGTGGGGGTTGCACTTGTCAATTGCAGATCAAAATAGGGTGGACAGACAGAAAAGTGAAATGTAAACAACACCTCCAGGTTTGTTTTTCTCTTTAGGCTGTTGGGGGATGTCTTTGTACATGAAGGTTAACGGAGCATAGTAATGGACTTCATCACTTCTTAAGGACATTTAGCCAACACTCCAGTACAATTGACTGCAGTGGTATTAACTGGCTTTGTATCCTATGGTCAAAAAATACCATCATATTGTAAAACAGCATAATGTGCTTACTTTTTGATGATATTTAAAGACTACACTGTTGTTGTGCATTATTTGGGTTTATATTGTATTTCATTTTTATATTGGGTTTTGTAATGGTTTCTTCTGTACCCCCGTTCCCCTGGAAAATGTATCATCCTGAAATTTGTCCCTGCTCCTTTTCCTCACCCATTCTCCCACACTGGAATGTAACCCAACTCTGTTCTCCTCCCACCTTATCCCTGATTGGGTAGTAGCTTGTCCCCGCCTCTAGCCCCTTGCTCCTCGATAAAAGCCAGGAGAGTATGTGTCATTTTTTCTTGGCTCAGGGATGGGAACAGGGGCTGGGTTCTGGACCCTGTGGCGGCAGGACCACAGAAGAAGGACTGAATAAAGCCCTGTTTCCCCCTGGACCAAGTGCAGACTCTTTCCTTTTGCCATCGACTGACACCCGCTCTCTCTAAAGGAAAAGGTTCACAGCTTCTCTGGGATCTTTAAGGCCCTTCCTTCCAACTGTGGTTTGTCTCTCTAGCTAGTTGAGGCAAAAACGGAGCCAGGGCTCTGAGAGAGAGAGAGTGACACTGCACTACACATTTGCTTAGAAATTTTTATATCATTTTCCATTCACAAGTCCATCATTTTGTCACATTTCTATCCACTTGGTCATTGTCTGTTCTATACACCCACAAAGATTTTATGAGCATGTCCTGATGTCCATGCCACCTGAGGCACTGCACGCAAACTGAGTATCCTGGTCATGCTGGGATGACAAGTCCATGGGGCTTTATACATGTTCAATGTCCTCAGGCTCCACCATCATGACTTCCTATTCCTCACCAATGGCACAGCTTCCTTGGAGCAGCAGAAGCTGCTCAGACTCAGTGTCCTTGTCCTCATTTGTCTTCTGGACACCCTTTTAGCTTATCACAAGGTTTATGACTTGCAAGATGGGTGAAATGGTAAAGTTTCCCCTCTTGCCACCAAGCTGAGTCTGCAATGCACCAAAGAATAAAGCATAAACAAAAGAAGCTTCTCCTGCAGAATTTTGAGGATATGACTCCAAATGCACTGAATAGGGAGATCTGTTTGATTAGTTAATGCCTTTTGTAGAAACATAATCTCTTTTCCTTCTGGAATCTGAATGTCAATTTTTTTTATTATTTTGACTTCAATGATTCCATATAAAAAGTTCTTGTTTTTCAAGTAAAATGTAATGTTCACTTTGCAAACAAAGAGAGCGCTGAAGACCAAGATACATTTTTTCCCACAATATTAATATCAGAAAAGGGGGCTGACTGTACAGGTGTGGTGGTTTTGCATTTATTGAAGAAAGCTGTGGCAAAAGAATTTAATGTGTGTAACTCTACTGATTTCAGGCCATACCTTCTGTGGCACAGATGTCCATTGTATTTGGAAGGATAACACTTTTGCTATTGTTTGGAATTCACTAAGAAGTTATGTAGATGATGATTTGTAAAGTATTTCACTTTTTTCCAATTGAATAAGCTTTAGAGTAAGAAAGGGTGCATGCAGATATTTCTTCCTATAGATCTAGCACTCTTGGTCTTGAGCCCACCTTTGGTCTATCTACACCAAAGATGTAGAGGGGCTAAATAGGGGGAGGTCAGCATCACTCTGAATTGAATCACTTTGGTCTCAGAATTCTGATACTAAAATGGGCCTCTGATAAAAAAGAAAATTAAATAAAATGCCTTTTAATTTGACATAGATTTACAGATATAATGAATCTCAGTGGATGAGTGCCTTTTGAGTTAGTTTCTTCATGAAAACAATGTGCTATTCAAAGAATGATAAAAAAATTATACTCCACAGTTTCACATCAGGTTAATTTATCACAGAGGGGTTTTGGCTTGGTTAGATGAGATGGGTGTAGGTGCTTGAATACATTGCAGACATGTAGCCTTGGAGACTAATCCTTTGAAAATATGCCCAAATAGCCTTTCAGACAGGCATGTTCCCTCTGAATGCAGTGAGGTTGCACTGACACATCTGTGACCTGGTGGTTACTTTCACATATAATATGATCTGGATAGACACTGACTAATTCACTGGACTCCAAAGAAGGGTGTATGAAGTTTTCTTCTGTCTAAAGTATGTTACACACAATTTTGCTATTGATATGCTATTGGACATTTAATATCATTGTAAATAAAATGTCTCTTTTTATGCTCTTAGCCCTTTCTCTCTGCCCTTTGCCCATTTCTTTGTGCCTGGAGATGACCCTGTGTCATTTTTCTTTATTTCCGTTATGTAAAGCCAAATAATAATACTTGTCAATTTATTTGTGGTTTTCTCGGCTGCATAGCTAATGCTCTTCTGCTTGATAGGATGTCTTTGCTTTCTGCAATTATAGTTCTGCTTATGCCCTTGAGGAAGAACATCTGCTGCTTCCCACTCATGAGTTACATTTCATCCTCTCGTTGCCTCAGTGTTATTCTGCTTTACAGTGGTATGGTGGTCCCTGATGCCCTTTGCAGAAATTTTCCTTGGTGTTCTGTATAAGGTCCTCAGTCTTCCTCCTCACTTCCCCCTTTGTTCATCAGCTTATTGTGCTGCTTTCTTCAGCGTGAGTGATGCATTTCCTTCTCTGATTCATCTGTGGAGGAAAGGGCAGAGGTGTGCAGGGAGCTCCTACAACAATCTGTCTCAGCTGGGAATGAAAGTGCAGCAGAAGCCCAAGGACAACACTCTGCAATGCCCTCACCAAAACTAGCAGTGTCAGCTGTCAGGGTCAGGAAACACGGCCACCCTGTTAGAACAGAAGATAAGAGCGGTAAAAACCCCACCTTCTCTTTTTGGACACTTAGCAGTGAAATTCGGCCAACTTGGCATGTTTTTCCCACCATATTTGTTGCCTTTGTTGTTCACTGTTGCATGTAAATCAGCTGAATGATCTTTTTTTATTCCTTTGTTCTCACACATTTATAATTTCGTCTCAAAGTCATTTCTTGATGTGAGCATGAGAACATTGTGTAGTAGGCAAATTTGGAGGGTTAAAATATGTATTTTTTTGAATAGTCAAAGCAAACTCTTTGGAATTTTTAACATTTGTGTAATGTTCGCTCTTGCTTAATATCTATTTTTGTACATAATGCAAAGTGCTCTTGGGCATATAGTATGACTCTTGGGTATGGTTCTGTGCAGGACCTGGAGCTGGACTCAATGATCCTCGTGGGCCTTTTCAGCTCAGCATTGTCAGTAACTCTGTGGCTTTGATGAATAATTAATACATATTTTTACATGGCCAGAATTGGGCGTGGTGTACCCCAACCAAGGAGACTACATCAAAGAATTTGAAGCACTTATGTTTCAACAAGAGCTGGGAAGAGGAGGTCATTACTCATAGCCAAAGGGGAACCAAGAAGGAGACAAAAAGTAGTAGAGCCTCATACAGGAATTCTTGGCTCTGTCAGACAAAGTTCATGTAGTACAGATCTGGCCGAAGCCTGGCCTGAACAAAAAGGCGCTGCCATCCCTCAGCAGCCCTGCCAGTGCTGAAGTCAGTGGAGTGGCCTGAGAAAGGCCAGTCCCAGTTTGTCAGCATCCTGAACTCCCAGAGATTTCTTTCTTCCCTGGCTCATCAGTTCAGCACAGTGATTTTTGAAATAATACTGTGGCAGAACTGCAATTAAAACTGGGGGGTTTTTTGCACTGAGATCAGCTGGCAGAAATGAATAGCTTTCAGCATCAAGGGCAATTTTTATTACAAATATAAATATTTGTGCAGAACTAGAAGAATAAAGAAGTGTTCTATATTGAATGTATAAATAGAATGGTATAGTGCCAGCTACCTGTGTGTTGCAGGATTAGACGGACTGTGTGGTACTGGGTATTTTCCTTTTTTTTTTTTTTTTTTTTTTTTTTTTTTTAAGAAGATGATTTACATAGGGTTTTATAAAGGGTGAGACCCTTTTGGATTAAAAAAAAAAAAAAAAAAAAAAAGTGAGTCTTTTGAGAGCAGAGAAACATCTCTTTTTCATCCCACACAAGAGGTGACAAATATACCGTTGAAATTCATATTTCAAGGGGAAAAGAAGTTAAAAGGTAGGAAAGGTTGCAATTACCAAAGAGTAACTGCTGGGACTAGTTGCTATAATTACAGAAGTGTCATCAGCCAACATGACAGCACCAAATAAATAAACAAGTATAGGGGTGAAGAAAAACAAACTGGGAAGAAAACATATGGCTGAGGAATGAAAGTAGTTAATTAAAGGAAAACAGGAGAAGAACAGGAACTGAGGGGTTAAGAGTGGAAAAATCAAAGGGTGATGAAGAAGCATAAAGGAAACAGAAGGGAATAAGCATACCAAATGAAATGAAAGGGGAGAAGAGAAACAAAAATAGAGCAAGACAGTGTACAATCAGATCTATAAACATGGTTTAAAATTATCAGTGGTTTGCTACAGAGTGGTTACAACGTTGTCTGGAAGCTTTGCTCTCATTGAAATGAAGAATGGCGAAGGTGGAGTTAATAATCTGGGGGAGTTGCAGCACCACTTGACCATGTGGGCACAAATGGGATTACCAGAATTCGATGGCATCCAACGACTCTGCTGTGTTCAAGACAGGACAAGGGCTCTCCTTCCTTCTCTCCCTCCCTGCTCCCCGCTCTTGGGAGGGGACAGTGAGGATACTTAATGAGGAAAAAGATCATTTTTAATGCATATATAGATACACGCAGACATGCTCAGTGTCTTAGAGATATGTATAGTGCTTTCTAAAGGGAGACATGGGAAAAGATGCAAGCTTAAACAGATTTGGGGTTTTTTTGGAGGAGGGGGAAAGAGGGACAAGGGACAGGTGAGTGCTGACATCTGGAGAGTGGTTACAGCTGTGAAGGCCTCAGGGCTGAGACTTTTGTTTCTGACCTCAGGGAGAAACCGGAGAGTACTGACCACATGGAGTGGTTGCAAGGAAGAGTGAGGGCAGAGGGGAGACAGAATAAAATAAGGGGTGGCAGCTCCTTATTTTTGATTCCTGGAGCCTTGGTAATACATCTCTGTAAAGAGGCCAGTGCACGTTCATATGAGAAGTTACTCTATTCTGTCTGAAGTCATGTTAAAAATAACTGTCTTTGGGCCTTGGGGCATTCACTATAATGAAGTTAAAAGGATAAATGCTATTAAATGTCTGAATAATGTTGCTAACATAGCTTGTCTTCCTGATCATTTTGTTAAACTGCAGTAACATACAATCATGTCACCATTAATACTTCCTGCATGTGCAGGAAAGAAGAATACAAAGAGTATGAAATATCAATTGATTTTAGGATGGTGTGTTTTATATTGAAACCAGATGAAAAACTTATTTTCTCATATGGTTGGTGGCGGGTACTGGAAACATCACACATTTTTATTGTTGAAACAGAGTGCAAATTATTCAGAGCGATACACCTACATCTGTATTGTATTATACTCTGTGCCTCACTGCCATCATTTTATGGACTCAATATCTGTCCAACCATCATTTTCATTGGGTCTCATAACTCCATACTTGGTCCACCTGTAGAGCCTGCAAGTTATCAAGTTAGAGTCTTTGGCCATTGTCATATGTCCAGTTTTCAAATTAGAGTGGGTTCCAGCAGGACTACAAAGAACCAGAACTGCTATTCTTAGAGTGATTTTTATTTTAACTACACCCATTCCTATTTATCATTGCAGTCTGCTGGAAAAAAAGTCTAATTTCCAACAAAGAGGGTTATTTTTTTGGATGGGAAAAGGGAACATGTACATTCTTCATCTCCTTTTTATTATTATATAATTGTTCCCACACTTGATACTTGTTTATTGCTATCACATTAAAAAGCAGGAATAGCTGTCCAATTTCTGGGCTGTAAAATCTCCCTGTCACGCTCATGAGGCTCACTTAGACAGTGTTGGATTATTTGAACAGCAAGGGCAGCTAGAATCCAAATTCTCCTTTGAAGATAAGTAGCCATCACTCAGTACATTCTGAGCAAGGCCCTATTGCCTTTGCTGATTCTGATTAACACTGACCTGAACAAAACCACTTTTTCTTGGACTTCTCTATCATGTGTGTCCTTATCCACTTCTTCTTTTTTTTTTTTTTTTTTTTTTTTTGACATCTGTCTACACCCTTTATTTCAATTTCTACCTTCCCCTGACATATTGGTTTTTATTTCACAATAGGTACATCTTCATGTAGCATTTCTGTCAACTGGTACCTTCCTGATGTAGCCCCTAACTGATATCTCTGTCTTCTGCCTGCTTTCTTCCTCTCTCCAGTGCCCTGCCCTCATGTATCTCTTCTCCTGAAGCTGTCCTTGCCTCTCCAAAATTTGCTTTCAGTTCCAGACATATTCAAGACCTCAGCTGACCCCAGGCTGCAGCGGTCCCAGGTTCCTCCCATTGCTCTCTGGGGCAGATGATGGGCAGATGCCTCCACGGCAAGTCCGTCCCCCTTGGGTGCACTGCTGGTGCCACAAAACACACTGACTGTGTGACAGAGGACAGTCTGAGCATCTACAAGGTGTCCCAACACCAGGATAGCCCCAGGCCGTGGGAATCCTCTGTTCTTCTGTTCTCCCTATGAGCACCAGGAGCTGTTGGGGAAAAGGCCACTCCTGCCTGGTCTGCTCTTTCTTTCGTGGTACCATGCTCATTATGGCTCAGTGCTCCAAGCTCTGACAAAGCAGATGGCCATGTGTAGCTGCCTCAATACCAAGTCACTTTCCTACATGGAAAAGTGTAAGTTGACCTTTAGATGCTGCAGAAGTCTCACAGGTTGCAACATGGCTTGTATTTTCAGCCACCAAAACGACAGTCTGACTAATTTTAAATTAACTAGTTTATGTGTCCAACTGATTTCACAGGCGTTTAGAAACCAGCTTCTAAAGCTCTGAAATATTTTGGTAATTTTATGGGCTAGAAGAGCCAGTCTGAGTTTTTCAGGGAAGCCTATGGGACTTGAACTTTTATTAGGACTTTTTGACATCTAAAATGGGCAAGTTCTGTGGACCACCACTGTGTTATTAGGCTTATTAAATTGTCTCTAATGTACCCTGAAGCCTTTGCAATCTAGGAAAGAAACATCTGGTCCATGAAGGCTTCCATTTGTATCTATTTTGTTAGCTACTTTAAGCAACTAAATAGAAAAATACACACACATATATATATAATACAATGAAAACTGAAGTATGTAACCCTAAAATAATTTGAAGTCAAATTAGTCACAAAACTGTATAAAATATCACAGTTATTACAAGCAGCAACCCCTCTAAGATTTTACCCAGAATTAGAAAAGAGAATAAACCTTTTTCATCTACTACTCCCCCATAATAAACCAGTATCCATACAGTAAAAATATCTATGTTTTGTCCCCAAACAGACAGGGATTTATTTTGCCCATGAGTTCATTCTGATTCAAAGATGATTAATTACATCCCTAAAGGACTAGGTCCTGCTTCTCACTTATTTTGATTTTTGTTTTTAAGATCTGGGCTTTGTGTTTTGCCAAGAGAGCGAAACAACTACAAGTATGGCACTCACTGGTTAGCCAGAAGGAGCATTCACATTTCCTCATCATACTTGTGGAAAGTCTCCATCACCATCGGAGACAAGCTCCAGACAAATGCCTGAAAAGGTAGAGCATTGAGTCATACCAATATTAAAATTTAAATGGATAGTCTCCCATCGTGTAAGGCAGACTGAGCAGTTGTTGATTTTTTTCTCTCATTAGTGAGGAATTCTATAAAATGGTAGTGGGAATGGTGACTTACATTTTGGAGCTAGGTGGAATTAATTACAAATGGATAAAGCAGGTGAAAAAGGTCCTTGAAATGTCCATTTCACCAAACTGACTGTAGTGGAAACTTATAGTGAAAGGCTAAATTTAGGCACTTTAAATACACTCCATGGAGACCAGACTGCTGAAACACTCAGTATCTTATATTTTATGGGACAAATTATTTCCTTCCACTTTATTTTTGCTGGTAGGCATTTATTCTAAATTATTTGTCCAAAGTTTCCTAACACCCATCTAAAACAACAGTTTCCAGAGGATAATTCAGCCACTGTCTTAGCCATCTGGATTCAGCTGAGTGAAATAGACCTCTAGAAACTCCCATGTCTTTCTGCTGAGTATTGTGCAAGCCTGGACATCTAGCTTTATTACCCAGATAATTCAGAGAAAAACATGATGTCTAGGATATCTTTTATCACTCCACAGCTTTTTCCACACTTTAAGGTAAGGCTCAGAAAAGGTAGGATTCAGTTTATGGGTAGGAGGCTGCTTTACCCTGTAGATGAGAAGCTGGGTTCTGTTGTTCACTATTTAGAGTGAAATTTTAGAACTCTTTTTTAAGAATCAGTGTCTCAGTACGGCCCTCAAGCACAACATAGAGAAACTGTGCTGTTTTCTACCTGTATTGCTCTGTCATGTTTTTCATAAGAACCATCTTGTGATCTTGAAATCATAAATAGCACTGGAGTTAACAGGCATGAAATTTTTATTTAAGAAGAAACCAGAGATGACAGGAATTGGACTAAGATGAGTTTTTCTGGGCCAAAGATAGAGGCAATGTGCATTTCACTCTGCAAAAGAAATTACTGCATGAAGTCAAACCCATCAAGTTTGCACAAGGATTACATAAAACTGAAGTAGTCACTAGAACTCATGGAAGGGATATATTTCCCTGAAAATCTAACATTTATTTGAAAAAGTCAAGTCTTCTGTCTGGAGTACAACTATGTAAAAATGTCCAGCTAACTTGGCTGTCAGACTACACAAAATATTTGAGTGAAAAAAAGTAATAAGTGAATGGTCCTTGAGCCCTGAAATGATAGAAATACAGGGAAACTAAATTCACAGTGGCCATGAAAGTTATTGGGGTAGTCATTTTACATCACTATACTGAAAACTGGAGTTGGATCTACATGAATTACAGTTCTACATGTATTGCAGATTTCAGCACGTTGATAGAGAAGGAGATAAAAATAGAGGAGACTCTGGCCTTAGTCCATGGGTTTAAAGGCTTTCATTTGCTTATTTAGGCTGTCTTTTCCTAGAGCAGGCCCTAAGACATATATTGCCATTATGAAATGAATATCCATGAGATTTGCTTTTCAGTTACAAACACATAATTTACAAATTCAATACCTGTCCACTAAGATTGATAGTGTCATGGGGAGTGGAATAGTTAAGGCTTACTGGCAATTCCTTAAATAAATATAAAAATGGCCTGGTGCTTATATTTTCCTACTGAGAAAAACATGGGTTTTACAGTGCTTAGCTATCTTCTGAGTGTAAATACTTGGCTGAGCAGCATTCACTCACCACTTTTGAAGTGAACTTCACTCTATTTCTCTCACCATTGCACTGTGAGAGAGCTGCCCTGAGCCCAGGGATGTGAAATGTCTTGAATACTGCCTCAAGTACCTCAGCCATTAGCCAGTATTCTATTTTGCTTGGGAAAAAAAAGCTGTAATACACATATACTGAACAAGAAGAATTAGATTCTTGGAGAGAGGTGTCTCTCAGATAGCAGTGTAAGAGTATAAAAAAAGGCAGATTATATGTGATTTTCTTCACTTTCAAGAAATTACAGGAAACTACTACCTTACATGTTCTCAGCTTATGTATATAATATTGGTATATTTTTTTGCTGATTGGTTCAGGATATATTTGCTTAGACCAGAATGCTCTTTTTGAAATTGCTGTTATCTAATTATTGGCAGGATGGCAGAGCTGTAGCACCTTGGAGACCTGTGTAACTGAGGACATGTCAGGAGTCTCAGCTGTAGCAGCTGAGGTGCCATCCCAACATACTTCCACTGTCCCAATTATCAACAGGGTTGGAAACAAGGGGATGAGACCAGAGGAACAGAAGTCCCCGTGGAAGAGGCAGAGAAAAAAAGGCACAAAAAAGTCTAACTCAGTTGTTTCCAGGTGAAATCTCTTTCCTTCTGATCACAAAAGATGACTTCCATATCCTTACACTATCAAAGGCTTGAAATTAAAGCTGAGGCAAGCACCTGGGCAGTTTAAAGGTCAATACTGTCATCAGCTTGGCTTTGAAGATTTTAGCATACAAAATTGGTACAATATTTGACGTGAGTGAATATAGTAAAGCTATATTGGTGTTAAAATGTTGACGATTGCTTTTCCTTTTAATGCCCTGTGTATTTCATAGTTCAGAACTGCTATCTCATGGTGGAGGGTTTTTTTTCTGAAAGTTGGTGACTTCCTCATTTTCTGCCTAAAATTCTTTGTCTTGGTTGTACATTAGGTAACTTTATTTAAAACGAAACCAGAAAAATGGTATTCTTTCCAGTATTTTGATCTGAGACAGGCAAACAACAAAGCACATTGGGGTGGTGTGATGAGGTGGAAAGTCAACCTAAAGCTCATCTCATTTAACAGATAGCAGTAAACATCTTAAAAGTGATTGGATTATTATGTACACTTTAAGCATCCACAGAAAGCAGCTTTCCATACCCACAGTAAGGTCATTAGTGAGGGAGAAGGGAGAAAGAGAGCTGATAGCACAACCATCTTTCCTGTGCAGACACTGACCTGGAAGCTTTGTGTTCTGACATATTTTCCTCAAAATAAAGATTCTCAACAATGTAAGGAAGAAATGCTAGGTGCAGCAGAAAAATAACGAAAGCAAAATACTAGCTTTGAGGAACCAACCAAATTTAGACCTACACATGTGTAGATTTTGCTCCTAACACAAGAAGTTCAAAGAAATATATTGCTACTAGGTATGACAGCAAAAGTAATATTACCACTATACTCCATTATCATTCTTTCCAAAATCAATATCAAAACAACCCAAGTCTAGACACATAAATGTCAAACTATTTAACAAGAAGCAGTTAGTGCAGAAAAAAACACTTAAATGGCAATTGAGGTAGTCTGATGGATCTTAAAGTAGCTTACTAGGATTTATGTAAGATAAAAACAGTTTAACTAAGCATGTAGAACAAAGCCTGGGGGCTTATGGCAAGAACAATATTAGAAGAACATCTAAGCTCTTTATCGTACCTGTCAGGTCCTAGCACTTGGCTGTTCTGTCAAAGATGGAGGGCCTTCTAAATCTTCTCATTTTCATCTTGATTTTAGGTTTTAGGTTACTTAATAAAATTAGCCTTCACCTATTACTCAAAAGATAGAGTGCCCCAGTTCACAAAAACACGTTTGAGCTAACCTTGCCACTGCCACTCATATGAAATCTAACATTTTCAGAGTGCTTTCTTCACTTTTTAAATGTCATTCCCTATTGAGAGCTCACAAGGCGGTTGTTAGCAAGTAATATCCTCCCAGAAATGGGATTTTAGAGTGAGACAGGCAGCAGAAATTAACACTTAATTAACATACTAAAATGGCTCATTGAAACTCATTTCAGTCAAGCGAAAAAGGTATGTAAGAACTCAAAAATACAGAGGCATTAACTTAAACATGACCAAATATTTAGTTCCTAGATTCTGAAAGTTATCTTTTAATTCAAGTTGTTTTCCTTTGGCTTTCAAATAGACTTATAAAAAAAGAAAATTAAAACCAATAGTGACTGAGGTTGAGAAAGCAGTTTTACATGGTTCATAATTATTTTTTTATTGGTTCACAGTTCATTATTTCTCTGTGTGCCATCAAAAGCCATTTTGATTCTGACATGAATCAGTCTTTTTTTCTGATTTAACCACAGAAATCAACTCATCTAAAATGAAACACAGTAGTGCAGTGCTGAAAAAAACCCACAGCTTCAATGTAAATAGAGCTAAAGGAGATTTTATTGTCTAAGACATCTTTCATTTCACAGCCTTCAGCATAAGTCATTAACAGTCACTCAGGACATGAAGTGAAAGGCCTCAAGGTGTGGCACCAATCACTCTGCTGCTCTGTGCACGTTGTCTCCAAAAAATGATAGTTCTCATCTATGCCCAGAATTGTTACTCAAGGCTTGAGGCTGACTTAGAGTTTTCAAGTGAGTAAAAGCTCTTGGTCGATTTTGTGTTTTCTTCAGACCCTACCGCACTGCAAGAGCAAGAAATTTGCAGTGCATTTTTTAAGGGAAGTAATAACTGTCTTATGTCCATCTATCTGCCAGGCCACCGGCAACAGGATGAAAGGACACAGGCTTAAGCAGCACCAAGAGAGGTTTCAGTTGGACATTAGCATGAAATTCACCACAGAAAGGGTGATTAGACATTGTAATGGGCTGCCCAAGGAGGTGGGGGGGGTCACCATCCCTGGAGCTGTTTAAGGAAAGAGTGGATGTGGCACTGAGTGCCATGGTCTGGTTGGCAAGGTGGTGATGGTTGGATTTTATCTCGGAGTTCTTGTCCAGCCCAGTTGATTCCGTGATTCTGAGTGATGTTCATGGAGATAACTAAGCCATGTCTGACATCAATTATGACAGCAGCCCCATTAGGTTTGTGGGATAATTGCAGTCTTAATGTTAGGAAAGGATTTAAGGATTTTGCAATCATTGTATTGTCTCAAATATTGTGTTCTGCTTAGGACACCCTGACATATTAAGCTGCAACTCACTATTTATGACCCACTGCCTTCTTCAGCTGGTATGTGACTTCATGGAGGAAAACAGCTTGATTAAAATGGGATATACTAACCTGTAGAACAGGATTTGAGTGTTATGGCCTGTGTGTTTATAATGTGTGAAGTCAATTTATACTTGGACACACTTGGACATACTTGGACAAACAGACTTCAGACTTTCCCCCAAGTTCATGAAACTGAACTCTCTGGCCCTAAAGGCAACTGCAAAGTCTCTGCATGGTTATTGTGTTAATCCAAGGAGGAGGATGCATCACACTGGAAAAGTAAGTTTGCAGTTTATAATTTAGGTCTTCCATTTCCAATTATATCCTTGTATGGAAAAAATCCCTGAGCACAGGGAATAAGGGACCCTCCAGTCCTCCTCTGCTGGTTTGGCCAAAGTCCCTTCATTAAGGCTCAATCCATCTTCTGTAGCAAAGAGATGGAAGTGACATTAATGGGAAGAATCACTCATCCTTTCTGCTTATCTCTGAGAACATGCATGTAGGTAACCATGTAGACTGTGTGCTGCTTCAGCCTCCACCCCCATACCCTCAATTATTTCTATAGCAGGATCTCAGCTGAGCAGAAAGGAGGTAGGCTCCCATCTGCCTCAGCAGGTAAAGAAATGCTCCTACAAAAACAATGTGAGGTGTCACAGGGCTGGAGAGAGTTAAGGGATGGAGAGCAGCCATTATACCTCTGCCAAAGAAGCTCTGATATAATGAGTTGCTAAATGATCCCAATCTCTACCACACTGTGTTAAGGCTGTGATTTCAATTCTGCCAAGAATTTGGATCGCAAATCTTGAATCCTGTCACTTGTAAGAAAACTTCTAAGTTTTAATGCACATATATTAGTTCCTGGCTAATCACATGCATTTATTATCAAACTAAATCTGTAATTTGCTTTATGCTCTGGTCTTTACGCTCCTTGAAAAGCTTGGCAGCTCAAGGTGGCACCACCTTTTGTGCCGTGGCTTTGCACAGCCACAGTGCTTTGACCACAAGCACTTTGGGAAAACATAGGGTACATAAAAACCATAAAAAGTCACAGACACACAGCACGGGTACACTTAGTGTCATCTAGAGACACAGTTTGCTGGAGACAGAAGTTTAGAATTAGTGCTGTAAGTTAAATGCACTGGCTATTTCTAAGTGAAACCAATCCTTTAAACACTTAAGAACTTGCTTAATTTTCAGCATATGCCACAGACTTCAAAGAAGGGTCAAAGTCCAATAGTTTGAAGTAATGACAAGAATGAAATGCACTGGAATATTGCCTAAAGAAGAAAATATTATTATGGCAAGTGTTTTTAAGTGATACCTTTATATTTAGCTTTTCAAGCTCCTGGCACATGTGTAAAATTTCCATTTGAGATGACACATAAAATTGCCTTTATAGCATAAGAGTCTGAAAAAAAAATCTAGAGGACACTGGTATATTCTATGTCCTTTCCTCTCTGATTAAGTATTTATTATTAGGATAATTATTCTCTGACAACAAAACATGACTGTTAAGCAAATATTCCTTAAAGAAATAATTGCCTGGAACAAAGTATTGTTTTACCCTTTCTACCACAAGGCCTGGTTTATACATGTAAACAAAACAATTTATACTTATATACCCAGACATGGTGTCACTGGTTTCTCCTTCCCTGCAAGGCTGACTTAGAGGGCCTCAGGCTTAGGTTACTGCTCTGTGGGCAGACACTTATGTCAGTATGGGGTGTTTGTGTCAGAGGAAACAATGGCACATTATCATCACAGTAAATGTGAGCCAGAATAAAGGAATCTGAATGACTAAAACCAGTAATTAAAATGTCTTCCCTTCTTGTATGTAGCAGTCATGATTTAACAACCAGGACAGAAAAAAGCACGACTGTAATAGCAAAAGAGAGGTCAAGGATTACACAAAATCATTTCCCAAGGTCACCAGTTTTGTAACACACACACATCACATTCACTCTCTGCTTGCAGACAGTGTCTGCTCCTATATATATAAATATATATATATATACTTTTTTAGCTTTTATCATTTATTTGGCATAAGATCTTGAGCAAGAAAATTGGACAGAGGAAGGAGGAAGGAGGATGTGAAGAAAGCAGAGGCTGGTGCAGATTAAATGCTGAAATATCTCAAGGAAGCAGCATAAAAAATGCTTGGGAAGTGCTTAAGAAAGCACTGCAAGAGGAAGGAGGAGTGAAGGGTCTGGAGATGTCTTCTGTGTGAGGGATCCATGAATTAGAACATCACTCTGGGTTGCCTCCCTTTTTTATATTAAAAGAGTTGCTTTTAGTCCCAAAGACATTGGGTAAATGACTTTGACCTTGTTACAAACCCTAGAAAGAGGAAAATTTTGTCATAGTGATGTATTTTTTTTTTTCCTGAGGTGACAGTATCTCAAATGACAATCACTTTTGTTTGCAATAACAGTTCTTGGGTAAATAGCCCATTCCAGTCTGTCCCTTTTGCTCTTAAAAAAGCTGAAGATAAATTCCATATCAAATTAGTAAAATTTCTATTTGTCATGAAGAGTTTAGATGGTAAATGCAACAAAACAACAACATACAAATTATTACCTAAATCTTATATTTCCTTCCAAACCATGGTAGCCTATAACCCTTGAAATATTACTGACTTATGTAGGGGTCTTTGTTATAAAACACTGACATTCACTCGTCAATAAAGCTCAGGGAAAAAATAAAAAACACACCCAAAAATGGGCCAGAAAGATTATCTGGGACTTCTCATTTGGGAGCCTTTTCATATCAATCACAGTCTCACTGTCCCCTCAGTGAGAGAGCAAAATGATGGGATATTTCACCTTTCCAGATGACCAGACCACTTTGCTTTCAAGAATGTCTGACTGAGAATACATTGCAGCTGGTAGCAGTATTGAGAACAGTTGGATAATCCTTCAGTCTCAAGCACTGACAGAGCAGCTTCAAAGCATTCCCTGTCTATCTCTCATCCTCGCGTGTTGGGTTGTGCCGTAGGCGATGTGACAGCTCAACATATGCGGCGAAGGTAAGAACGTATGGAGATGGTCAGAGCTGGATTCTGTCTCAGGGAGCTGCTGTGTGGATTTGTGTGCACTCACACAGGTATTTCCAAGGTGTGTGGGAGAAAACATGTGAGAGGTTCATTTGTTTTCACACCGATAGGTATTATAAGGGAAGAGTCAGGGTTTAAACTCATTTTGTTAAGTCTCTGGTTGTGCATGGGCTATTTTCACCGGGTTTCTAACAGTAATTTATGTAGCTGACATTCATAGGATTTCCAAACAATGATCTCATTGTTTAGATTAGTTTCCTGCTTGGGTAGAACACTTGGACCAGATGACCTCCAGACATCCCTTCCAACCTCTGCAGTTTGGTGGTTCTGGGACCAATGTGACAGTGAGCTGTAAAGTACTCTTTGGCTGAAATTTTTAAGTTTATGTGAGTAGCCATTGGGATTTGTGTGAATTCAACACCCATTGAGAAGAAGGAAGTAAGGGCATGGGCAAATTCACCTCTCCAGTGTGCCATTTCTTCCAATTTTCTCATGTTTAGAAATGCAAATAATATGATCTTGCCAGAGCAAAATGAAACTCCGTAGAGATTTGTATAAGACAAGTTCTTTATAGGGTTACTATTGCAATGATGGCAATACAGTGATGGTGACGCATCTAGAGCAGTAAGTAGTGTTTATGAATATAAGACATGATACCTGTTACCACAGAAACCACTCAAAATTGTTCTCAGTATATGCTATTTACAAGGCTGACTTTATGATGTAAAGAGAGAATCTTTTAGATCTCAATGAATCAGATAAACTCTGCTAAAACTCATGAACTTCTTACAGGAGCTTGTACAGATGAAAAGGAAACTAGGGTTTGGCATCTCACTTTGCATCTCATAATTCTCTTTGCATATTCTGGTGATTTAGGAATGATACCATTTCTGAAAGACAGGAGGAAAAAAATGGTAATGAAAAACTTAATTCTGCCTTTCATATAAATGATAACATTGTTTGCACAAAAATCCCCCAAAACAAGCAAAAAAGATTCCCAGTAACTCTTATGCTTCCTACTATTTCTTTCTTTGCAAGGCATCAGGTGTGGTTTTTTCTATCAGCAGTTGGTAAAAATGAAGTGATCGTGGTAACCCTAGTGCACGTCAGGTCACTCCTAACACACCTTCTGGGGTGCAACAAAACAATGAAATTCATGGGTTGTTCAGACTCACTTGTGATTCTGCTCAAACAGGTGACACAGACACCCCTTCACATTTTAAAATGAAGCATAGCCTAGAGGAGAGCAGGTGTGCTCTGCCAGGAGCATGGAGTATTATCAGCAAATTTTACAATGTGTTGCTTTTAACTGTGAATCCTACTGAAGGAACAGCACCAGGAGTTTCCACTGACAATAAAAAAGAGGAGCAGTACTGTCAATTATTTGTCCAGTGAGATAAAATTCTTCAATTCTTTTGTTATTATTTCTAGATAAAGATGAAAAAGGGCTATTTTTTGTTATTGTTTTGTCACTTAGACCAAAATTTGAAGTGACAATGGTTTTGCAATTTCTCAAGTTTACTTTTTCTCTAATAAAAGGGGGAAAAAGAACCCCAAACAAAAAAGAAAGTGATTCTCTCCACCCCTGTGTCTCCAGAGGAAAAATACCAAAAATAAGTAGAAAAAAGTCTAAAGAATTTCAATTATACAACTGTTTGACATAACAAGCTTGTTTTCCGGACTATTCATGAATAGAATAATAAGTCAAATTTGTTATTACAAATGATTCATGCACTCAATCTTTCATCTCATAATATCATAACCAGCAAGACCTCTGGTAATGCAGACAGCTATGCTCCTTTATAATGCTTATTAAGCTACCTAATTTGTACAGTTAGAAGCTTGTTAGAAATGCTCACAAACATCAGGCTTGAAAAAACATGGAAGAGTTAAGACTAGATTAGGAGTTGTCTCATCAGATTAGGCTGCTCAAACAGCGAAGGAAAAAGATTGGAATGAAAATAAAAATCTCCATGCAGATTGAATGAAATTAGGGCTAACCAGACAAAACAGGAAGCAAGGGAGCCTTCCAAACTATGCATTGGTGCTAACTCCTCTAGCCTGGGCCCAGCACTCGTGCCCTTATCCTTGTCATCCCCCTGGGAAACATCTCTGGCTGGGAAAGGTCCCTGACTGCAAATCCCTGGATGCTGATTGAGTGTTCAGGGCATCATCACTGTGCTTTGTTGTCTCCTTACACGTCTCTAAGTGTCTGGTTTTGGTGTTTCCCCCATCTCACCATGAGCAGATGTTAGTGCTCTGAATGCTGCACACGCTTCTTGACGGCCAGCAAGGAGTGAGAGGGCAGGAGCTTGGCAGTAACCCCAAGGCAAATCCTGCAGGCTGGGGCTGGCTCCCAGTGAGGATGAGATGGACAGAGGGGTGCCACTAGGGTGTGGGGAGCTCTGGGGATATCAGGTCAAGCCCCAGTAAAAATCTGACCATTAGTCCTGCAAAATAAATGACACTGCAACTGTGGACAAGCACTGGGCAGATAGCTTGACTCTAGAAACGGTGATCAAATTAAAATGGAGTCAGAATAATCCAGAAAATTGTCTATTGGCTTCAGAAGTTACATGAAAGTTAACAAATATGATTTTACCTTACTGCTTTTCACTCTTTCACTCTTTCACTCCCCAAGCACAAAGTACAAATCCTAAGTATGTAGATGCCCAACTCATTTGAGAAATTATCTCTGACACTTGCTGAGTAGAGAGGTTTGTTACTGTGCTGGAAATCTCTTCTCCAGTTCCTGGTCCTCCAAACACTTGTTTACACAACTGTTCAAAAAACACTCTGGAATAAAACACGTCTCAGACAAGTCCCTGACTGCACAAGTGCTAGGTTTGGCTGTGCTTCAGATCAGTCTCAGGAGACGTGGTCTGGGTCTATCCCATCCCACCCAGTGTGACCAGCAGGCCACTGACTCTACCCAGCCGCATTCTGGGTGGGAACAAAAGTTTCCTCCGGGACCTGATTTCTGTTCCAGCTCTGTTGACTGAGCAGCTTATTGTAGGTTATACCAGTATCTTGCAATTCTTGCCTACAGCAGAAAAACTCCAGGAGTCCCCCTTGGGAAAGTGTGTTTTACAAGACTTGGTCTATTTGTCTTTGCTGATGTTATTGACAATATTGCCTTCCACCCATATGATCACTAATTTATTTCTCTCTCTCAACCAGCCATTTATCTTCCATCTTTTTTTGTTTCAATGAGACACAAGTTGAGAGGGAGTTTTCTGTGCACAGCAGGATTATAGAGGAGCAGCCAGCCAGCTGTGGGTGGGGTTGAGATTCGTAGAAATGTTTCTTCATGATAACTTCAGTTCATCATGGAAGCTGTAGCTGTATTTTTCCATTCTTTATTATAATAAATGTTCTTCTCTTATACTCTCTTTTCTACAGAACAAAATACAAGACATTATTTTGCTATAGGATTCTACATACTATAGACATTGACAAATAATCTCAAATATGTTTTTTCACAGCTTAAATGGAATTGCCTTAATATTTAAAAAATGGCTATACTTAGATTTTGGATAAATGAACAAAATAATAAAGATGACTGTTTTTCATTCCACACATTCAGTAAATTGAGCTTATATGATAACTTTCATAGGATAAATGTTAGTTTAAATTATCTGCATTTGACCTTTAAGCTAGTATTAAAATGCTAAACCAATTTATGCTGTTAAAATGCATTGAACAAATTATATGACAATAACTCTTATACAATGTGAAGCAATTTTGATGATCTTTAAAGATAGTAGATGGTATTTATGATAACAGCTCTAAGCGCCTTTATATCACAGCTGTGGCGAGGCTTAATGTGGCAGGAACTGTCAGACTGGATCAATACATGCTTTTCAGGCTTCTTTTGGTGCCATAATCCAGCCCCTGCAAGAAGTGACCTCATGAGCTGCCTAAGCTCTTGTTGTTCTTGTTCTGTTTTGTTAATTGAAGAATATCGAGGCTTATGAAAATGACAAAGCTGAGCAAAAGCTAATTATGAAAGAAAAACAATAAACTAGGGGTGAGACTAGGTCAGCTTTCTGTGGGAGTCCAGAATCTACTATATTTTTTCTGCCATCTGTCTGCTGGTGTTTGAGAGGAGAAACTAACATTTCTTGCATACTAAATTAGCGAGCAAAACCGAGCAAGTATTTTAGCTTTTCCCGAGAAAACTTTGTTGCTTTAAAAAGAAAGCCATCCATTTGCTATGAGGAAGCTGTATGTGAGTAGGAACAAGCTGCAGACAGATAAACCACTTGTCTTTTCTGTTTAGTTCTCTCTCATTTTACCTGTGCCCCCCTCCAGCCCCCAGCTCTGCGAGCGCCTCTCGCAGCCAGGCACCAGGGCTGTGGGATTGGGCGCTTCAGCGCCACAAAGGCAGCAGCACCTTGACTTATTCAATCTAACAAGGGCTGCAAGGAGAAAAAAAAATGGAAAAAAAGCTTTTACCATGAAGGAGGAAACATCCTTGGCAACGAAAGTGAACAGTGTTAGAAACCTCAAGGGAAAACATAACCTAACTGTTAAAATGAATTTTTGCTTTAATTTAAAAGCCTCTCGTACAGAAGCGCCAGGGCAGACAGCTTAGTGTGTTCATCTGCTCAGGACTCAGTTTACTGTAAGCAAAAATAATGACAGATTCTTAAACTGGTGTGTAAGAGATTGTCTAATACCTGGACAGAGTCACCAAGTAACAGCTGCAAATAATTGCCTGCACCTTTTCTTAAATATTTTAGTAATATACAATAGATTATCAACCATAAAAACCCCCCTCTCACTGGGATCCCAGTCTTTGGGCAAGATCTAATACTCTGGCAGGAATTCTGTCCTTCTCTGAGTCTCAAGTTTAATTATCAGAGAAATTTCTCTGTCTTTGAAAAAGTTCTGCTACACCAAAGCCAGATGTATTTCTTATTGGCTAGTAGTTCCCTATGTCTTTCATAGAAAATGTTGTGCTGAGTCCAGCTGTACATTATACATTCGATATGCAGACACTCAAAATACAAATGGACTAGGTAAGTGACATGTGGTTGATATTGATGTTACAAAAACCTAGAAATGAGACTAAAAATCTAACCTAAACCTGTAAAGAAGTTGTCTTATGGTTTTCTAGAGGATGTTTTCACACTGCAGATGTTTAGGTGTGTGTTTTTAAATGCAGGGTACTGATATTTTCAAGCTATCCATATGAGATCATACAAACATATTCCAGAGCCATCCTTTCTGCATCTGAAGTACTTGAATATACTGTCACTACTGACATATGAGCACAGCTTTCCTTTTCTTATTCCTAAAGTTAAGTGAACAAATGGATTTATTCTTTTCCTTAAACACCAACAAATCACAGCAACAGAAGTGCAGTCCCAACAGGCAAGCAAATTTAACTGAAGATCTCCCAGTGTCATACATAAAGACAGGGTAGTGTATCCTACTTCATGTTATAAGCAAAATAATCTAGTATTGACATATGATTACCATAAGCTCTTAAATCATGTTGATCTACAATGACAATCAGAAAGATATCTTAGAAACAGAAAGAATAAGATATTGAGTCCTAAGAACTTAGACAGAAATCTTTGAGTCCCTTAAGGACCAAGCAAAGAAAACTGACCCACAAGGGATTTTTGTTCAGAAAGACTTAAAATAAATATCTGGGTACAATTAAAACTCAGAACCAAGAAGCAAAACTTGTGGTTTAAAATTTGTTTTGGTTTTTTTGGGGTTTGGTTTCATTTTTGTTTTTTTCCCCCAAAGTACTCTTGGATTTTGCAGAGGATTTCTTCAAACTAAAGCAGCCATGGGAGCAGGTATTAGGGAATTTTTCCTGTGTGCAGTCCCCCTGGGTGCTGGGTACACTCGTCCACACCAGCTCTGGGCCTGATGGCTTCCTAGCCTCATAAAACAGAAAGATGAGGATAATATTAAAGAAAATATAATGGTAAACAATAGGGTAGAAGTATAAAGCACAGACAGAAAAGCTACCAAACCCACCCAGGAAGAGCTCCTGCTGTCACAGTGCTGTCCTTTGTTTGGCAATCCCAGCCCCTGTACTTGCAGAGTGTCATGGAGCATCCTCAGCATCCCCCAGCTCAGGTCTGCAGATACATGCAGTCCCTGCAGACACGTGCAGTCCCTGCAGACATGCAGCCCATACAGCTCATGCAGAAATGCAGCCCCTACAGGCATGAAATCCATGCAGGAATGCAGTTCATCTCTGCAGAGGAAAACTTGGCCTTGTTGTTGTCTCAAGTATGTGTTACAAGTCTGAACATCTCCGGGAGAGAGGAGCAGTGCCCATGACCCAGCTCTGCCTGAGCCTATCCTGAGACCTCAGAGACTTCCCTTGGGGTGTAGCTGCGAGCCCATCCCAGCCTGGACTGAAGCTGGAGATCCTCAAAATCTGGTTCCCCCAGCCTTGCAGTGGCCAGCCAGCTGCATCCTCTGTGTGTTCCAGGGCTGAATCCTTCCTCACAGAGGGTTTTGTAGCTGCATCTTGTGATGAAGAATTCACTGGGGATGGAGGCAAATCTCCTTCATCCCATCTGTGCTGGAGCAGCCCACCCACAGCAGCATGCCTGCTCAGGAGAATGAGGGTGGGCTTGTTTGGGGTTTGTGGGTTTTCTATATTCCCTCCTTTAAACCAGCTGAGGGAAATAAAAAGTTTGCTGCAGCACTGTCTTTGTTCCCCTGTCTCCTCATCCCCATCCCCATGGGGCTCCTTGCTGGGGCTGGGGACACGTGCCCATAGAGTCCCCATCAGGCACAGGCAATCCTGTCTAGGAATTTTGGCCATGGCTAATTCACATTTTTGGGTAAACTCCCACTGCTTGTCTGCATCTCAAACCTGCTGGTTTAAGAGCAGGCTCAGGCTGCAGTTTCCATCTGCTGCCCCTCCACTGTATTCTGTCTGGGGGAGCCGTCCTCTAGATGCTTGAGGAAACCATTGCCCTTTTTCAAATGGATTAACATTTATTATGAATAATGCTGATTATTAGTAGGTTTGGAAGAGTCCAGTCATTAATTGAGTACTTTTTTCTTAGACTTTGCTCAAATTCAGAGCTCTTCCAAATAGCTCACAGTAACAGTGGTGTTTGTTCCCCACTATTCACGGGTTGAAGAGAAATTACTTCCAATCTAAACACATCTTTAATCTAAAAGCAAATATTGCTGTGTAAATCCAAAACTGGTCACATCTTTTTACAACATGACAGGAACTGAACCCAGACAGGATTTTTTTTCCTGCGCTTATTAAAAAGTCCTTTGAAGCTGGTGGTGACCCCTGAGAAAGTTTATGCAGAATAGCTGTGCTTAAGGAAATCATATTAGTGTCTGAAAAAGAGACACATTTTAATTTCATTCCCTTTATCTTCGTGGAAAGAAAGCGGTGGACAAAAACAGACAACATGAGACAATGGAAGTGCTTTAAACTGCTAAGTCAAAGCTCTTTTTTTTAAAAATGCAACAAGTAGCCAAATGCATCAATTAAGGAAGCTCCAGGAAGGAGCAGAAAAGAGCATTAAGCAGAGAACACCAGGAGGGAGAAAGCAACATGTTAAGGCATCTAAGGAACAGCAGAGAAAAAGAAGTGTCAAATGAAATATACTTAGTGATGTGAAACATACAGTCACCCGACATTGCTTTGCATTATAAAAACAAGAAGATGGCCAAAAAGGAATTTAAGATCATGTAAAATGGAATGGAATGTATAAAGAACAGAAATTCCTGAAGCATGAAAAAGCAGCCTGCCAAAAGAAGCCCAGTACACACAGTTATACTGAGTGTAGTGGTTTGTTGGGGCCTTTCTCCTGGGTGCACACTGTCACACCAAAATTTAAAGCCTGTGCTCCACATCCGATGCTGGATCCTGATTTTGTGCACGGCAATCAACAGGCCCACTCCAATCTGCAGCACTGAGAGCAGACCTTGGAGCCCTCTGCTGCATACCTGGGGGGTCTTTACCCAGGGGTGATGAGTGACCCAGCCCCACCAACCAAACACTGCACATTTCTGATCCCACTGCCTGGATGTAATTGTGATCCCTCTGCAGAGTCTCCAGCAGCCTCACATGGGGTACACAGACCAGGACAAAGGACAAACATCTTGGTATTTTACAGCTCTGTGTTATTTCCTTAACACAGATAGATATGTTAGATATGCTGTTAGATATGCTCCACATGGTGACTTTCTGGAACCCATTTTCTCATGATGAGCATACTGCTTGCCCAATCAACTGTTTGCATAAGGATATTCTAGTTTCATATATATGTGTAATGCTATACTAATTTATGAAGGTGTATTATATTCTCAAAAAAACTCAAAAAGCTCTGGAAATTATATGTAGTGGTAGAGGTGTATATTCTTAGTCTCACTCCAACATTCTGGACTTTGGACAATACCCTATAACTATAACAAAATCACTGCAGTGTTTATTAAAATGAATTATATTTTCTTATGTGTTGTCTTAAATAGCTTTTCATGATTTAAAGCAGGTGTTTTTTTTCCTCTGTAGACTTCAAAAATGAGATAGAGTATGGTCAAATATTTTAATATAATCAGAGTAATTTTTACTTCTTTTTTGAAGCCACACTCCATGCACAGAGCAGAGGTGCAGCAAACAGCTCCCCTGGTCTGTATGCCCAGCATTATTTGTGTGTAAAAGCAGAACACCAGCCAGGCCTCTCTAAGCAGAATCTGCTGTCTTTGGCTGACTGCTGTGTACGTTGCAGGTTATCTAAGCTCCCTCTGCAGTCCGTAAAATCACCTGCAGAGGACAATTCCTCCACCGTCTTCCCGGCGATTACTTTTGGACCACTGACTGCAAAGAGAACCTAAACAGCTATCTGAAGTCTGACACCTAACTTTCAAACCAATGGCTTAGCAAGACAAAATTCCCCCTTCTGTAATGGTCTGTTTGAGCACAGATGAGCAGAGGAGGGCTGCTAGGAGTGAAAGTGGGAATGCACACGCTGGACATATGCATATACACAGCAAAAAATTTATAATGTTTTATGTGGGAAATATAACCATGAGAAACAGATGTTCCTTTAAGATGTAGAGTTGAACATCCTCTTCAACTTCTCACGCCCTTATCCCATCAGGGATTTTTTTTTTTTTTTTTTTTTTTTTTAAGGGAAATAACAAAGGTGGATAATAAATCATTTTTCTGTAACAGGCAAAGAAAATGAGGATTTGTACTGGTTTTCTGCCTGTGGAGCCCTGCTAATGTCAGTACCACTTGGCCTGGTTATAAACAAAGGATCTAGGTTTTAGAAATTGATGCCTGGCACATACACTTTCACACAAGAGTATTTTTCTTCATGATCCGGATGGTTGTGTTTGTGCCTAAAACCTCTTCAGAAAATTATGACAGCAGCCACCAACTGCAGAAAAAGAGGAGAAAGCTGGTTATTGTTTTCTGTCTTTTAACCTATTCCTCATACACAAAAGCAGGAGCATGGAGCATTATTCAGAGCTTGTTATTACAAGGTAAATGCTTACAAGTAGAGATGTACCAATACAAAATAAGTGCATTTGTAAACTGCTTGTGGCTATGCCACAAACAATGCACTTGCCTTTTACACAAGTAACCCTTCATAGTGCATTTGCTCACCGTGTCTCACAAAAGCAATAACTCTGTGAGCCATACCTTTTCATGACTTAATTATCAGTAATCTTTGTTAACCTGTCTTTCTTCATCCCTGATGTCAAAGTTACGATGTGCGCAAAGCTGCCAGGCTCCCAAGTCACACCTGGCCCTCAGAACATATCACACCTATGTGCTCATATTTAAACTGGCTTCTTGTCACATTTTTGCCTGGACTTTCCAAATGCTCTTTCCAACCCATGAAGCTTAGCACAGAGTCACCATTTTTGTGCAACAAACCATTTCTGCCTTTCTGCCCTGTTTGCTCTTTAACAGTTCCTGGTAAAGGTTGTCTGGGGTCAAATCTTCCCAAATTCCACTGTAAACTATAATTTCCTCCCCCCACCCCTCCCCCCCCACCCCGATTTTATAAATGGGGGAAAGGAATGGTAGAGAACTTCAAAACCATATTGTTAAGTCCAGGTGCATATTCTGTAATAATAATATTTTTTTTAATATCAAAGATTCCAAGCCCTAAATTACATTTTACATCCTGGGATCAATCCATCGGATCTCAAAGCTGAAGCTCTGGACCCAAACTTGGAAACTGTTTAAAATATTTGTTTAGACACATTGGCAGAATTTAAAAGTATGTATAAATGTGGTCAATGCCTCTCTGGATAAATGTAGCCTTGTGAGGCTGTTTGGGGTTGAGACTAGGTAGGGATATTTTTAACACAATGCAACTGGCATATATGTTTCTCTACATGTAAAATGGGTTTGGGAAAAAACAAAAACAAACCTAAAACATCATGGGGTTTTTCTCCCATGTTAATTATTGTTAATAATTGTTAATAATTGTTAATATTTGTATCATTATTTTCCAGTGCATTTGCTGAATACAGACTGAGTTTCAATTGTATATATTTGAAGATTTTTCTGTGCCTTGGTCTTCATGTGAGGATATTCTATAGAAACAACTCCTTCTTCAAGGGAACCTGTGATTTCAAGACCAGGAACAGGAACCAAAATATTATGCTGTGCTAATAACTTTTCCCCTATGCATGGGAGGGCAAAAATAGGAAACCAAGCAAGAAACAGGCGTGGTCTGTCTATTATTTATCTCCTTAAAAATCACCACGTATCAAGAGACAGCTTGTGGATGCTGAAATATTGTCCCTCTTCAGGATGCTTTGGGAGGGTTTCTGGATTTGCTTGGTTTGCTTTCTCTGAGGCAGAGCACAAGAGTGCCAGGCGCACCTAGAAACCACTGGCTGGAATTGATCTCCAAAATCCTCTTTTCTTGCTGTTTTCCACTTTGTCCATTCCCACCTGGGCATTGCAGCAGACTGGCTTTGCCAGCTTGCGTGCATTTAGCCACCAGGTTCAGCAGACCAAGAAGATGTGAGCTAGGGAACCACCATGGATGGAGTGGTCCTTTATGACTGTGGCTACTGATGCCTTTGAGAGCATCCTGCCCTGGTTCTGGAAACGGTACACAGAACTGAGGGACCCGAAGAAAATTACAACTGGCCAGAACTTCCTGATGCCCCATGAGCAAAAGCTCTACTTGGTTCCTAAGGAAAAAACCTCAACAGCACTGAGGTTTTATCAAAATCCACCACACACATCAGTGGTGCCTGTTACACAAACAATAACTCCACACACCTGGCTAAGTTCCTGGATCCACGATCTGACCCCAGAATATGTGGGGCCATATTGCTTTGCCGCAACAGTAGAATTTGCCAACTATTTTGAGCAACTGGGTGGGGGGAAATGGAATAAAACCCTCCTACAAATCCAGATTCATTTGAACCACAGTCAAAACCTTCAAATTTTTAAGGTGATAAGATCAGACCATGAGTGGTCTCTCACTTATTGTGGTAGACAGAAACCACATACTTCACTGGGCTCCAAGGCTGCTTCTCTACTCATTCTTCTGGCTCTGGACTAATAGCAAAAGATCAAGGGAAGTCAAGACCACAAATTTTCCTTTCTCATAATATTTGAGTCCTTTTAGTGGAGAGTATAATGTTTTGCTAACTCAGAGATCTTGACAATCAGTGTAATCTTCAGAACTGGGATTTCAATCGTTGAGAAAAGTGTGTGCAAAAATAGTCAGGCACTCAATAATTTATGCACTTCATCTCCAATAAACAAGCATGTTATTATCTTAAACGTAGAATTTACAGCTGCACTTCACATCTTTAACAAATGTCATGTAACATGTACATATCTCTCTCATTTTCCCTAGAAAAACAGGTTGTGTCAATGCTATGTGCACTCTTGTGGAAATGAACTGTGAGAACAAAGTATAGAACTGATAAGCTTTTGCTTTGTCTTTGCCTCAAAGCTTTTTGGAGCTAGAGAATGACACGAAAGCCAGCTCTCTGATAAGGTAAATTATTAACATTCTTCTGAAGTCAATAGAAATACATGAGCAGGACCCAGGAAGATTTGTTTGATTTTAAAACTACGTGTGTGAAGATAAGGTTGTTAATTCGTAATGGACAGTGCTCACATTGGTGTTTAAATAAGCAATTTAAATAAAATTGTGAACACAGGATGGTAAATCAAATGATTACCCATCACTGAAAAGGTCAAAGTTCTACTGCCAGTAAGTGCCGGGTACATACTTAAAAAAAAAACAAACCAAACCTTAGACTGTGCAAACAGAGCTTGTAGTAGCATTAATATCATCTGGTTTTGCAGTTTAAACATGTTCTGCTCAATTTCCTACATTAAAGATAGTTTATGGACCTTAACCAATGATGTATGGTCAGCATCCAATACACTTCATGACAGCAGATACCTGGCAGGCTCTGTGCCTGCCACTGGAGATGCCCAGCTGGTTTCTTTGATCTCCTCTTTTTGTGTTCAGGCCATGTCCTTCGAAGGGCAGGTCTGTGTTACTGTACACCTATATCTGTTTTCGATTTAAGTTAGGCAGCATTTGCTTTGCAAAAAGGCTTTTTTTTTTTTTTTTTTTTTAAGAGATTCAAAGGCCCCCAGGATATCTCAGTTCACAGAGGAAAGGAATATTTTGCTTTTGCTGCTTTCCAAATCCTTTCCCATTCAAACCATTTTTTTCCTCAGTTGTAATTCATTACTGGGGGACTCTGTGCATCCTCTTAACAGCTCTACTTCACAAAAAACATACTACTCCTAAAAGCCCTCTCCTCTTTATAAGGCATGAATTACTGCTAAGGAGGTGATAGGGGGCAAAAAAAGAAGAGGTATACGAGACATTTTGCTACTCTGACGAAGTGGGTTGTGAAGAAAATGCTTTTCTCCACTACTTGGGATGACTAGGGAGCCTGGTGGACCCTGGTTTTTTGATGCTCATGCAAACACGGTAATCCCTGAGGGCTGGTTGTGCTTAATTCATCCTGCAATAAATTTGCTACTGATGGTGCAGATTTTGTCCTTCCCTCCCCACTGCCCTCAACAAAGCAGGGAAAATTACTCAATTAATTGCCTGGCGGTCGCGGGGGCTGCCTGGCAAGGGGGTACTGCCCTTCTGCGCCAAACTAGGGATATAAATGTTTCCCTGCGAGCAGAGCGCATTACGGCTGTGTGCTCTGAGGCAGGGAAGTGCATGCATGCGTGTAATAGGCAGCTGATCATTCCCATGACAGCTGCTGGGGGGAGTGGGGAAAGGTGTGCCCATCGCCCCGTGCCGCCGCCTGCATGTGACCCCGGCTGGGAGTCACGCAGGCGACCCTGCGCCCAGGGGATTTCTCAGCCCATGGCTGGCTCTCAAATGAGGACTTCCTCCGCTGGATGCTTATATTCAAGGCGACGAGTCATGCGCTCCGTTAATTTGAGCAGTGGGATTCACCAGGTCTGCGGTGGCTGGCTGTTTAAAAACACAGTGCGCTTCCACCTCTGGAACATAGGGGAGCTATCATTTAGTTTTTAGCTCGTTGGCAGAAGAAAACTGTCCATGAGGAAGAGCAGGTTAGATTTGACTGGGTAATTACATATTATTTTGCATGAATAGAAATGTCACTGCTAATGACAGCTGTGGTGTGCTCCAAAATATTTGGGATTAATTAATGTGTTCGGTGTTGCGCGCTAGATGCACGTAAATATTTGTAAACATTTGTATGCTCTTAGTCCATCTGAGCAATTTATTCAGTATTACACATGCAAAGCAGCAATTCTCAAGACTTCATGCTCATGTAACCACCAACCTGGTCTGTATTAGAAGACAAGTCTTTAAAACACAAAGCTGTCTACCACCAATTCCCCTTCCCACTCCTCCCTCCTCCCTTCTGCTTAACTCAGAGATGAAAATAATTTGACCTCTAAATCAAACCGTGCAAAGGAACTTTTAGCATTGAGCTCAGCTTCTCAGGAACCTGAGCAGGTATGTCCATGCCACTGGTTCAACAGCAAAACCCAGCAATTGCTAAAAGATTCTGAACTCATTGTGCCAATTACAAATGGAAAAATCATTGTATTTATCTTTACAGCTATCGTGTGGGAGCAGTGAAGTGTAGGAGTTCTTCAACCTACAGCTGAATTTGAAACCAAGTTGGTCCTCTCTGTTTTGCAGTGAATGATTTCCATTCATTTTGTGGTGGATGAGCTTTCTCACTACTGTCACTGTGATCATTTTCTTGACCCATTTGTGTGGGGAATGTTGTCAAAAGGCTTGCCACAATTTCTCTGGACTAAAGCTGCAAAACAGGGCTGTACACAATACTTGCCATACAATGCTACAATTAGTAAAAAATAAAGGATTTTTTTTTTTCATCATCCTGAGAATTCTTCTTGAAGGACAGATGGAAGAAGCATTTCTGTGAGAAATGGTAGCTGACAGCAGCTTTTTAGATGTCTCCAATCAAGCTGAATTCATCTTAACAAATCCTATTCTGGAATCATTGTAACTCTGAAAATAACATCTTAGATACAATAGAAATGTACTAAATCCATTTTTTTTCCAACATAAACCACAGAGATACATGACTTCATTGTTTACCAGTACTTGCTAAAGACCTACACATTAAAGAAAACAGTGTCTTATTTGGTAAGTTATACAGTCTGACATTCTTATTTCAAACAGGGGTTTTCCTTCACAATTTCTTGCTTGTGTTGATACCACTGCAATTTCATATTCGCTAGGAGCTAGATCCGAGTTTGTGGAAAGGCTCCCAAAATAGGAAGACATGGTCTCTGCTCATGATATGATTTGAAACAAGATGCAGCATGTAGGTTTTTAATTTCATTTGTACTCATTAAACCATAAGCTTTTGCTCATTCACTGTATCTTGGCACACAAGATGGATGTTTAAGTTGTTCTGGGAGTAGGGAAATTAGGCAAATAATATCAGCCAAAAGTGAACACCCATTTTGGAATGGAGACTTCTATATCTAAGAAATTCCTATTTTCACTTTAAGGTTGTGGGGTTCAAGTTGTGATGGCTCTGTTTCAAAAGGCAAAAGAAGAGATGCAGGATTTGGAATTGTTGCAGTACAAAACCAGTTCAGTCTATTCAATGGAGTTTATTTATACTCCATGAAGGTGAACAAAAGCTCTCTGGAAAAGGCAACAAGAGCACACCACAGGAGGAAGGCAAACCTGGCAGAGGTCATTGTTGTGCTTTATGGCCTTGATCCAAATTTCCTACTGGCCTGGCTCCTCCTGCACTGTTTGGAGATGAGCTGACTTTTGCAGAACATTCGCTTTGCAGACTTTTCCAGTGGTATGCAGTGTTCTTCTCCCGGTGTATTTCCACAATATCCAGAGAAGGCACGTCTCTCTTTACATGGCTGCTGGTCTAAGGCTTTCCAGTGGTTTCATCAGGACCTGAGATGGGCTCTTAGAGCATGGTACTACTCATTTTTCAATCAGTAGCAATTCTGTCTTTCATTTCAGTGATTCAGAAAATAAAGCCTTTAAAGCAGAAATTGCCAGACTGCATCAAATGCAGAACCATCCTTTTAGTGCTCTTTCTCACTCACTACAATAAACAATGCCATTTAATATAACTTCCAAATCTCAATTTAGGAGGAAAAAAAAGAATCTCATTTAGCTGTTACTCTCCCTCACAATGGAAAGCTGCCTCAGAGCATATTGCATTTCAGAGAAGCCTGTGAGATTTTGTTTTAATGGGAAGCTAAATTGAATGTTTAAATTTTAAATTAACAACAGAACATGTTCAAAGAGCGATATTTATAGGGTTTAAGTGAAAAATGCTCTGGCATCACTTTTAAATAATGCTGGCAAGCAAGGGAGGAGAGAACACCACTCACTGATTCTTTGCATGGCTTAGTCCACAGCCTTATCCAAGGCTCGTGTATAATGTGAGTTGTTGGCTGTGATACTTTGGTTGTAGTGCTAGTGGAATTCACTGTAGGCAAAGGCTTGTGATGCTAAACAAAGTGGACAAAAGGCTTTTGCAGAATAATAAAAATAACAAGTTGCCTTTATGACTTAAGTTAAATATACTCAGTGAAGACATTACCAGTAAATAACTCTGTGGGAAAACCTCTAAAATATAAATGCCCTAGCAAGATGGGGAAAGCACTAAGGGTGATAGAAATGCTTAAAGTCTAAAAGGTGAAAAAGGACTTTGTGTCCTGCTCAAATCTCAGAGCTGTTTGCTGAATTACTTTGCTTTCGGCTCTCAGTTCTAGCTTAGCTTATGTAGCCAGGGAAGCAGAGTCCCAGTTTCATGTGTGCTGAAATTATGCTGGGATTTTGTGTTCAACTAAAATAATATTGAGCTTGCGTTTCCACAGAGAAATGCAGAAAATGGCTCAGAAGTAGAAATAAATATGGACAGACTGTCGGCAAAAAAGAAGAAATCGGCAAAGGAGAAGAAAGACTGCAAATGAGAAATTAATGACAGAAACTGCTCAATGCAGCCTAATTTTTAAATAATGTTCCAGATTTAGTGAGAAACATTGCCAGAAGGCTTGGGTTGAGGTAAAGCTCATTGTGAATTGCCTGACCCCCAAATGAATTCTGATAGGAGCAGTACCTGCCATCAGCTGAAGAAGGCTTGATGTGTATCCAGGCTTTGTGTACCTGGCCAGAGGTATCTCAAGCAGTTGCAAACAAGTATTTGTAGCTATACTGTATTCCCTGTAGCTATTTGTATTCCTGTATCCCCATTTTCTACTGGTGTGCAAAAAAAGGAGGTATTACAAATTAACGTAACATGTAATTTCAGGTTTAACCTGAATTAAGTGACGCATTCACACAAAGTTGAGTATTCTCACTAAGAGGCCAAATTATGGAAAATATTTTGGGAAAAGATTTGAAAGCATTTATGTTTTGCAAAAAATTAAAGGAAGTCTAGTTTCTTTTGTGATTTATTATCATTATCATTATCATTATCATTATTATGATAATTTTTATCATCTTTCCTATATTTTTTATCCAAAATATTCACCGAAGAGCAAACAGGATTCTTTTAATTATCACCAAAAAAAATGCACTTCTGTGGAAAAATATTAAACTTAAAAGTGAATAAAACACCAGGGGACAATATGAAGGGGGGAAAAAAAGGAAGTTTTGGTGATATTGTCAATTTTTAAGTACTAGGGGTTTTGCTTTTATAAGAAACGGAAAACAGAAATTACTTTGTCAAGATTAGTCTGTGGACACTTCTCAGTGCTTCATTCTTTTTCAATGGTGCTGACTAAATCTGTAACATCCTTATCTCACCTTTAACCATGAGATCTTTAGGTTTCCAAAGAAGTGAATGCCACTGCAGCATTACTCTCTATGGCATGAGTGCTTGGTTTGTTCACTGTCTGCTTTGGCTGTAAAGGAAAGGTTTTGCCAGAAGAAAACTGTGGGCCGGAGTGCATACCCAGTTCTCAGTGTGCCAGCACTTTCTTAAGCCATATATTCAATGCTGAAAATCTGCTGCGTGTCCCACATGAGAGCAACTTCAATGTCACCTCCAGGACAGAACCAGTATAAACCATCAAACCAGCCACAGAGGACCAGTATTGAGATTTATGTCTGCCTTCTTTGGGGATAGGTTGGCAAGATAATTTTCCCTCTACAAACACATTTAAGAATGTAAAAAAATATTCTTTCTAAACTCTGTGTGTAGGTGTGAGTGATGGAGAGGATAAGGGAATAAAATCTATTTTCTATTATAGTAATGATATTCTATAACATTTTAAAGAGAAATAAAAAATATTTCTCCTTTCAATGTTTCAATCTAAACTAAAAATTGTTTAACAAGCAATAGGAATTCCCTCAGAAATATGGGATCTAGACAATGATATTTCTGGTTGTATTCTCCATGGAATATAGGATGCACATCCTGATGTTCTCAGTTGCCAAGCTTTGGAAATTTGGGACTCTGGGCTCCCTAGCTCTATAACCACCTGTCAGGGAAAGAGGAGGGTGGCTGATCTCAGAAAGGTTGCAGTAAGTAACTAAGGCAAGTTTTGGTAGGATTATAATGTTCCCACAGATATGGATGAACTGGAGAGATTTTCTGATGGGAAAGCATCCCTGAGGCCCCAGAGGTGAGTCTGGGTGGCTCAGGAGAGGCCAATATGGACCCATCCTCTGTGATCCCCTTCGTCCCCCCCACAGCCTGGGTTGGTGATGCTGGTGCTTAAGATGCAGCTGCACCAAGTCCAGCTCGTTCTGAGCACAGACTCAGTAAGTCTGACATTGATGGGGACTTGCCCTTAAGGAACATTTTTCAGAGGTGCTACTGAACACTGGCATTTCCCCTGCTGGCTGTTGAGGATTTTTTCAAGCTACATGCAAAGGTTCATTAGGGAAATACATTTATTTTATTAATGCGGAGAGCAGCATAATTCAACCTCTCTGTGGTTCTGTTCCATAAACCCTCCCTTGTTTCCTTTCTCAGTGTTATTTTCTCCACATGCCCACCTGCAGCAGTAGCTCTGACATACCTGCTGTGTGTCACAGGTTCTACACCCCCAGCACAAGGGCAAGACCAGAGAATGCTGTAATCCAGGCTCTCTGTAATGAATTTTATCTTCCTAAATCTGAAGCCTTTGTTGAAGATTTAGCAGTACTAGACTGATTTTCCAAAGAGAGGTTCTGGCCATCAGTACTGGTGCATCAGTACAAGGCTCCATTGCTACATGAAATTTGGGGTTGAAAAGCAGGAAAAGTAAAACCAGAAGGCTCCAAGTGAGCAAATATCCAGTTAGGAGACTTGAGCAGAGAACTATAGAAATGACACAGGGACAGAATAAGTACTCAGAAACATGGCTGCTGAAAGAGGAGGGTCACATAGGAGATGGTGATGTCTGCTTCTGTCATCCCCATTACAGCACTGCTACCCACAGGGATGGTGTTTAATTTGAAGATCACCCTCACTAAACCATTTCATACAGAATATGTCACAAGGTAAATTGAACAGCTAGACATATAATCAGACAGAATGGCACACTAAAATAATTAAATACAGGCAGCCCCAGGATGCTCCCTGTTTAATGTAGAATGCTAATTGGTATTCGAATATCACACAGTGAGTGTGGAAGAAAGACAGTGTGACTAATGTACCTGTATGTTGTGTAGAATAATACAACATGAGACCTTGAGGGTACATCTTCCCCTGAGGATTTCACACTGCCAGCAGCTGATACCAATAACAACAAAGGAATGAATTTCCCCTGATATTTTCCTGACATATTCTATCCCAGTTCCTGCTTCAGTGCAATCTGTGTGAAGCTCTAAGAGTGATATGGTGCACTGTAATTAAATGCAACTTATAAAGTACACATATCCTATTTTTAGTAGTAAAGACCTAGCAGATAGAGTTGTGATACCAGACTATAAATCCCTGGCTGCTTGCTTTCATCCAGATGATTTGAAACACTTAAATAATCTTTTCTCTATGAAAAATATTTTTCCTATTATGATTTTATGATGCTTCCATTATTAACAGCTACAGTTTTCTGACTGCAAAGTACATGGAAGAAAACTTCTGTCAACTTAGAAATACTGTTGAGGTCTTCTTTTAAAAGAAATTGATAAATACATTAATTTTCACAATTTTGTCTACAAGTAGCTTAATGACAAGCCCTGTATTTTGCTGTTACTGTTGCTGTTGTGGGTATGCTTAACTGGTTGCTAATAAAATATATTGAGTCAAAAGAAACTTTTTATATATTCAGTACTAGACAAGATATTTTAGAAAGACCATGGAAAACCTTTGCACCAAAAAAACAGGATGTGAAAATCACTCCTAAAGCAAACAACTTTTAAACCTCAAAAAGCAAAACAAAATATGAAAGACAAGTTGCAGTGCATACTTGCAATGAAATATTGTGGTCTGAGCAGTGGTTAAACATGTTGGATGGTGTTATCCCTGCTCTTGACAACCGGTATTGCACTGTTCTTCAGCTAGGTAAAAGGAGCATTTATGAAGTAGAACTCTATGAGTGTAAGTAAGTAAAAAAGCATGTCCATATGCATATAGATGTATTTGAGATGGGGCTCTTTTTTAAAAAAAATTACCTTAGAATTGGTTATACTCTGACAGCTATTAAGTATTGTAAAATAATTATTGTAATGCATAGACTCACTACATCAGAAACAGGGGTCTGCAGAATGACATTTGCTCTGTCTTCCTCCTGGAAGATTTTCCAAGAGAGTCCAGAAATCCATTTTGTATCCCTAAGATTCATTTCATTCCGCTTTAAGCACAGGTGTTTTGCTGCTCCCACTTACAGGAAGAAAGAAAAGTGAGAAAAAATAGTGGCATATATACAGAAAACAATTAACTATGGTTAATCCCAGGTTGGATTTCAGAAGTATTCCACAGCAAGCTGAGGCACAGAATGGCTGAGTTTGTCAGGGACCTCTGGAGATCATCCAGTCCAAGGCCCCTCCTCAAGGCCAGGATAACTACAGCAGGTTGCCCTGGATCATGGCTAGTCAGGTTTTGAATATGTTGAAAGAGAGGGACTCCACAACCCCTCTGTGTACCCTGTGACAGTGTTTGACCAATTTTTTACATTCAAATAACATTTCATGTGTTTAGGTTTGTGCTTCTTGCTACACTAGATACCACTGAGAAAAATCTGTTTCCTTCTTCTTTGTTCCCTCTTCTTCTTCCATTTTCAGATTTAGCATTATCAGACAGTTATGAAACTGAACTTCAAGTGCAGTGAGTTCCAGCAACAGTGATTGGGAGGTTGGTTTGTTTAAACTGAAAATGAAAATTCTTTGAGCTGACCTCCTCCAGTTTAACACCATGTGCAATTAATTTCCTTTAATTCTGTAGGAATGGCTCACTTATTCATGAAAGACAGAAAGAAGAAAATAAAGGAAAAGGAAGGAAAAAGGGGAAGGGAAGGGAAGGGAAGGGAAGGGAAGGGAAGGGAAGGGAAGGGAAGGGAAGGGAAGGGAAGGGAAGGGAAGAAGGCAGAAGCTCCCTTGAATGACTTCACAGAAGAAATGTTTTGCTGTCATTAAAAACAAAAGGACTTCAAAGGTCTGGCAAGTCTCACTTCCTATGTGAGAATCGTCCTTAGACCCCAGCAATAGCTATGCCCAGACAGCTTTCTGGTTCAAGTGGAAAGCCCTAAGAATCAAAATACTCAAAGATATTATGTTACCTATTTCCTACCAATATCAAGGAGAGCTGGGTGCATGCAGGATATAATCTAGAGTTAAAACAGCTGATTCCACCTATAAGACTGTCTTCAGTAGTATCCATTACCAGCAACTTAGTATGCCTCAACTGCAGAGCAGCCTGGACTACTTTAAAGAGTCTGGTATTTAATTTCAGTACTGGTGGTTTTGGATGTTACAGATCCCACATATGTTCCTTACAGATGGCAAAATAATAGTAGTTCAAAATAAACCACTTCTGCTGCTTTCAGCAACCTGGTCCAGTGGACGGTGACCCTGCCCATGGCAGGGGGCTGGGACTAGATAATCTCTAAGGTCCCTACCAACTCAAAACATTCTATGGTTTTTGTGATTTCTATTAAATATTCCTTCATCACTGATTTATGACATCTCTCATTTTCATATCCTGACTGCTAAAGCTTTTTCAGCTGGCAAATGTTGGTAGCAGTTAGAAACAGAAAATGCTGACTGAAAGGCCTTGTTCTGTTGGGACAAGACCTGATTCAAGTATGTTCATTCTAACAAATAACAATTATTGTTTTAAACTCTTTATTTACTGAATAAAATAGCAATGCCCAATAGGCATTTTAGGAACTGGCAACAATAGTTATAATCTGCTTCCAAAAGCTCAGAACAACTTGTATTCTCACTGAAACAATAACAATTTTTGTAATGGATAGGCCTGTCGAGTAGAAAGGAAAAGAATAATTCAAATAATGATTATTACAATATGCTCCAGTTATACACAGACAATGTCACATACATAAATTTTCTTCCAGTCTGTTCACAGCTATTCCCTTTGGTGCTATCATTCCATGATAAATTCTGTTTACATTCTCTTACTTAAAATCCTTTTATTGAAAACTCCCAAAACACAATACAATGCTTTTTGGAGATGCTTAGTAAGAAAAGATCGTGGCAGATTCTTTGCACTAGCATGTTTACTAACAATTTTGAGGGTGACCTCATTTCTCTCTGTAGCAGGGAAAGCAGGGAGGGAGGTACCAATCTCTTCCCCTGGTATCCAGTGACAGGACATATGGCAATGGCTCAAAGCTGCACCAGGAAAAGTTTAGGCTGGACAGTAGGAAGCCTTTCTATACTAAGAGGCTGAACAAACACTGGAACAGCCTTCTTAGAGGGCTGGTTAATGCCTCAGGCCTGTTTGTGCTTAAGAGACATTTGGACAAAGTCTTTAACAACATGCTTTACCCTCAGGTCAGCCTTGAATTGGTCAAGCAGTAGGACTAGATGGTTATTTTAGGTCTCTTCCAACTGAAATATTCTTTTTTTGTTCTATACTACTGAATGTTTCATGCAGTAGGCATACATAAGAAGAGAAAATCCTCTTATCAGTAATTTTCCATCAAGGATGGAATAAAAAGAGCCTTTTGTTTGCACATCTCTTGACCCGGCTAAGTCACCACATCAAGGGATGATGTACAACTTCCCAGCCACCATCTGATTCCACTTTCCAAGACTTAGTCCATGTCAGGATTGACTTAAAGAGGCTTAAATGCAGACTTTACCAAGCACATACACCTAGAACATTGCAGGATGCTTTGTGTTATATAACACATGTTCTTCTGAAGAGCAGCCAGCCTACTGGAAATTTCCACGCCTGAAATGACAGTAATTCCTTGTGTTTGAACACTCCAGATCTGCTCCAATAGACCAACAATAGAAAACTTTTTGGTTCACCACCAAAATTTGATTGGTCTTGCCTGCCTAAGATATCTTCTGCATATTACTGAACAAAATTTATCAGCTGATTTATTAACAATTCACATTGTTTTGAGGAAGAGTGAGAGAATGAGCACTCATAAGCAACAGACCCAGCACTCTCCAAAGAGATTTAAAACTCAAAGCACATGAAGTGGATGCACATAGCTGTGCACATCAGTTATATTCCTCATCAATCAGACTGAAAACCAAGACTGCCATCCACCTGACTTCATCTATACAAACTTCCTTTAGGAAAAGAAAAATCCATGGTCTTTACTGAAGACAATGAGTGTTCTTGTCTTTAAATTGAACTTAATATAAGCATCTCAGATATGTTTCAGTTATGAGAGTAAAAAACACACAGAAACAAAAGTGGCCATGGATGAGGTAAAATACCTTATTTCCCCATCTAATACTTTACTGTGGTCACATTGATTGAAAAGCCAATCAGGTGTTAATTTCAAGCTGATATACATTTAGTTTAAAATTTACTTGTATATAGAAGATATGTTCAAATTTCTGAAAGAAAACGTGGTAGATTTTGCTCTGAAATGTGAATAAATGACTTCACATACTTGACCTCAGTGTGGTAGATATTTCTTAATCTATATGTAATATTTTTTTACCCTTGCCTTCAGCCACAAGGTCAATGGTGTTTTTTTCATGAAGCAGAAAATACATAGGTAAAGGTAACTTTGAAGTATATATGCAGTGAAATATTTAGCCAAGCAAACACTATGCTAGATTGCTTATGGGTAGAAAATAATAAAAAATACAAAATATCCCCTGAGAGAAAGAGAAATTTCAATTTGCTGCAAAAATATGTTGGCCTCATTCTTCTGTTTTCTCTTTCATCATTCTGATTTCTATTACACCCTTAAAGTATTTAGAAGTTCTTCCCTGAAGGGCTTTCTGGTTTCTCTAACTTTCATAAATCCTAAAAATTTGGAACTTTCTCCTACTATTTTACAGCATCATGTAATAAAGCATATGTGTTTCAGCTGTCATTGGTAGTTACATCAGGCTCTGTGTGACTCATGCATTATTTTCATGCTTTTTATTTATTCTAAAAGGACATTCACAGAATTGGAAGGAGGTAATTTTACTTTTCTTTATTCCCTCTAGTTAGTAACTGGTAAGTAAAAAAACCACTCTCCTGATGGAGATGAGAATCAGTTTGAAGCTGAAATTTACAGCAAGTAAAACTGATGAAAATCTACAGAGAGAGGTTGCTCAGTGGCAGTGTTGCAGAGCCCCATCATAATATCAGCTGGAGTCAACTCTGAGAGTAGATCCAGTTTCAACAGCATCTTTCAATATTGTTTTCTACCACTGAACATTGTTGTTGCCATGTATTGACAAAAAGATGAAGTTCAACAGCACAATTTTACAGAAAAAAGCAGAGAAATGTACAGGATATTTTTATATGGGTTTTTAAGAATCCTATCGTTTTCAGTGTAATAAAACCACTAAAAAAAAGTTCATCACAATTTTAGAAGTGTTGTGTTATTTTTTTACTAAATAACATGACAGTTCAGTTAATTTTCTGTGTAAAATTGAACCCCCTGTTCAGCCTTTATTTGCTTATTTTTAAAAGCAAATGTGAAGTTCCTGTTCTCCTTTATGTGTCATGTGTAACTCCCCTCAAATCAAAGGGAATTATCTGTGCTCTGCAGGAAGATAAATTGACCGTGAGCCTTGCAAACCACAAAACTAGGGAAAGGAAAAGTAATAGCCCATGCTTAAGATAATATCTGCAGTTGTGCAAAATGCTCTGTGAATTCCATCTCGTATTATAGTACTATTTTAATAAAGATGGATATCTTGCAGAAAATTCCCCTCAGACAATCATGGTGGTACTCAGAGATGAGAGGAACAATCTCCACTTAATACCACTAGGGAAATGGACCCCCACTTTCTCTCTCTTAACTGCTGTTCAAATACTCAGAAGACAGCTGGAATGGGAGTCCTCCTTCTCTGACTCTTAACTATCAATGTGCACCAAAGTTCCCACCTGGGCTGTAGTTATTAGCCTTCTCCCCACAAAAACCAGGGAGCAGAAGATGACTGATGTTGCTCTGAGAATATGTCAGCTCACACAGATCATGGAATTCTGCAACTCACAAGTCAGGAGAGCACCTGAAAGAGCACCCTGGAGAATACCACAGAACCATTTCTGTGCCATGCAGGACCTCAGAGAGCAACTTAGCAGCTTTAGCAGTTCTTAATCCCAGAAATGCTTAACTTTGCTTGGCTCTTCCATGTTAGACCAGCAAGTACCTCAGCTGGTCAGACCCTGTGTGGAAATGTCTTTCAGTCTATATAAGCAAGCATTGGAGACCAGAGATGGGGAGAGGTGCGGCACTTAATGGCACAGAACTCAAGGACCTGTGCCCTGGAAGGTATCTGAGGTTTGGCATATCCTAAGCAAATTCACACACATCCAGATCAGTACTGAGTACACGTACTGAGATCAGTACCAAAGGCAACAGCTGTGAGCCTGTTCCCTTGGAAATCTCACTAGAAAACCTTATCTTCACCAAACAGCTCTAGTCAACGGAGTGGCAAATTAAGGATCAGGAATCTTCTCATCCTGAGGAGATCCAAGTCCATTTTTTGACAGAAAGAGGAAAACTCCCAGGTGGTTGCCTGGGCTGGGTGGCAGGATAATCACTGTTAGCCCTCCTACTGAAGTCAAACCATTGTTTTCACTGGTGTGCTAAAGCCAAAGCAGCAGCAGGAGGGCAAGCTAAAGGCAATTGGACTGCACAGACTCATCGCTTTGGTACTCAGCTGGAAAGATGGAACTGGGCTCTGCTCCCAGGACTATTCCCATTTACAGCTCAAAAATGTAGCCAGCATTGCAGAGCAGCTGGAAAGCCACCCTAGGGCCAAAGATCAAGGGCAAGAGGACAAAATATCTGGTATTCCTCTTCCACGTTATGTCCCTGACACTGTACTGTAGAAACAATTATTCCCACTTAGTCCTCTCTTGGTTTGGTAGGAGCTGCCTTAAATTTTGGGTACCTCAAAAACACTGTCAATGAAGGAGGCAGAGGTCTTCAGCCCTAATGGTTAAACAGTAGTGGGAGGATGAACATGGCTACTTGTCTTTGTGAATTCAAATTATCTCTGAAGATGTACGAAATTGTACACATTTTCCATTTCCCAGGTACATATTCAAACACTTCCATGCAAGTACTTGCATTCTTAGGTGAAAACAACATTTACCAATCTGAGTGGGTCGTACAAAAGGGGGTTCTTGGTCATGACCTTAGTTATAGTCACAAGATGAGCTGATGTTTCGAGTGGATAAAATCTATATATCCTCTTGAATCAGAAGTCTGAACTCCCTCGAGAAAGAGATAAAAACACCACCCCGGCTTTTGCATTCTATTGACAAGCCTTTCATCCTTTGGAGACATCTGACTATTAATCAATCATGAAGGAGAGAAAGGTACTCTAAATCCCCCTACTATATCTCTGCTCCTACTAAACTGGGTTAATGCAAAGAAAATTACTTTCTGCAGTGTAGTGTTTATCTATGAGTAAATCAGGGAGAAATTAATTTTGTTCATGTACACCAAACATGCCTTCACTTACCATCAGGAATGTTCAAGATACACTTGAAAAGTAGTTGATTTCCTGTAATCTGTACCCGATTTATTGTCATTTCTCTAGATGAAATCAATTCTGCAGTGGTCTGAACTATGAATTTCTGCTGTGCCACAAAAATGACCTGGAAGGGAGCCATCTACAAAGTCCTGCCATTGTCCATCATCCATGCACCTGCACTTAAGGAGCTGCAATTGCACTTCTTTTGTAGATCTAAATACACTAGTGCACAGATACTAAATTTATGTGCAAGGTAAAAGGTTGTGACATGCTGCAAACTTCTCTAATTTCTGCTGTACTTTTACAGCTATGGTCAATAGGACACTCCTTAAGCAGTCAGCTCTAAAGTCTGGTTTCAGGCCAGTCACTATAGATGTGAAGAGATGATTTACTATTCTTCACCCTTCAACATGAACTTTTTTGATTCCAGTCAATGAACTTAAGGGATTTGATGGGCAGAAACTTACCTGTTAGTGAAGCTTGTTCTTTCAGACAAACATTATGCTGGAGATCACTGGATTATGTCAGGTATTTTCTTCATTTAAAAAAATACTACAGTAAACTACAGACATATGGATATAAACTGATCTGAAGTGAATAGATTGCAGACAAAATTCTTCTCTCATCTGGAGTAGATTCATTGGCTTCAGTGGAACTATTCTGGATTTACAGTGATGTAATTTGGAACAACATCTGGCTTCAGATATATAAGGACTCATTGTAATGGTTTATATCACTGACTACTTATTGCATACTTTTTCTACACTTTTCTTAGCTCTTACTAGCTACACATTACTCGTGGTTTTACATCTTTCTCTTGTATTCCACGTAAAAACCTGTAAAAACCTTGCAGAATGAGGAAAGAATACATTTCCTGCACATCACCAATGTGTGGCATCACTCATAATTTAGTTTAAAACACAGTCTACAATTATTTTGACTTTTTATTTTGATAATGCATTATAGAAGGCAGATAAATGAGAAGTCCTCTTTGTGTTTGCTCTTCACAGTGGCATTTACCTGGAAAACACCTTAGAATTTGTGGGGGTTTTCCCATAGACTCTCCTCTGGTCTGTGGCCAATAAGATGATGTGTTGACAGGGATCCATTCGAGCCACCTTACCACAGGTTTTTTTATTATTCCATTATGGACAAATAAGTCCAGGGCAGAACCTGTCTCCTCTCAAACCTGTGGCCAGACTGCCTCTCTTTTGGATAAAGATGCAATATGCACTCAGTGTCACTGCAGGGTAAAGGGAGAGGCAGGATGAAAGGCTCTATTTGCTTGTCCCCCTGTGGGTATCTTCAGTATGTCCTTTTTTCATTGCAAGGATTTCAGCATCATGTTGTGTGCACCCTGGCCATGAGCTCTGAGTATAATCTTCTCTGCCATCAGAATTTGCTAATGTGATGTTTTGAATTTTAATAGAAGAGTGTTTAATAAAACTACAAGACAATGGGGAATAAATATGTAAATGTGCCAAATACCATTTAGAAATCAACATTTGCTATTTTACCACACGTGCAGCTGTGGTTTTCTGTTATGCAAAACTATAGCATCTGAGTTTTAATGGCAAAGCTGTACTTTGCAAATGTATTTGTAAATTCACACATGTTTCTGTTTAATCTTACGACACTTGTTTTTCCAGCTTGAAAATTAAATCAAATATTGTACTTTACTTAATTAATGTTAGATATATAATAAATATATTGTTTTAAACCAAGTTGTTACAAGGTTAGCTGTGGTAGCCAAAAGCAATATTTGTATCATTTGCATTTCTTTGTACTCCTAATTATGTGGCGCATGCTTCAGTAAAAACTAATATTACAGTTGACTTTATTTACTCTACTTCATTACATCTGGCCTCCTTTTAGGTATTTTTTTCCAAATCTACTCACAGAGAAAATATAAATTATATACCATTATCTTTTTTTTAAAAAGGCAGCTCCATCCATCATAATGGATTACAAATTTATCACCTTGAATCAATTTCTGTTCACAAGTTCAAAAGGAAATAGAAGTGCTTGAGGGTCCAGAAATATTTATTGTACATATGGATATTATTAAAGTTTATTGAAATCCTTCACCAATGAGAATTGTTTCTGTTTTGTTTTGCAACACGTACAGCACTAATGCTAAAGAGCCAATGCCTTTATTGTCTAAAAACTAAATTGGCAATGCAGCATTGATTTTGAGGACTACTGATTCTGACTAGACGTACTAACATATTTATGCAAACATTCATTTAATTAAGACATGACAACCTCAGCTTGCCTAATTTAGTGAAAATTTGTTTCGACATAGTTTCTTGTATAGCAGTTTCCCATGATGACGTCTATGTTAAAGTAAAAAATACTTCTGCTAGCAACATCGACAGTAATTCACTCAGACCCTTTCCCTTGTAATAGAGCGGAGAGAGAAAATGGAAACTTAAGATTCATGAGAGTCTCGGTTTAAGACTCAGTGACAAGACTACATCTGGTATCAATCCGGTTCTTTGGGATCTTGACCACATCTTTCATAAAGTGGCAAGTTCCTCCAAAAGGACACATCTTGCTGGCTGCGAAATACAAACTCCAAAATGCCAAGCCCACGCAGAGGGGGAATGCAGTAATGCTCTGCTGGAGGGAGAAAATGAAACTACAATTCTAATTACATTTTTATTAGTGGTGTTAATGGGAAGTTGAGCTCTTAAAGCCCATGGTAAGACATGCTTTCTTTGAAATTGTATAGCACCATGTCAGGAGTTAACATGAGAGGTCTGTTGGTTGAGGTTTTTTCATTCCCCTCCTTTTGGACTAATTTCTTGCTATACTAAATTAATTAAGCCCTTGGAAATATTTCCCTTTCAAAGAAAAAGATTTGCAGCCTCAGAAGGAGAAAAGCAGCTGAGTTGTTGTGGACAGAGAGACATACAGCACAGGGCAATCAGACATGGTGCTGGGCGGGTGAGGAAGCCACCGATGCAGCTGTGCAGCAGCCGCCCAGGTGCAGATTTCATTGCTTCAGATAGAACACTTGTTTTTATTAAACAGCATGACTTATGGGTGTCTAATGAGTTTCCATTGGGACTTTAGAGGGCAGTTTCATGTTTTTCCTTCTAATCTAAAGAAACCTAGGGAGTGTCTTCTGAAGGAGTCATATATTTCAGGAAAAAGATGAATATTTCATGATTCCAAGTGTTTGGAAGTGGTGTTTTATCAGGGCTACCTGTGAAAGAATTTTACTTGAAAGCATAGATACCTCAAAATGAGGAACAGATCTGTATCATTAATGAAGATTAAGATGGGATTTCACACAGTCTTACCAGTGACTTTAGATGTTTCCACATTAAAGAGTCAATGTGATGCTAGCTTTCTAAAAAGATTTTCTTCTCCAATATATATACCCCAAAATAAAGAGGTTTGCTTTATTCCGAGGAACTTTAGACAGATGAATCCAATGTATGTGCTGTATAATGATATTTAATTTGGGACTTTTAAGTTACAGTAAGAATGTTTCATGTGGCTTTCTTAGCAAGAACAGACTTAAATCTGGTTTAACGGGCCAGAGTAGATTTTTTTCATCTGAAATGATCTTTTATTTCCATAAAGTTGCAATACTAACTCCTGCTCCATTTGTCCAGAATATTAGGATATGACCATAAAGACATTTCAATGTATGGATTGGTAGCTGTCAGAAAGTCCCCACGCCTTTGACACTTCAATTAAGGTAGAAGAGCTGATGGTTCATTGTGGTAGTGCGTGTTTTATTTTATCTGTTTTATGTACTTTTATATGTATTTAATGTAATGGTTTGTTCTTTGTACCCCCCTGTTTAGTCAATGGTTTCAACCTGTTTACTACTTAGTTGGCCCTTACCGTTAAATGTCAATCATCCCTTCCCCCTTGTTCCAAGTTGTCAATCCTCTCTCTCTCCCCTTGGGCACCCTGTCTATCACTCCAGGACCCTTCCCTGGTTTCTGGAAAGCTCCAGGGAGGGCGTCGAGTGATAGGCTGGGTGCCTGGAAATCCCCTCCCAGCGTTTCGTGATTGGTTCCCGGTTTCATGGTTACTCCCCTTGTTACACCCCCCGTCAATTTTGATCCATTATTCCAGAAGAGACCACACCTACTTTGTTTCCCTTTTAAGCTCATGCACACCTGATCTCGCCGTCTCTTCTGGGTGGTGGGTCAGAGAGTGCTGAGCCCCGTGCTGCCTCTCCCCCTGAATAAAATCCTGTTGAACTTAGCCCAGAGGAGTCCGCCTTTTGATTAGCTGCCGTGGGTTGCATTTGTCATCTGCTGACCGTCGCTGTGTGGGGAACCAAGGCCCCACAGGGAGGAGGTGGCTCGCCTGGCTTGCCACCCCGACCTCACACGTTGCTGCGGTGCACGAGACTGAGCTAGCCCATGGCTGCGCTCAACAGCGCGAGGAACAGCACCGCGACAGTTCATTGTCTGTGATGCTGGGGCATGTTAGCTTTTCTCAGTGGAAAGGCTGTGGGAAATTACTGGTTGCATAAATTTTCCTTCCCTCTCATCATAAGATTGGAGCCTGCCTTGTTTTACATCAGGTTTGTGCTGTGAAACTTAGCTAATATGGATGTGTCTGAATACGGAAAATCCCTTATCACCTCTTCAGCCCAGCACCTGGTATGATGGAGCCTGAGCAAAAGAGTGCATCCAGACTGATGTCTGGCTGGAGGAGAGGTCGTTCCACCAGAAGAAAACTGCTCCTGAAAACACACTGTGCCCTGTGAGGGGTGTCTGCCCTGGCACCGTCAGCAAACCTGAGATGTTTGGTAGTGAAGTCAAGACATTGAGCCAATAGAATAATCCAGGACTCGATTTCATTCCAAGATGCCACTTTGCTATTTCACACAATATTTTGTTTCTGTTCTGCTGGGTTGCATACAGTGCCAGTTTTATTTTTGTGCTTGCATTTGCTTTAACTGAATAGCTGAACATCAAAAAATGCAGCTGGTGAGAAAGACTTCCACCAAGAAGTGCTTATGCCATATTTAATTCAATCAGCATTAGGTATTCAGTTAACATATGGATCACTTCAGTGCTGTAGTGATGCTTTAAGGAAACATCAAAAAAAAAGTGTGAATGTCTATGTATACCACATATCATATGACAAGAACCTCTGATGTTTAAAGGTAACAGTTTGGTCCAAAAAGCCAAATCTGTGTAGCATTTTCAGATTTATTAAATAGATCAAATGCTACATACAAATGGGCTCCTCTGTAGTTCCTCTGTAAACACACATAGAGCCATGATAGATTTTCACATATTTTGAATGAAATCTATTTTGCACAAGTCAACATTTCTGAAATTCAGCAGTTCTAGTTAGCAGGGTATCACCCATTAATAACATATATTATGCATCTGGAATGTTTATAATGTTTATATATCAAGGGAGAGGAAATTAATGTTATAATAAGGAGGGAAAGTAATAAAATTATTAATTTTATCCCAAGTTTCCACTAGCTGTTTTTTAATTGCTGGCAACTGAGTTCAAAGTGTTAAAGGAAACAACATTTTCTCCTGTGGCATTTTCTCCTTTAGGTTTCTCATGCATTCTCTTTCCTGTGAAACTCTGCTTAGTAAATATTAATTTACCCTCAATTACTAATGACAAGTGAAAGAAACCCTTGCATTCATCAGAGCCACAGCCTTAGGATATACGTTTGTCCTTCAAAGCGTTCAACCATTCAACAATTAGAACTAATAGCTACTCCAGGCTATCAGGGCTGGAGCACACAACACTCCCCTGGTGCCCAGCTCTCGGCACAGGCACTCATGGTGGTCTTACAACCTATTGACTTCATCAGCGAAAGTTGGGAAAGTGATTTGGAAAATGGACACATTAGGCATGGAGTGATTGTTTAAAATGTGAGAACACTTATGGGTTGGAGAGGGGAACTAGTCAATTAGTTCACTAATAAGCCTTAGCTATGTAAAAGCTCCCTCACTTCTTATGCGAACACAGCTGGGAAGGCTGAGGATTTTGCTAAACAAAAGAAGAACAGATAAATAAGTAGAAAATGCTAAACCAGGAGCATAAAGGAATGATTGATATTGATACTCTGGTATGCTCCTTTACAACACCTTAAAAGTGCAGCTTCAACCCTTAAGCCTTCTTTGCTGGGAGCTTCATCTTTAATCCCCCCAACCTCTGCAGAATCAGCTGAGGCTTTGTGCTTGCATGTGGCTGCAAATGCCCACACACAAACATTTCCAGTGGTGACCTTGACTTCCTACTTCACTGTTCCCCCAATATAACATAGAGACTGATTTGCTTAAACAGCTCTAATTGCGTTTCTTTATGAAAACATAATAGAGCTTTTTTTTTTCTGCTTTCGTTATTTAACAATGAAGAAATTATTTTATTGCAGTAAACAGAACAAAAATATGTAATGAAACCATAATATTATTGAAAATAGCAACTTTGTGGCCAAATACATTATGATAGAAGGCTTTCATGAGTACACAGATTTGTTCTTGAAAAGTTACTGGAAATGTTAAGTATGTTCCCCTTCTTTGAGCATTTATTCTTCTTGCATATTTATTAATGCTACATATTTCTTACATCTTACAACCATAATTTGAGGGAGGCAAGAAGACATTGATATTTTGTAACATTCCTAATGGAGCAAAACCAAATGTAGGCATTTGGGAAAAGAAAACCAAAATCAAACTCAAAACCAAGCAAAACCCCCCATCAAAACAAAACCATAACTTTATTGATAAGAAATTATAAGAAAATTTAAAGACGGCTAATCAGTACTGCTGTTTTTTAAAATGTCTTCCCAACAAACCTTCCAACACTTAGAGATATCTGAACTGTAAATGGCTACACCCAAGACTTAGCTTAGGGCTCCCTGGACACCTCTCATGATTAACCACTGGCAGTGGTCACAAAGGACCTTCCATGGAGGTTCCAAGTCATACCAGGAAACAACCAGCAGTGGAATCTAGTGTTTCTATTCACTGAATTTGAATGAAGACAATGACAATTAATTCTTAATTATTTAAAAATTCAATGCTGCCAACACGAGGACCAGAGCTAAAATCTATTTCTAAAAAAAAAAAAAAAAAAAAAAAACACCCCCCCCCCAAAAAAAAACAAACCACCACACAATAACAAACTGACCAGACAAAAACCAACCTACCAACCAACCAACCAACCAATCAAAAACCCCAAACCATTAAAAACACTCTATAATTTTTAGTGTGGCATTAATATTAAACAACATTAAAAAAAATCAGATTTATATTTTTCTACTTCTCATATCCTGTGTATTATGAATACCCCATATATTATATACATTATAGATAAAAGAAATAAAAATATTAACAAGAATTAAATAACACAGTGTTGATTGGTAAACTAGAGTTAATCTCATGTACAAGGAAAGAACAAAGGTATTTCTAGTACCTGATATTTTCTGACCTCTGTAAAGTGGATATTTATAGGTGCTGTAAAATCAAATTACAGCACACTGGAACATAAAGCACTATGAACTCAACTGTGTGTCAATTAAAAGCATGGAAATTGAAACTAATGTTAACAGTGGGCAATGATGTCAGAAAATATAAACAGCTAGTAGCCATCCCCTGATTACTGAAGGATATATTTGAAGATGAAATTGGCATAAGATTCTTCTCAATGAAGAAAATACTCCTTGTTTTCCACAATGATATTAGTAGCTCTATTCACAGCAAAATTTAAAGAAATGATATGTGAGTGTGTGTGTAGAGGATTTTTTCAGAGTTTTGTGGAAGAGTTTCACCCTAAATGAAGAAAAACTATAATAATAGAGTTTTAGGTAATCCCACTTTGACATTCAGCCTGGTCTCTGTAATGAAATTGATGGCTTTTCTTCTGTCAGTTTTCTAACACTTTATCAGTTGGGGAAATTAGATTTTGGAATCAAGGGTGGGAGGCAGAAAGTTTGAATAGTGTCAAATTGCAGCAAGTCAGGGAAAAACAGGCACAGAATAATGTAGAGAGAAAGGTAGCCAAAGGAGCTGAATGTAAGCAAAGGGGGTAGAGAAGGATTTCTGTTAGGTCTTACCAATTAAAGATTCTTTATGAGGCAGAAGGAGACAAGAACAGTGCAGCGAGTCTGAGAAGAAACAGCAGTGTCTGGAGGATGGGTTTGTGAGAAACAGCTGATAAAATACGCTGTACCTCAATGCCAATACAACAGGAAAGGGAAGTTAGGGAGAGAATTCAAGTATCATTTTTTTTCCCCAAATTTCTACACCATATGTTTTGAAACAAAACATGCTTAAATTTGCCAAGTAAAATTTTATTCTTTCTTGGCAGATTTGTTTAGAAAACAGTCATAAATTCTAAATAGAGCTAAAATGCTTATTCCATTGAAATTATCTAATTTCTAAAATAGATACATGCTTCCAATCAGTTTTGAAAGACTTTATATTAGTTTCTTCTTTCCTGATCTTCCAATAGAATCTGAAAGGATTATTTTAGTGTGAACTTGTTTTAGGCTATCTTTTCTTAGACTGATTGGGAAAAAATGAGCTGCAGTTCTTTTGGAAGTTTTTTCCTAAAAAACATTGACTATTGACCAAGTCATCCTGTGAGCTTATTCTGCAAGTAATTCTCCTCATTGCGGTGGCACCATTAAGTAAAAAGGTTCTTGCTGTTGCTGTGTCCCAAGACATGAGCATGGTCTTTTGACTCTGCTGATTTCGTCTTCTACTGGAGGCTTTAGGTCTTCTACTGTAGATCTGTCTTATCTGGAAGAAAAGGAAATATGCTCCAGCCCTCCTAAACTAGGCATCTGTTGCACTACTTTGATGGTTTAGAAGGTTTTTTCTATATTATTTCCCTAGAATCACGTATTACAATATTTTTTGACTAAAGAACTCTTGTGAAATGCAGAAGTCAAGTCAGGACTCAGAATATTTAAGGAATGGCACCCTCAGAGTACCTTTAGATTAGCTGTGTGGGCATAAAGACATAGTCTGTAAAATAAGTGCTAGGTTGTGAATTGTAGTGCCTGCAATTCACAGCTACTTACTGACAAGAATCATTGTGATCAACGAGGTAATATTAGACAGCTACAACTTTCTCTAATGTAATCAGGCCTTTAAATATCTCAGTAGATATTATTCAAATTAATTTTGAATTAGACTAGCTGAAGTAAATCGTATGGAAGGCATTCTGAGGAATACTTCTTCTGCAAGGTATATAAAGTTTATACAGGGAACTGGGAAGTGGGAAAGGCTGTATGTTTTTCTTTTCTCTTAAGTACTATGAAGGGAATCAAAAATTGCATATTTTTTCACAAGGAAATGTCTTTTTTTAAAAAAAAAATTGGTTGTTTTCCCCAACCCTTAAGGAAGAAATGCAAATGAGCTCCACATGCTCTCCAAAGTGTTCAGGAATAATTTTGCAGGCACCACTAAAGGCGTATCATTCCCGATATACATGGGCCAATAAAAATGGTACATTGTGAATTTCCCTGTCCAGAATTCACAGGAAACCAGATAGGCAAAAAAAAAGTCAACTTTTAGACACATGCATCTGGAACTTCAGACCACATCATAGCTAATGGCTTTATTGTGAAACGCTTCCTCTCACTGGGATCATTGTCAGCGAAGCTGTTTGTGTTGCTAAGCATATTGCAAACCCAGCAGCTTGATACATCTGGCATTATGCTCTTCTCTTTTTGCATGGAGAAGAAAAAGAAAAAGGAAGAAATGAGAGGAGAGAATACTGTTGAGTGTAACTGATGTTTCAGAAAGGCTCTTTGGGATATGAATTCTACAGCAATGCATAGAATTATACTGCAGTAATTGTGGCTCCAAAAGAGTTACAAGCACCTTGTTGAATATAAAGACAACACTTTTGCTTCCCAGAGAATGTGCAGTTTAACTACAGACTTGGCACAAGAAATACTGCAGTTAATAAATGAAAGCAAGGGTTACAATTACAACATTGTGCAATTCTGGCATGTGCCATGAATTTTTTTGTATGACCCCAGCACACTTCATCCCGGACTTTGGCTGGGCTATTTATAAAACAGAGAAAGTTCTGGCCTCATCAAACTACAGTGACCAGTTACCTATTTAGGTCCCTTGCTTCTTCTCTCCTCAGCTCAGCCTCAGTAGGTAGACGTTTTTGGAAAAAGAAAAATAGAAAAAGAAAAAGAAAAATAGAACTTTAACTCATGTTTCTAATAAGGCCCTAACGGTTGAGTTGTTGGTTTCTTTATGACACTGGTAAAGACTGGTATTGCTTTAGTCAGAACAACTTTTTTGCATTAATTATCCCTTTAAAATCCCCACCGCTGCTTTATTGGATGAAGGTGGTGACAAAGGACACAGCCACAGAAAGTTCACTCAGAGCTGAACTCTCTGATACAGCCAAAGACTGTGATAGCATTGATGCTGGAGGGCAGGCGAGCTCTCTACTCCTCTTGCCAAGACTGAGTTCTTCTAAGTATTTCTAAAACTTGAAATCTTGACCTTATATTGCTTTTAAAGTGTTAACTGGCATCATTTCTTCCAGTTCAGTGGATAAGTTCCTGTGGGACGTCGCACTTGCACAGAACAGGTGGTTTTCGTGGTGTGGTTATAACCATGGCCAAGGATACTCTGTGCATGGCATGAGCATACTCTAGGGATGCTTGGAGACTTTCGACTTGTGTGTCACGAATACTTTGGTATATTCACAGGTGGTTTACTTCTTCACGGCCTTGGCCCTCAAATGTCTTTACTATTTATTCTGAAAACTGTTTGTAATTACCTATGTCCACAGGGACACATTTCTGTAACTCCAAGGAATGTTAGGTCTCTTACCAAGGGTCACAAGAGTCTCCTCAGGAGCACCTCAGAAATGTTATATTAAGCAAATATATAAACTTTTAGCATTTCTGAGGTGTGGCTCTATGCTTAATTGCAGATCTTCTGTGATGCTTCTGGAGGTTAACATTACTATTGCTTCTTACTAACCATTAAAGCCATAATTTTTCACATTGGCTCCTTTAGATGTTTTTGTCTGGCTTTGGATGAGATCTGTCCTGTGCAATTTCTTCTGCTGAAGGAGGGCCCAGCTGCTGTCGCATGAAATGCAGTGAAGGAGTCACTGGAAGCATTCTGGAACTTGGTGTAAATGTAGGAGAAATGTATCTACATACAGAGATGATGAAATGGGACTATAAATCACTCTTTTCCAAAATTTTCAGTCTATTATGGACAGTGACATATTTGCACAGAGCACTTGCTAATTTTGTAGACATTTCTGTCCTTTAACAATTTCTGCTAAGACTAATTCAAAGACTCATTCATTTAACTCACTATTTATGCAGAAATTCTAATTCTTCTATTTCTTATATACTGGATACTATACATTCCTTTCTTCCAAGATCACAAGATCTTTTCTATTTGTTTGATTTTTATTTTCTCAGGTAAAAAGAAGAGTAAGGGAAACTGGATCCAATATATAAAATATATATGATTTTTAGGTCAGAGCACACAGGTCTACGAAACATCACAAAACAGCTTTCTCTGTGATTAGCAACATTTCCTAGCCCTTTGCACCTGGCAAGCACAGCCTGTGCTTCCAAACTCTATGTACATTTCCTTGCGTATGAATGTGTTCATGTTCACATTTGTGTTCATATGTACTAAATATGGAATACAGCTTAATCATTCCAATTTCTGGGAATTTTGGCTGCACTTCCATTGGAACTGTTCTTGCTTTATATTGACTTAATGGGTTTGCCTGTTGTTAATGAGCCTGTTTAGTGCAGTAAGACATCATGGTCACTCAATAGAATGTTACTTTGGCGCACATTGTGTTGCAGGCCAGATTCTGACTGATTAATAGGTTGCAGGTGTCAGCCAAAATACAAAAGGATAAAGAGAAGGCTAGGGGGTGAAGTTACTCCTTTTCACTGGCTGACTGCTCTTGTCGAGGGTTGCAAAAGCCACCCTGAGACTGGATTGGAAAGACATCCCACTCAGAAACAACCCTAGAAACAATACTTGTATCATCCTTTCCATCTGCACAAATTATTCCCACTCATGGCAGAACAAAGGAAAAACAACACCAGGCAAAGGGGTCCTTTGTGAGGCTCTTGCCAGTCAAAGTACATATGCCCATTAAAGTTTACGTTAGCACCTGGTTTTTGGGAGTCAGATGAAACATTTTTTATACTTTGTTGCCCATCTGTACAAAAAACCCTCGACCTGTGCAGGCGTGAATAGTAGCTAAGATAAAAGTTGTATATTTTCATTGTTTGATTAAATCTTGCCTGAACTATCAGTTGTGTAACGAGAAGAGCTGGCTTGCTCTGAGGTGCTAGCTGTCAATGGTTATTGTTAATCATAATCTAACATATACCAGATACAGCTATTTGGCAACTGAGAACTAGCATTTTTCTTATTTAAGGTGATAGGAATGAAGGAAACATAAATCATAACATACTCATTTTCCCATATCTGAAGGTGTATTAATACTTAACATTTGTCTACATTTCAAGACAACCAATTCATGGTTATTGCCAGAGGATTGTACATTTTAAATTGTTATTCAAGTTAGCATTAGAGAATTCACTGTTTCTCTTCCCTAGGTTAATTCCACTGAAGACAGCAGTGTTAGACCTTTGTAGAAAGAGCCAGTTTAACCCATTAAGGAGAAATGCTGTAAACACCATAGATAACCATACAAATAATGTATACATTATTTTTAATGGTTTCATGTTAATTTATACTTCTAAAGCATCCTTATACTACTTTTAACTTTATGTACATCTGTAAGTAGAACAAATTTTAGTTCTTTCCAGAAATTCTGTTTACAGAGAGCCTACAGAAATATTTTATTGAACTAAGTCCTGATAATGTAAATCATGTCAACTACCTAGAGAAACCAGATGATAACCATTAAATAAAATTGAAGACAAGTTCAGACCTTGAAAACTTAATTTCATTGAGATCCCAAACATCCTGAAAATTAAGTACCCAGGCTAAAGTAAGTGTATTGGCCCCCACTCACAAGGGGCTTCATCATGGTTTTAAATCACAACATGGTGCTGTAGGCTAGACAGAGCTGCACTTCCCAGCTGGAGATATTTTGACTGACTCTCGGGGTTTTCTGAACAGACCTAATGACTCTTTGTAGGGTGTAATATAACCACGTGCTTGCATGCTAGTATGGACAGTGTAAAGGAGAGTGACCTCTTTCTGTTTTCTTTGGGGATCTGAAAAATGTTTCATCTGTGTCTCGTATGGCACAATAAAATTTTTCCTGAATTAATTGTGGAAATTTGTATTTTCTACTGTAGTTTTGGTGTGTTTGCTTTGTTTTGTTTTCAGAATTAAACTTTCTCCATGCTCTTCAAATGCAAGCAGCATTTTTCTGTATAGTATAGCCCAGATTAAAACTAGGTGTAAAAGAGCTGCTGAAAAACAAGCATCACTTAATTGGAGGCAATCAAACTAAAACTACACATACACATGTAAAAAAGAGGAAACCTGGGATCTAAGGTCTCTCAATCCGTAGTTATAACCTCAAATGATTAAATGTCTTTCTCTTCCCCAGAACATCTCTTGGTATAGTTTTGTTCTTGGCTGTTACTGAATTACACAGAACAAGGATGTCTCCTGCAGGTTCACATTAGGCAAGACTTCCCACAGGGAGGATTCCCACAAGGAAGGTGGGAAGTGGCCCACCTACATCAGGACTGGCAAGGTCCCATCATTATGCACCTGTCTACAGTGTTGTGCTGAGATGCTTGTCACCAAGAGAAGGTCTTTGACTTGCTGATCTCCAACTACTTTCCTGAAGCCTAGTTAGCATGATGGATCAGGACTTCAGCACCATCCCTGCCAGAGCTGGGAGGCTTACCTGGCAGATCTCACCGATGGCAAAGCAGAGCAGCAGTGATCACTGTTTAGAGGACATTCAGCCAGGTCACCATAGCTGTGGAAATGAAGCTCAGAGGGATACTACAATGTGTTCTTGCAGGGGTTTGTGATGGAATGATCCTTAAGGTCCTGTCCCACCCAAACATTCTTTGTGGTGGTGCAGAACTGTTTTATTAGATTTTTGTAAGAAGTTTATGTTATGGTTCGTTTCACTGTATCCCCAATTCTGTATCCCTTTTGTGTTGTCTGTATATTAAGGTATTTTGTGTCAATCATCCCATACCTCACATGACATGTAACATCCCCCTCTGCCCCAACCCCCCTCTCTGGGGCAGCTTGCCTATCACTCCCGGGGTCCCTCCCAGATTGTGAAATCTCCGTGAGAGAGCTTCAGGTGATAGGCAGCCTGGGGGGAATTCCTTTGGCTCTGGATTTTAGTGGTCTGAAGCTTGGGGGTGGGCACACCTTGTTACCCCCTGAAACCCCTGATTTGTGGTCTTTTTTGTATCCTCCCTGGGACCCTCCCCCGCTTATAGGGGGTGGGAGGGAGGAGCAAACTCTCTCAGCCTCTGGGTTCTCCACCTGGAAGCTCTCAGCCGCTGGGTTCTCCACCTAGAAGCTCTCAGCCGCGGGGTTCTCAGCCTGGAAGCTCCGAGCCGCTCGCCTCGGAGCTTGGAGATCTCGGCTAATAAACATCCTTTAACCTGCTAAGCTGAGAGCCAGCCTTTTCTCTTCTGCTGCTGTTGACTGTCACCTTTGGGTCCAGCTGCTGAGCCGAGAAGCCAAAACGAACTGGAAACTTTGTGTCTGTGTTGACCCGAGCTAGCTGGAGGTCAGCTCCCACCCGGAGCGGGGACACAACCGGACATAATTGGCGCCCAACGTGGGGCACACCACGCCGGCAGAAGCAGCTTGGACCACGTGGAGCACGGCTCCACGGTGACAGAGCGTCCAGCGCCCACGCAGGGCCCTTCCGGAGACGAGGCGGACCCTGCGAACGGACTGGGGCTGATTTAGCCCGAAGAACAGTCTCTGGGCGTCACGCACCCCTGTGAAATTGACTTTTAAACAAGGCAGTTCCAGGGGAAAGAAGGGGAGCTTCGAGCCCCGACCGGAGTCCTTCTTGCAGCAGAATATCCAGACCCACGCATCCCCCAGGCACAGGAACAGGTAAGTATACCCACAAAGGGACATACTTACTGGTTTTAGGGTTCCCCCGAGGGAGGGGGATCTATTGGGGAGGAAAAAATCCTCCAAAAATAGCTGCGCAGCTAAAGGGTTAAACCTCCTGTGATTTAGAGCGAACGGGGTCCGCGGGGGGAGTGCTTTTCATCTGGGTTTGGGTTCAAAAGCAACTTAGTATCGAAAACATGGGCGGAAAGCTCACGACTGCTCAGAAAAGGTTGTATTATAATTATGCGTCAGTAATTAACGAGGCCAAATTGAAAATCTCAAAAGGCGAGTTAAGAAGTTTTGTTCGCTGGGTTCATGTGCATTTTCCCCAAGTCTCTCCGGACAGTCTCTGCAGCCCACAGTTCTGTGGCACTGTAGAAAAGGAATTAATTAGGTTGATTCAAACTGGGGACAAAAAGGCTACAAAGTATTTTACTGTAGCAATGAAGTTAAATTCGGCAATTCAATTTCAAAAGGGAATGCCGAAAGAGCCCAACGGAGAAACGTGTTCTCCCCCTCCTCCCCCCACCTCTTTTCCCCGGTCCCCTTGTCCCCGGGAAAGCGTTCTCGATGGAGCGGCAGGGGTCCCGCCCGCCCGCTCTGCCTTCGGGGCACCCCAGCCTCCACGCCGGTGCTGGCCCGGTGGAGCCAGGAGGGAGATCTCCGGCAGCACTGACCATGCTGCATGGGAAAACCCTCCCTCCCCGCTTTTAATCGGGTCCAGGTCCGCGTGGTCCTCTCGGGGTTCCCAAGATGGCGGAGACCGCATGGCGGGGGACTCCCCCCCCCCCCTCAGCGCCGCCCACCCCTCCCTACCCCGGTGACGTGGTGCCCGCAGCGCGCGGCCCCGCCCCCTCCCCGCCCCGCCTTACCCCTGTGACGTCGGGTGCCTGCCGCGTGACCCCGCCCACCCCAGCCCCGCGCCGCGTGACCCCGCCCACCCCAGCCCCGAGCCGCGCGGCCCCGCCCCCGCCCCACGTGTTACCGGCCCCGACCCGCGCGGCCCCGCCCCCGCCCCACGTGGTGCCGGCCCCGAGCCGCGCGGCCCCGCCCCCACCCCACTTTGTTCCGGCACCCTACCCGCGCGGCCCCGCCCCCGCCCCGCGTGCCTGCGGCCGGCTCTTGCCCCCCCCCCAACCCCCTGTGGCTGCGCGTGCGCACTGCGGCACCCCTTCCCCCCCGCAGCCGCCGCGCCGCCGCCCGCCCCGGAGCAGCCCGGTCCCGGTCCCGCCCCGCCGGGGCTCGACCCCGCTCCCCCGGGATCCCCCCCGCCCCCCCACTCCTCGATGATGTCACCCCCCGGGCAAGCCGCGGCCCTTGCAGGGACTCGGTTGCCAGGCAACCAAGTGCCTCAGGGCACAGGCGTCCCAGCGCCCTCAAACCCGGAAGTGCCCGGGCAGGGAACGGGAGCAGAGACAGCTGCCAGCTCCTGCTCCATTCCCACCCTTGCCCCTGTTACCTTTCGCAATGCCCGCGGTGGTAACAACAGGGCAGAGTATCACCCATTTCCCCGAGCCACCATCAAAGAGATCTGCAAAGCTCACAGGATATATGGCCGTGATGGACCATATTTCAGAGGGCTTCTCAAAGCAGATCTCTCTGCAGAGGAGGTGGTGCCTGCTGATTTAAAGTACCTGTTTTCTTGCTTGCTGAACTCAACAGAGTACATCCTATGGGTCACAGCTTGGAAAAGGCTGCTCCAGGAGGCCTTACCAGGGCTCCTCAACCATGTTAACACCAGGGTTGATGCTCAGGGAAACCCTCTCACTCTCGACCACCTGGCCGGGGAGGGGCAGTGGGCAGAAGCCACTGACCAAGTGGTCATTCCTGTCCAGTGCCTCCACGTAGTGAGAGAAACAGCCCTGACTGCATTCTTCAGCATGCAAACACAAGGTCCTGCGATTTCTTATTCGAAAATCAGGCAGGACCAAAGTGAGTCTTTCACAGATTTTGTGGAAAGGCTGTCCCGAGCTATTGAAGCTCAGGTCAAAAATGAAATGGCTCGGGAACACATTTTATCGGAGATTGCGTTTTCAAATGCAAATGATTTATGTCGTGCTGCAATTTTAAGTTTACCCCTACACCCCAAACCAACCTTACCAGACATGCTTCAGGTATGTCACGTAAAGGTGCCTTGTATGAGCTTCTTTACAGGTCCATGGCCCAAACCTCATCAAGTTGCAGCCATAGAAACTGAAGATTCCCGAAAAACACCGAACACCGGGAAGAAGCATTCTGCGCAAAGCTCCCAGAAGTGTTTTTTGTGCGGGAATTTGGGGCATTGGGTTTCCAAATGCCCCCTCAAGAAAGAAGTAGAGGACCTCAAAAACAAAAAAGGGGGAGGGGAAGGGGAAAAAGGGAGAGGGTTTAAACCCTCACAAAAAAACTGGTGAAAGAGCGCAGGTCCGCCCTGCGTGAAGAAAAAAATGGGGTGGACCAGGCAGGAGGGGAGGGGAAAGGGAGCCAAGGGAAAAAGAAGGAGAAGCTGCAATGCCCCATTCAGGGTGGCAGCAAACATAACACACTGGAAATGACTTACACGGACCATGACATGGCACAACCAATTTTGACAACCAATTCTAAATATACCCCCTACAGGTTGCAGCTCACGGAGGGTTTGCACCTGAAAGACGACAACTGGAATTTTGTGTCAGTTGACAACAGTGAGCAGGGTACCTGGCCAAGGGTCAAAGGTAAGCTCATCGTTGTGGGGGACTGCAAACACACCCCAAAAGAGATCGAAATTCTTCCAGGAACACTTGATAACAATCCTGGAAAATTCGTTCTCTGGCTACGCTGCACTCACCCACCAACATTCCTACCTAAGGGGCAGACAGTTGCCCAGATCATACCCACCTGGGAACACCTGGAAGAAGACAACATACCAACAGCTTGTCCTGTGCACAACATCACAGAAGTGAAACCCCAGGTGGGATGTGAGTTACAGGTGGGTGATGAGGCCATTAACATCACAGGCCTGCTCCACACGGACATGGACGTGACTGTAATACCAGCTAAGCACTGGCCGTCACGTTGGGCCTTGGAAAACGTGGCAGGACACGTGCAAGGAATAGGGGGAATGCAATTGGCCAAACAATCAAAGAGTGTGGTGCAAATTAAGGGGCCAAAAGGGCAGTTGGCCAGTTTACGCCCTTTTGTTTTGGATTATAGGGAACCCTTGTTGGGGAGAGACCTGATGGCCCAGTGGGGAGTCACGATTGACATCCCAGGCCCCCCACAGGATTTTTGGGCGGCGGTCGCTGAGGAGCGCCCTACCCACAAGCTGAATTGGAAAACAGATGCACCAGTGTGGGTTGAACAGTGGCCGCTTTCAAAACAGAAATTGAAGGCGCTCGAAGAGCTCGTGGAGGAGCAGTTAGCTAAGGGTCACATTGTAGAGACCACCAGCCCTTGGAATTCGCCGGTTTTTGTTATCCGGAAGCCGGGGAAGGACAAGTGGAGACTCCTCCAAGATCTCAGACAAATTAATAATGTGATAGAAGACATGGGCTCTCTTCAACCTGGGATGCCTACCCCGACCATGCTCCCACAAAATTGGAAATTGGCTGTTATAGATATAAAAGATTGTTTCTTCCATATTCCCCTACACCCTGACGATGCACCACGTTTTGCATTCTCGGTTCCCACTGTTAACCGAGAGGCCCCGAGGAAACGCTACCATTGGAGGGTTCTTCCCCAAGGGATGAAGGTGTCACCTATCATCTGCCAGTGGTATGTAGCTTCCTTGCTGTGTCCGGTCCGCGTAGCCGCAGAGAAAGCAATCATCCATCATTATATGGATGATGTGCTTGTGTGTGCTCCCACCGATGATGTCTTGTCCCACGCACTTGACCTGACAATTAATGCATTGGTTGTTGCAGGGTTCGAGCTGCAGGAAGACAAGGTTCAAAGGATGCCACCTTGGAGGTACCTGGGGCTGGAAATTGGCAAGCGGACCATTGTGCCGCAAAAATTGGAAATCAAGGCCAAAATTCAGACCCTTGCAGATGTCCATCAGCTGTGTGGGGCATTGAATTGGGTGAGACCCTGGCTGGGCCTCACAACTGAGGACCTAGCCCCTCTTTTCAATTTATTGAAAGGGGGAGAGGAGCTGAGTTCTCCCAGGGAACTAACCCCGGAAGCGAAGGAGGCGCTGGAAAAGGTACAGCATCTCATGTCCACTCGGCAGGCTCACAGGTGTGATCCAGACCTGCCTTTCAAATTTATAATAATGGGGAAATTGCCACACCTCCATGGAGTCATTTTCCAATGGAGAAATAACATCAAAAAGGACCAGGGCAGAGAGGACCCACTTCTAATCATAGAATGGGTCTTTCTCAGCCATCAAAGGTCCAAGAGAATGACACGTCCACAGGAACTGGTGGCTGAACTGATCCGAAAAGCCAGAGTTCGGATCAGGGAATTGGCAGGGTGTGATTTTGAATGCATTCACATTCCAATTGGATTAAGATCGGGCCAGATTACAAAGGCAATGTTAGAACACCTGCTTCAGGAAAATGAAGCACTGCAGTTTGCTCTAGATTCCTTCACTGGGCAAATCTCAATTCATCGGCCAGCCCACAAAATTTTTAATCAGGATGCCAAATTCACACTGAATCTGAAAGATGTTCGGAGCAGGAAGCCTTTAGAGGCCCTGACAGTTTTCACAGACGCGTCCGGAAGGTCCCACAAGTCAGTTATGACTTGGAAGGACCCTCAGACTCAGCAGTGGGAGGCAGATGTTGCCGAGGTGGAGGGATCACCTCAGGTTGCTGAGTTGGCCGCTGTCGTCAGGGCTTTCGAAAGGTTCCCCGAACCCTTCAATTTAGTAACGGACTCCGCTTATGTAGCGGGGGTGGTATCGAGGGCAGATCAGGCAATACTGCAGGAAGTGTCTAACACCGCACTGTTTGAGCTGCTTTCTAAGCTTGTCAAGCTTGTCTCCCACAGGGAGCAGCCATTTTTTGTGATGCATACAAGATCACACACCGATTTGCCAGGGTTTGTAGCTGAGGGGAACAGAAGGGCTGATGCTCTTGCTGCTCCTGCAGCGATGGCCCCATTGCCAAGCATTTTTGAGCAGGCAAAGCTCAGCCATCAGCTTCATCATCAGAACGCGCCTGGCCTTGTTCGCCGGTTTCACATCACCCGGGAACAGGCCAAGGCAATTGTGGCTACGTGTCCCTCATGTAATCAGCATGCACTCCCCACCTTGAGTGCAGGAGTAAACCCCAGAGGTCTGAACAGCTGTGAGCTGTGGCAGACTGACGTGACACATATCCCCCAATTCGGCCGATCTAAATATGTGCATGTGTCTGTGGACACTTTTTCCGGTGCAGTTTTTGCTTCTGCCCACGCAGGGGAGAAGACCTTGGATGCGATTAAACACCTCATCCAGGCTTTCTCCTTCATGGGCATCCCAAAAGAATTAAAAACTGATAATGGCCCAGCGTACCGTTCCAAGGAATTCTGCAGCTTCCTGCAACAATGGGGAGTGAGTCATAAAACCGGCATCCCTCATTCCCCAACAGGCCAAGCTGTAGTGGAGAGGACCCACAGAGAAATCAAAAGGGTCCTTAACCAACAACAACCGGTGTTGAAAACAGAAACACCACAGACCCGATTGGCCAGGGCTCTATTCACTTTGAATTTTTTAAACAGCACATTTGAGTTTTTAAACCCTCCCATTGTTCGTCATTTCGGGGCAAACCCTCAACTAAACATCAAAGAGAGGCCGCCAGTCATGGTCCGGGACCCTGAGACTGGAAGGACAGAGGGACCTCATGATTTAGTCACGTGGGGCCGTGGGTACGCTTGCGTGTCCACCCCCACGGGGCCGAGATGGTTACCATCAAAATGGGTGAGGCCCTATGTCCCAAAGGTCTCGGGGGAGAAAAAGAAACTGCCACAGGTTACTCAAGCAGCTTTTAGGAGGAAAAGGAGGGAAGATTTTTCCCCGGATGGTTTCGCTTTCCTGAATGACCCCTGCTCGAATGCTGATTGTTTGTTTTAGTTCTTCTAGTCCTGATGGAACCTGTCCAGCGCCAATCCCCTGTGCTGAGGAAGTTTCACCTGCTCCTTGGTTGGGGACTGGGGAATTTCGGGCTGGGTGGGTTCAATTTTGAAATCAGTTTTGTTATTTTTGTTTGTTATTCTGTTAATTTTAATTAGATTTGGTATCATCAAAAAAATGTTAAGTAGATTAATTTCTAGCACCACACATGCCCCCTCTGTGAACCATGTTGCTGTATCATCCGTGCCTGGATGGGAGGAAGACGTGGAATTGGAGGAAGACCCAGAAGACAGAAGACACCCAGAGGATGAACCTCAGATGGAGTGGCCCACTCAGCCAGAGTGGCTCACCGAGAGTTACCTGGACTTCGAATATCATCCTCCTCCGTTCCAGCCCTCCTCCTGTCATTAAAACAAAAAAGGGGGAGATGTGGTGGTGCAGAACTGTTTTATTAGATTTTTGTAAGAAGTTTATGTTATGGTTCGTTTCACTGTATCCCCAATTCTGTATCCCTTTTGTGTTGTCTGTATATTAAGGTATTTTGTGTCAATCATCCCATACCTCACATGACATGTAACATCCCCCTCTGCCCCAACCCCCCTCTCTGGGGCAGCTTGCCTATCACTCCCGGGGTCCCTCCCAGATTGTGAAATCTCCGTGAGAGAGCTTCAGGTGATAGGCAGCCTGGGGGGAATTCCTTTGGCTCTGGATTTTAGTGGTCTGAAGCTTGGGGGTGGGCACACCTTGTTACCCCCTGAAACCCCTGATTTGTGGTCTTTTTTGTATCCTCCCTGGGACCCTCCCCCGCTTATAGGGGGTGGGAGGGAGGAGCAAACTCTCTCAGCCTCTGGGTTCTCCACCTGGAAGCTCTCAGCCGCTGGGTTCTCCACCTAGAAGCTCTCAGCCGCGGGGTTCTCAGCCTGGAAGCTCCGAGCCGCTCGCCTCGGAGCTTGGAGATCTCGGCTAATAAACATCCTTTAACCTGCTAAGCTGAGAGCCAGCCTTTTCTCTTCTGCTGCTGTTGACTGTCACCTTTGGGTCCAGCTGCTGAGCCGAGAAGCCAAAACGAACTGGAAACTTTGTGTCTGTGTTGACCCGAGCTAGCTGGAGGTCAGCTCCCACCCGGAGCGGGGACACAACCGGACAATTCTTATTTCCCATGCAAAAGGTTTTTCAGAAAATAAACTGTTTTCCAACCTTCTCTGTAAATGAATATACCCATTGTGAAATGAAGTCCCAAGAAAGAAACCGGAAAATGGACATAGCAGTCACCATTGACAGCTCAGGTTTGTGGGAGAAGACACACCATTCTCACAAACCTAAAGAAAAAAAATGTGGGTTTTGCCTGGTGTAAGTGACATTGGGATGAACATCAAGGTCTTTGTTATTGATGTGCCTGTGTATCTAATCAAAGTATAACATATAGTCTGCAGGGTCTTTTTTAACAGCATCCAAGGTAAATATGAATGAATGGATCTGTGTGATGCAAACCTAAGCTGCTGCCAGCCACTTCTGTTTGGTTACTACACTTCAGTGTCTGGTCTCACTGAACTCTGGCATCCTTTGGACTTGACGGATTAACACATATATGAAGACATTTGCATATTTATTTTAAACCAGATGTTCTTCAAGCAGTACAGCCAAATTCCCATCGTCGTTACAATCACTTTGTGGGTTTTTAACATAATGGAGCCATTAAAATTCCACCACATGCTTCTTTGTTAGGAAGAAACGGTTATTAAAATTTTTCCAGGTGAATTCTAAATAAATCCTAATTAAGGAGAAAGAATCCCTAGGTAATGTTAATTGTCACTATTTCTATTACTGAAAGATCTGGTTTATACCAAAGACTAGTACTTTCTTTTGCAAGAGCTGTGTTTTGTGTTACAGAAAAGGCACTTTGAATAGTTTTAAAATAGATAGTGTATTGTTTTTCACCATAGACTTATATGTGAATTTTGTTTTTAATAAAATCTCTGAAATTATAACTTTTATATTGAGATCATAGAGAATTCGGCTTTTTATGTGAAGATTGATTTTTTGTAACATGTAGCACAATTAATCACTGTTAAATCAACTAATCCAAAGCTCTGGAATGCAAAGAATGAGAGTGACATTGTTTTTTTGTTAAAACTGGAAGGTTTCACCATAGAGTGACAAAGAAAAAAAATTTGTATAAGAAAGAGAGATTTATTTTTTCAGAAGGGAGCCAAGAGTAAGAGGAACTGGGTGAGGTTGGAGACTACATTCAAATAGACTTTTCTGATTCAATGTGACATTGTTTTTCTAAACGAAAAATTCCAGACAGTCAGAAAGCAGAGGGAATACCCAGGAAAAACATACATTTGGAAGTGCTACTTTGTATTAAAAATAATGTCTTGGGGCCAGGAACTGCCCTTTGAATTGTGGCACTAAGAAGTGACACAGAAGTCAAAAAATGGCACACCTGGTCATTTAGCATTTCTTAAATGATTAAATCATTCTTTCCCAGCTGACGGCGAGAGCTGCAGGCAGCAAAAGGCATCTCCCAGCGGCTGAGACCCTGAACATCCCATTACACATCTTGCAAGACACCCAGATGCCAGAGCAAAGGATGAGATTTATTGAGGTTATTTAAGTTTCAAATTTGCTTCGGGGCTACACATGGTATAAAGCAGTTCAGCCTGAACAGGCCAGGCAGAGGAAGGGAGGGGAATATATTTAAGTAATCCAAAGCATAGTGGGTGATGGAGTATCTTAGTATCTTGTTCTGGCCAAAAGAAGCAAAGGAAATAGTCAGTGAGGGAAGAGACGAAGACTGATCCAAAATAGGGCACAGCTCAGAAATGGGGCAGGTCAGCTGTTGTGGTAACACCACACCACTCACTGAAGTAGGAAGGAGCTATTGGTCACTGTTAAGGGCCTGTTCAAAAGTCAATGGAAATCTGCAACAGATGTGATGGAAAGAGAGCTCTTGGCAATGGCACAAGAAGCTCTGCACTTGGAGCTTGCACGACCAGGCAAAGGTCAGTTCAGGCACGTAACTGCTGTTGCAAAACTTTGTTGGACATTTCCGAGTGAATGCCTGGCAAACTGTGATCTCAGAGAAGCTGAGTGGATAAAGGTCTACAGCATTTCATTAGGCCCCAAGCATTTCATTAGCATTTCATTTTAAAAAATTGTGCTTGTTAAAAAGCTGCGTCTGAAATGTTTGGAAAGCTCAGTACAGACAGGCATGATCTACTGCAGTAAGTATGAAGTGCTGTCTTTAATGAGATCTAAGTCACAGTAAAGTTGACTTGAGCACAGGAACACAGGCAAATGTTAAACAGTCTAAAGACTAAACAAGGCACAACACTGGTGAAAGGGAAAGCTATCACCAACCAAAATATTACAAATGCGCTTTTCTGGGGGAATTCACACAATTCTATCATGCAAAAGAATAATTCTTTGGAAAAGCCCTTTCTTCTCTCACTAAGAAACAATATTTACATTAATACGTATTTTTTTTTTTAGAGAACAGGAATGCAAATATAACTTCTAAGAAAGTTAGAAATGTCTTTTCTAAGAAAGCTAGAAAGATTATGTTCCTAAGAAAATTATTTTTAAACTTTTTACTGGGCCAATAAAAGCCTTTAATAAATTAATTCACTGAATGGTTTTGTGGCATTACCCCCACGTTTTTATGATGAGGAGGAAATTATGCATAAAACTACTAATTCTTGAGTGTGTGAGTTCTGGAAATTTCATTTAGGAAAGGTGTTCCAGTAAACAGTAGGTAATTACTCAAAAGAGTTTGAAAAGTTTTCCCATTCAGCTTTTACTCACTTTTTCACTAAAGTGTTGAGAAAAACAATAAGTCAGAACAAAGAAATGCCCATTTCTGGTAATTACATTTACAAGAAAAGAATGTGAAGACCTTGTTCATTGTTTTCTTTCTTCTGCATCATTGATTCAGACACAGATTTGCAAAAGTGTTTTGCTAACTTTTCTATGCCACTCAGTCTTCAGCCCTTGCCTTTTCAACTATCACGTAAATTTCTTCTTATAACAGTTCCAAACCAGAATTGATTCTGTCTCTTCAATGGACTAGAAATGGATTGGGTTAAAGCAGAATGAGTGGAAAGGAGAGGAACATATTTTTAGAAATTTTAACAGTCTTCCCAGTTCATGGCATTTTGTTAAGATTACAATTATTTTTTTTTATTTTAACCTTCTATTTAACCTCAGCCTTCAACAAAGCCAATCATAACATTAAGCTTTTACTAAAGAGGTAATGGCAACCACTTCACAATGGTTTGAATTTTGTAAGCATTATGTGTGAGTGCCCACATTTATATCCCAACTGCAAATGACCCACATATGGTGTGAGCAAACACAAGTAATCATGAAAATGATGAGGAGAATTCAGGTATTTGCAACAGATTTTTCTTCAGTCTTGCCCATCTTTAGTAATAAAAAATGTAAATTAAAAATTACACTGAAATGCTACAGGAAAAAAAATCAATAGGCAACTTCCTTTAATGGAGTTGCACTGGTTATTGAATGAAACCATATGAGTGACTACATCTACTGAATCCAATGAGTTCTTGAAAACTCTGGAGTCCTAGAGAGCACAGCTCACCTGAGCTTGCTGATGGACTACTGTCCTGAAAGGTCACCCTCTCTGCATCCAGCCTGGGTCAGGTGTGAGCCTGAGGCACCAAATCCTCTGTTCCATGAGCCAATGGTATGAATCTTTTGGTTTATAGCTTAGCTGTTCAGGAGTTACATGACAGGCACCCACATGGCACACAGACCTTGCACATGCCTTTAACACCACGTTGCTCTTCCCTTAATATTGAATAGATTCCTTAGCAAGATCACCATCCTGAAACTAATTTTATTTTATTTCACCCTGGCTAGGCAGAGCCAGTATCTGGAGATGACAAAGCCCTTTGGTGTTTTAATCAAGCTCCAGTCCATTTTTCTTCAATGACCCCTTTGACCCCTGCTACTACCTGGTCGGTTTCTCCATCTTTCAAAAAATCTGGAAAAAAAGGCTTTTCCACTTGAAACCAGGACACTGTCTGTAAAGTAAATACCTTGATTTAGCCCTAGTCTGGAGGGTATTAAAGAGATCTTTCTAACATAATATATGTAGTCTCACAAAGACCTGGTATGTGGTAACAGTCACAGTTATAGCTCCATAAATTAAAAAAGCAAGCAAAAACCAAAATTATATTTAATACATTTAGCAACAGCCCAAATTATTTCATCAACTGAATTTTGGATTTCTGCTCCTCAATATTTTCAGACTTCTTCGAAGTAACATAAGGAACTCATGAAGGCCTTGGAGGGAGTGACCCTGCTCAGAGCTCCCTACCCAAGCACTGCGTCACCATTTCCGGTGTGGAGGACACAATGTCTTCTGACATCTTGTTGCTGGGGGTGAAGCATTGATTTCTGCATTAGGGGTTCCATATATTTCTTTTATTAGCTGTAACAAGAGCCTTCAGAACTTCCTGCCTGGTATTCTAACTACCTAGAGGTCCATGACCTTGGTGGAACTTGTGGGATCCACAAAACCAAAACAGTGACCCAGAGGAAATAGAAGAGAAGACATAAAGGCAGGGGTCTGGAGGATGGATCTCTCTTGTAAGAGGCTACAGGATCTGGGCCTGTTTGCAGAAGAGAAGATTGAGGGGGGATCCTATTAGTACATATAAATATCTCAAAGGCAGGTGTCAAGAGGATGGTGCAGGCTCTTTCCAGTGGTACGCAGTGACAGGATGAGGAGCAATAGTCGTTAACTAAAACACAATAAGTTCCAGCTAAACACAAGGAAGAACTTTACATTGAGGGTGGCAGAGCACTGGAACAGGCTGCCCAGAGAGGCAGTGAAATCTTCCTCTCTGGAGACATTCCAAACCCACCTGAACACATTCCTGCATCACCTGCTCCAGGTGACCCTACCTTGGCAGTGTGTCAGACTAGAGGATCTGCAGAGATCCATTCCAACCCTAACAATTCTGTGGTCCTGTGACAGACAGGATTGCCACACACCTTTACCCTCTTCCCTAGGAGTTCATCCAGCAGCATCTGCATCTGAGCAGTGGAATCAGGTCACCTGTGAAACAGCACAAGCACAAAGTGGAGAGGCTGAGGCAACACGGACCACATCTGCTGCTCCTGCACATTGGTAACTTGGTAGTTTATAGTAATTTGGTAATTTGCACCAGCTGAATGTGAGGCCTTTTTGTAAGTTAACTTAGCCCTGCATTTTCACATTAAGGGTTTTAGTGAAACCATTTGAATAATCTAAGTCCCGTGATTACTGCAGCAGTTGGTGAATGCCAAGTATCCTTACAGGCAGGCACAGCACATGTGGGATGCATACAGGAATTTTTAAGGATAAAAAATGAAACTGTTCTCCATAATAGCGAAAAGCACCCTCAATAACATTATAAATTAAATGCATCCTTAAAAAAAAACCTGTGACTATGCAAGAAGAGGAAAGTACAATTGCTATCAGAGGTATCAGAATATGACCCTTTTTAATTATAGGATACTTCAGAAATTATTTCACAACCTTTTACTCTCTGGAACACAAGAACTTGACTCCAGAGCTCAAGCTGCAAAGAACGATTGCTGTAGCTGAAAGTATTTGTTTCAAAGCACTGTGGAAGTAAATGAAAGTGTCATTTTGCACTAATGTGATGGGCAGCTACTCTGCCTTGTCAGAACAAGCAAAGTCCTGTAAGCTTTATCCCATTGCCACAGGCACTTGGGCACCTCTCTGGAAATCAATCACAGATTGGCCTGAAGAAGAGCAGAGCTGAAACAATGGCACCAGAGTAGAGGACCCCTAATGAAATCCATTTGGTAGTCCACACCTAGGCTGTCTAGACAGCACCTCCTGTGCTTTGATCACTGATAAACCATTCTAAATGTTACCAGGGCTGCTTTTTTGTTTCTGTTTACAGGCAATCAATAGGCCTCTGGCCATTGCCTCTATTTCAAAGCAGTGCTTTTCATCTGACTGCAATCAAATAAAAAAGAACAAAGAGATGGGCATTTTGGATACGAGATACTTATTTTCCTGTGATTTATACAATTTCAAATGAAGAGAGAAAACAAAAAAAGCAATTGTGAGTGTACATGTGATAAATGTTTCTAATTAGGCATGCTCTCTTAATCAGTTTGGAAGCGGTATTCCCTCCCAAACAAAAAAGCAAAAATTTTAGTGTAAGCTTTTGTTTGTGTGCCTGTGTATGTGTCCATGCTGCACAGCACTCACCTTTAGATTTTAGAGCCTGTTTTATTTGCATTGGAGCTACACCTCAGGGTGCTATTTTGTGCTCTTTGCTAGTACAGTCATGAACTGCACTCTGAAAACTCCACATGGAATATCCAGGTATTTTTTCAAGAGTCTCTGTTTTATGATTTAACCACAATACAATTCAAACCATAGAAACTGAAAAATCTACTCAAAACATTGTATCCTGCACTTGCCCAACATACACTGGCCCATAAATAATTCAGACATTTTAGTCATACATACTGATCTATATGTTTTCAAAGATTTGCCTAAATACTGTTTTGCATGTGGATTTAAACATGTTTTTACCCAAATTCAAGTCCACAAATACCATGTGGTTGCCTTTAGCTGGATGTCAGTGCTTGAACTTTGAGACCCTCTCATCTTTTATCTTCAGCAACTTGAAGTAGCCTGCTTAAATTCAGCCTTTGAAACCCTCCCAGCCCCTCCCTGTGTATGTCATGACAGTTCAGCATCTTAAGCCTCAATCACATACATTCTTTAAAAAACCCCAAATGATCATAAAACCAAGAAGAGATTTAATCTCATCTCTGAATTTGGCTCAACCAGTATAACATTTCAATAAATTTTATTTCTTGTGTAATAGTCCGAAGGCATTTTGGAGGCGGTTTAACAAAGCTAAAAAAAAAAAAATAATCTTGTAAGGCTTGGCATTTTTACTTCTCTATACTTGAAAATATTTCTGTTTCAAAACTCAAGTTGAACTCTTTCTGGCTCATCTGTAGTCTTCTAAATCATTGATTTCTTTGCTATTTCCACTTCTCCTCTTTTTGATGAGGGGTAATGAAGAATTTAATTAGGTGCCTTTGAAATTGCTGACCTCATGGGAAAGGGAACAGATAAACCCTTTCAACAGTGCTTAGACTGCTGAAGGTGACACACCCTGTGGTCCTGTTTGACCAAGTCCTCAACTTCAGATGCTGTCGGATAAAACTTTGTATGCTTACCCTTGCCACAAAGTATTGCACAGCATTTTACTCCCTTACAAAAATCTCATTAAGTTAATAAAGATTTCCCATTTATTGATAGTAGAAGTGACAATATATGGGTGAGAGCAGGGGTCCAAAAAAAAGTGACAATGCATCAAAACTACTTTCAAATTATGTCAAAGAAGTAGGAAAGTAGCGGGGGGAAATAAACTCATAATAAACTTGTTTAGCCACACAAGTGATGAAAAAAAAGAGAAACTAAGGCTCTTTCCCAGGGCTGTGTGCATACCATTCATTTACTGATGTTATTTATCCCTTAGAGGATGCACAAAGTTTTCAGACTTCAAGTCCCTAGATTGTATCACCGATTACAATAGGCGGGATACAGTATAAAAACACTCCATAAAACTCTTCTGTTTCATTCCTTTGACAACATTTTCTTTCAGATTGATGTTATTTGAAGTGAGAGATCCCAAGGTCTCTGCAAAATAAGGCTGTGGGGCTGCATAGAAAAATCAATTAACATTTAAAGTTTCACTACTTCACCTCCACTGTTTCTTATCGAAAGTAGAACATGAGTTCTGTCTGACTGAAATAGAACTGGAACTGCTGAAAATTATTTTCCACTCCTAGAGTAATTATAGTATTTTTTAGTAGTGGCCTTTAAAGATGAAACTTAAATAATGCAGGAGAGAAAAGAGACAATGGTATCATTTATAAACGCACTGAGATTTGTACATACTGACTCAAATGTACAGTGGGATGCATTCATGATTCTGTTACCTCTAGCAATATTTTTATTACCGTTTAATTCAAGAACCATTCCTTCTCCTTGAAGTCAAAAGAGTTAACTGGGTGTAAATCTCATAGGAATAAATGGAACTGAAACAGTGCCCCTTGGAAAAAGACCAAAACAGCTTTCCCAGAAAGAAAAAAAAAAAAACCAAAATCCTATGAGTACCCAATAACTTTGTGAACAAATTGCATATTTGAGCCAAAAAGACATTAAAAACAACAGAACTTTGCCTGAATTCAGTTTACTTTGAATTAAGTTTTTAATTATCTGTGCCTTCAAATTACATATTTAAACACTCTTTATAACTGGAAAAAGAAAAAAAGAGCAAGAATGATTTTTTTTTTTTTTTTTTCTGCAGCAATCTTCTAGCTGCAGTTAGCCATCAGATCTGTCATATGTCATTTTTCAGCTCATTAGGTGGGATTTTGGCAATTTCTGTGTACAGTAAGAGGTATTGAGCAGTTGAAGCTGGGAAGGTCAAATATTAAGCGCAATGTCATCATCCCTAATAGCTTCCAAGGAAAATTCTTGCATAATTGTTTAATGCCATGAGTTGCCCGTAGTGGGACATACTAGTTTTTGCCAACGTCCATTAACCCTTGAGGCTCATGGCCAGAAGCTGTAGGAGCAAGGAACGTACTCAGATTGGATCAAGCTGTTTTGCTGATATTCCTGCTGCCCCATATTAATTTAATGAGACTCCCCAGCAACGAGGAGAAGCCTCAGAGAGTGGTGCAGCATATGGTCCAGTAACACACCAGAACACAGTTCCCTTTGCATCTAGAGATGATAAATTGTGCACAGGGCACTGCTCAATTAGGATTTGCATGCTTTGGCCCCAAATCAGCAAACAACTTCCATGTGCATTTTGCTCAAGCAAGTCCCCATGAGATCAACAGCATTTCTTATGGTAAGAGGCACGTACATCACTGTGAGCAGCATGAGGGCCTTCTTTGGACAAACATCTGTGGCAGCAAATATGGGAGCAAATCCTTCCCTGCTGCAAACCAGCCTGCTCCCAGTGCTGGCTGTGGGGTGCTCTGGCACTGTGTGCATCATGCCCTCTGCCAAGAGAAGGAAGGTTGTCAAAAGTATCACAGAGTAATGCTTCACAATCCCTACTGTTTCCTTTAATGTGGTGCTTCGTGGTAAAGTTGTTTCAAGAAAATTCATCCTTTTTTTCTGAGCAGTTTTCAATGCTGAAGGCAGAAATGACTTTCAAGACTCATCAGTATAAAGTAATTAACTGGAGTAACTCAAGTGGAATAGATTGTCCCAGGAAACCTTTCTGGTGTGCATGTATAGATGCTCCACTCCAGAATAAGTGAGTTGTAGTCCAGATCTCAGTGTGTGCAGGAGCCTAAGGGTAATTACTCTGTAATAATTTAGTCTATTTTTTAGCCTTGGCCTTAAACTGCTCTCATTAAATTGGTACCAGAAAAAACACCATTTCCTTTTAGTAGAAAAACACAATTTTCTTTTAGTAGAATATTTAAGTTCAAATACAGCAAATTTATGGCTTATAAACTAGTTTACTTTGTATTGAAATATCAAATCATGGTTGAGGGACAGTAATTTTCAGCTGAAGGACAGAAATTACCAGCAAAAGAGCAATAATTTTTTTCAACCACTGAAAATAGATGACAGTGTCCTTTGTCTTGCAGTTGCTAAATGTGTGTACGCAGATTTTTACATGAGTTCTGCTGATGCACAGTGTATTCATTTGGTTACAAAACTGGTGCCCCAGACTCCACCCATATTTTTGCAATAAATTAAAATTTGCAATTTAAAATTCAGATTTGTATTGCAACAACACATCTCTCATTCTAGACCAAACAGACACTAATACTACATTTTAAAAATATTTTACTTACATATAAATAATATTTATAAACTGTACATAAAGACAGCAATACACAAATTATATCCATGTTGCAAAACTACTGCAGTTTCAAAAAAAAAAAGTTTTTACACATAGTAATGTAGTTAAATGTCACTTTTTTGATCAAAATGTACTTTTCCCCTTGTAAATTATGCCATCAATCTAGGCACAGAAACATTTGAGTCTACCAACCCCCCAAAAATTCTGGATTTGAAAAAAATCCAACCTATCTTTAAGACTGAAGAGAGAATTTTATGTGTTACGTTTTACCTTTCTCAGAAGGATTATTTTGGTAAAAGAAGACTAAATTCTCTCAATATACTAGATCTCACTTTTCCACTGTCCTGTGTAGCAATTTATGAACATGTGTCATTCATCTTCTGATAACAGAAACATCTACATTCACAGGCAGGAGCAGGGAGGTACCTTATTAAAGTATAACTTCTGTAAACACACTTCTGTCCAAATTTCTGCATCCAAAAGAAATAAAACTATACAAGCCCTGGCTGATATTCTAGCCAGCAGGAAATCAACACGGAATTCACTGTTGATTTCATTGGGGCCAAGATTTTACTTTCAGATTCTCTCTGCTTTCTACTTTATAATAGGTAATGTGGCATTTTTTGATATCTTTCAATCAAATCCAATTTCAACAAAGCTACAGAAGTAGATGATGATACTGGTGGTCCTGAGTCCACAGCATGAGCCATGTACATGTCTGAGCAGGGAAGGAGAAGTTGTCATGAGTGAAGAGAAAGGTGTGGTGAGAGTTTCTCGTTTCCCAATCAGCCTTTGGATTGTTAATGTGGTAGCAAGTAGAGTTAACATTAGAGATTTGTCCTCATATGTGGGCCAGGTAATAAGACCACAGCTGTGCTGGCTGCAGAGGTGTGTATCTACACACATCCTTCTGTGTACACACACAGTATCATGACACAGCTTTGGGGAAGAAAGCTAGAATATATCTCTAGACTTACAGAATTGACAAACAAAACAATTTCCTTTTTGCAAGATCTTAGAACTTTAAACGCACTACTTTCTACCACTATCAGATGCAGAGAGGACTAAAATGAATATTAATTTAGCCTTTCCCACTCAAGACAAGTCTGCAGTGAAGAGCGGGTTTTGGGGGGTTTTCTTTGGTTCCTTTGCTTGAAAAAAATGTAACAAATGCTTTCTTTGTTAAAGAAGCCTAATTAAAAGCAGATAAAAATCAGGAAAATATTTCTTGCATTCTTTTGAATAGAACAAAAATATGCCTGCAATTGAGAGCTGAAAAGGAGTTGTCTTTCTATTTGTTAAAGAGAAACTAAAGATACATTGTGCAAACTTATCTATATCTACCTCATGCATCATATAATCCTGTTAAAAACTGGGATGCTTATTTTACTCAGCTCTTCCCAACAAAACTACACTATCCTACACATAAATGAGTTAGCACTTTTGCAGAGTCCATTTTTTTTAATTTAGGTAATAGCAGCACACCCCTATAAATAGCTGTGAAGATGAAACAATTTTAGCATGAAAGGATAATCATATAATCCCAAAGGAGTAAGAATTACGGGAAAAACTTGCCCTCATGACATTCGTCTTCTCAAGAGGCATACTTAGATGATACTGAAGAGAAACAACAAAAAAACCCTGTGATATAAATAATGCACTGGCTTTTGCATTTCCAAGGTGTTCTAAAAGTATGAAGTTAAATAGGAGGCTGCATCATTGAATTTCTCTCTTCATATCTGTTCCCACAGCGGCATGGCACAAATCATGTAGACAAGCTTAGAAAGAAGTGGTTATAACGCCAAAAATTGCAATCATGGATTCTGAAGGTACTTGTTTTACACTTTTCTACACAACGATTGCAGAGTATGTGATCCAAGAAGACACTGCTCCCAGCTGAAATGCACACAACCCTGCCTCCAGCAGCATTACAGGGAAATACTTAGCAAGAGTAACGGTTAACAAAGCATCGGCAAACAGCTTCTTTGTTCACACTGTTGCAAAAGTAAGCAGACTGGGAAACTGGGGCAGGGGATTGGTTTAAATTCTGTAATGCATAAAACAATTTCTCGTTAATTAATTCAGTCATTAGTACCAGTTTCCCTGAGGGTAGTGTAACCTGAACAGGATATCACAATTACAGCACTCTTTCCTTTTTTAAGCTTGTTGGCATTTGACATGAAGGATTTATCAAAAAAGACAACTCTGTTCAGCAAACTCTTAAACAACTTTTCCTGACTTCCTTTATACACTGATTCTCATTTATTCTCCTGGTAGGCAAAGTCTGTAAGAACTTCAAAAGTGATGGTACTGCTTCCTTTTCAACACATATAAGACCTCTATTACTGTAGAATTCGCGTGACTATCTACCAAAACATCAAGTATGTATTCTCCCAAATCTTGGATTAAGGAATCTTGATTTAATAGCTAAATTTTCCAAAGTAGCTGGGGATCTAAAAAAGGGAAATATTTAAGTATTTTTTGAATTCTGAAGACTGAGTGATCCAAGAAGACAATAAAAAAGCAGGGACTAAAGCCATATGGCATGATTCTTTTGTCACTACACTTAATCTTCATGGGTGTGTTGTGTGCATGGATGATTGGAGTGTGGTGACAGAGAATTTCATGTGCACAGACACCAGTCACTGTTTCACTCTGTGCCCTGGCCCCAAGCCGTGCCACCAACCATTGCTCTGCTCCTAGCCAAGAATAGCTGTAATTTAGGCAACACCAGACTGTGTTCTTGAAAGCCTAGAAGTCATTCAGGATAGAAATTGCTGGGAGCTGCCCCTTAAAAAACCTGAAATGCTCAGTCCTTTCCTGCAGGTCCCTAGCCCTTCAAAGACCAAAAGGAAGGGGAAGAAAAGCAGTCTTAAATTGCAGAGATCTCAGAAAAGGAGCTCCATATTCCTAGTGAACCACCTCTGAATTTCTCTAAAGATCTGATGCAGAGTTCTGCTCTGCCTCGCATTCATGTGAATGAAGATTCATGTGAAAACAGAAATCTTGTGAACAGAATGTGCCACCTCCATTACTGAGGATGTCTGAAAACTGTAAGTTCTGTTTTAGTGTAATTTATTTAATGGCATTTCAGGCAGTTTTTAGCATCTCTGTGCAAGATAAATCACTGCTTTGAAAGATGTGTCTTGGGTCCCAAAGGACACTTTGCACCCAAATGGCACCACAGTGCTGGAACATGAGATTTGCAGGGAAATATTCACAGGAAAAATACTGTTTCATGAAACAGGTTATTGCCCATGCACTAAGTCCAGTTAGGGCCACATTCTTTCCCACAGTGCTGGATTTTGATTTCTTTACTGCTTCAGCAGTAAAGAAAAGGGTTTGAATTCTCAGATGGTCTGAGAATTGAAATGGTAGAAAGCTTTAGATGACTCTGTCCTTGAAGCAGGGTGAGCGAAACATAAACCATAAGTCACATTATGTGTGATTGATAAAAAGTGGTGACATGTACAAGGCAAAGATGTCCAACAAAATATTTTAGGGTCAGTTTAGAGCAATCATTATAAATATTAATGTTTCAAAACAGCATAAGGAAACTTGTACTGTATTGGTTGCTTATGGAGAACATGGAAAAGGCTTTTTGAATCCACATTTTGCAGCTTCTCTTTATTTTTCTCCTGCCCTATGGAGAGTTCTTCTAGTCATTCATATATGTCCTGTAAATCCATAAACATATCTCTTTATTCATATAACTCTTTCAAGTAAAAATCAGGGCCACACGTGGGCAGAACAAACCTTCTGCATCCTACTGACCATTTCCTCCTGAACAAAGTAGCAGCAAACTGCCAAGGCTGAAGCGCTTCTCTTGTAGATAGGCAAACCCTGTATGTACATCTGCAAAAGTTTTGGATGTACTCGGTGAAACTTGTCATGTGAATGATCACTGGGTCAGGCATTCAATTTGCAAAGGCAGTAGATTCACAGAGTGCATGACGCAAAGAACTGGTAGTTCTTAGATAAAACAGAATTTGTGAGACTGTAACCCATTCCATTAATCAGTGTCAACATTGCCTCCACAGAAGCAGTGGCTATTGCACTTACAGACAGCATCTGGCTCTCCTTGATGCTGTTAAGGGATCTTTCTGAAAATATGTGCTCACTGCTCCAATGAAAACCTTTCTGACCACATTTTATCATGATAGTGACCAAAACAGCCAGTCTGGATTATAGCTGCAAATAACAATTTAACCAAAGAATTTTATCCGATGGAAAAATCAATATAGTTTACAATGAGTGCATGTCTTAATAGCCACAGTGCAGCCACTAATATTGTCATTAAAAACATTCTTGCCTTTATTAATTTATGTTTTTCCTCTTAAAAAAATCTATGTGAGCAATAATCATAAGGGAACACCCCTACATTCATTTGCTTTTCAAATGTGCCTAAATTATTTATCTTGTCTAATGAATTTGTCTTGTACTAAGATCTCTGCTATCAGTCCTTGCCCTGCAGCTGTACTTGGCATTGCTGTCAATGGAAGTGCTGGCTGAGTGAGAACTGAGTGTTTGGGGACAGCATTAACTGGAAAAATTGAGACGTTAAACAGCCCATCCAAATTTGTCTGTTGACTAAAATCACAATAAAATGACAGAAAGCTATCTATGTGTTTAATCAGAGTTATTTTTTAGTGTCTCAAAAGGCATGCATACTAGAGTATTTTTAATTCTTGGATTTATACCCTGATTAGGTCATTACACTTTTAGTTCCTATGAAAACCAGGGGAAGAAGAACAGCTCAGTCCCCCCTGGGGTCCTCACTCTCTGCCACAGGGAATGATCCCAAAAGTTCAGGTGAATCTATTTTGTCCTTTTATAGTTCTCATTAGATAATATTGTAGCCAAAATGTCTATGCATTTTCTGGAGTGTAGTGCCAGGGCAGGAGAACAGCTGAAAGGTCTAGAGCTGACCATTACTACAGAAAAGGGATACTCAGTTTGGAGCATCCCAGTACTTGTATCCAACCACCTTATTCTTTACTGCCCTTCCCTGCTTCCATCATGGTCTCAGGAAGACTCTTGGGGTAGCACTACTCTGAAAGCACAAAATAAATGAAGTGCCACTTCACACAGTCAGCTGAAGAAATTGAGACTCACACAGGACATCACCAACAAAAATGGGCTCAGAAATCATAAATCAGAAATTAAGCTTCCAGCTTAACAGAAATAATAACCCTAAGACATACTAAACAATTCTGCATCTGAAAATCACATTAATAGAAAAGTAAAGGAAAATGATTTCTTTAGTAAAGCAATCAGTATTAATGGTCTGATATTTAATAACTAGTGTGAATTTGCTGCATCATCGGTGCTTCTACTACAGAAAGATATTCTGGCACAGACACTCAATTTAGTGGAGGCATGCCTTGTTCAGGAAAGGTTATATACTTTGTGAGTCCCTGGTGTCCCACAGCAGACCTCTTCTGATGAGTAACAAGAAGTATTAAATCGAAGAAGAGAACTGCAAGTCATTACCAAAAGTATCAGGACACTGGCCACGTCAGAAGGAAGTAGTGATCCTCATGCTCAGCGTTCCAGGGAATCCCCTGGGTGTGTTTTTCTTGCCAGGAAACGAATAGTAAGTGAGTTGCTGCTGAAGGACATTCCAAAATGAGGTTTGTCCTTCTGCCTCATGTCACAATTCTTTACAAATTTGTTCTAAAATTTCATATTTCTGCTGTGTTTGTTTTTTGTTTGTTTGTTTGTTTTTCCCCCAACAAAAGTAAAAATAGACTTTGGACTGTCTTGAAAATTATGATGTTTTCCCTTATCTCACTGGTTTCAGTGTAAGCAAAAGCATGTCCATGATTTGCATGGGAATGAAAGGTTTGGAAAAAGAATGGGAGTCTAAACAATTTTGAAGAAAAATCATTCTTGTAACTTCTTATTCATGTATCAGGACAGATTTATCCAGCAAAGGAAGGCTTGGTTGTGTTCTTTCCTTATCCACAGCTCTCCTGATTTTTTGAGAGATGAATTATATGAACAGGAGGATGGCAAAACCAGAAATACATCAGAGAAACAAAAACCCCAGGAAATTATTGTACCTCAGTAAAATTATTTGTCATAAAATCCTTAGTTGTATAGAAGCAGGTTCTTTTCCCTCCAGATTTAAAAATAATTTTCAGTTTGCCAGCCCAAGTATTTATGACATTTTGAATAAGAGTTGAGTAAAAAAAAATTAGGTGCGGAAAGGACAGTACCTCTCAATACAGGTTATCTACAAAACCAGCAGAGAGTACTGATTATGATAAAAAAACCTATCCAACTCTTTGAGCATGCTATGCAGTGATGAAAACCAGGATGTTCCTAGAAGCAAAAAATAAATGATTTTTATGTACATTCTACAGAGCAACCCAGCACAAGTATGACATTAAATAATTTACATCAATTATATGTTCTCTGATTAAAAGAATTGTGTTTCTATAAGCCTGTGTTTATGGAAGTTATGAATACAAAGATATTAATGGAAGACCATGGACATTGAGACACATTCAGTTTGTTTGAAAAAACACAAAATTTTACCTTATGAACTCTATTTGTATTGATTCCCTGTCTTGGCTGAGGGCTGGAAGACCAGGAAGGACATTTTGGTGACAACTGATCATTTTATCAGCTCTAAAGAGCTCTGCTTTATTAGTGGTCAGAGACAGTTTATCCTAAAGAACTTAAAGAAGAGTAGCTCTTCCCTCAGCATTAACTTCCTGCTTAAATTAATTCAGGCCAATTTGCAGTTTTGAAAGACAGCTGATGAAAGGAAGGCTTAGTGGCACTGGTGTGATAGAGCCCAAGCTGATACTGCCAGGTGGCCTGAAACAAGATTAGTTGACATTAAGTTCTTTAAAAAGCAGTATTGTAGCTTAAGCAGCTATCACTGTGTAGTTTTTTCTGAGATGCTGAGAGGGCAAGGATGGTATTTCTTAGCTATTTCCTTTGCCACAAACACTTTGGAAACTTGGGAACTATTACTGTGAACTCCACATATCAACAGACTGTGCTCTAACCACACAGGCCTAACCAGGTATTTTGAGGAGCAGAGAGAAATCTCGGTTTTGTGCTTTCAGCCTGTGGGTGTAACCTTAATGGGACTTTCTGTGACTTTTCCTTCCCTACACAATCAAATAGGATTGTTCTGTTGTGTGGTGATGAAAAGGGCTGCAGTCTCTCCCAAGCACTTGCAGATTGTGACATGTCTTATATGTGTCTCAGTTTGCTGGGAAGGATGTTGGAAATATTCACAGGATTTTAGCAAAAATCTGCTTTTGACCATGAAACTGTCTCTTGTATCTCTCAATGAAACAACCCATGGTCCTGAATTTTTAGCATATTTTAGAAGAAAGTTCCTTAACAGCTGAAAATTTTGCCAAGGAAATTTGTGACAGTAATAAGGTGGCTATTCAGACCCTTTTGTGCATATCCCTACAAAACTCTGCATCGTAGATACAAAAACAAAACACCACTTGAAGCATATACCTACAAAGTATAATCTTCCACATGAAATGTTAAACTTCATCATGCTATTGAAAAAAATACTGGAAATGGCAGAAAAAAAGCTTGGCCACTTTGACACTACTGTCAATACCCTAAAATTCCTGAGTGAGCATTAGGAAGAAAAGAAATTGTCATAATGTTGCCAGAAGCAGGAGGTTCCGTTTTACACCACGTGTTTTCTGGAGGAGAAGGGGGCTGTGTACAAGTGTGTAGGCATGGATAAAACACATTGTGCTGATTCCTGTTCACCGGAAGCTGAAATCCTGCTGGATTGCTCCTCAGAGCTGCTATTTTTTTTTCTTTTTACCTAGAGGTGCTGGTTAGGCATCACTTGCCAGAAATAATGAAACTATTTTAAAATAAAGAATTAGAACAAGCACCGTTCCCACTGAGGCATAGAAAACATTTTCTTGTCTCGAAAATTCTGTCATTTACTTAATATTTTGAATACATTCAGGACTAAGTGAGAGAGAGAGAGGAGGGAGTTGCCCCATTGGAAAAGCAAGAAAGTACAATACTTACGGATAGAATTATGAGAGAAAAAACAATGAAATTTTCAAAAGCTCAATATTTATAATTTTTAATTTATGGAAGATGGAGTTTTTCTAAGAAAATTCAATTGTTTTTCACCATAAAAAAAAAGAGGTCTTTTAAAAAGCCTCATTATGATCAGTGATGACTAGGGGGCAGAGTTTCTTGTGAATAAAGTATTTTTGGTTTGAAGTTTCCTATTCTATATGTTATTGAAAACTCCAAAGAGTTTTGCTGGGTTGCTGGGTAAGCTCAGAGAGGCTGTAAGCCACAGACCTTCCCAATGGCCTGGGGTAAAAGAGGTGCTTCCATTTCCTGTGATCCTTGAGACCAGCCAGTCAGATGACATGCATCCTTCTGGTTTGGGGAAAATGCCTAACTAACAAAGGAAATGAAAATAAAAACTCAGCAACTTCAAAAAATCTTTGCTTCTCCAGAGAACTCAAGCTCCTGACCTGGACTTATTTTTGTTCCCAGATGGTGTTGCAAGCTGGGGAGCCAAAGTACAAAAGTAGGATCTCCAGCAGATTCCCATCATGAAAAAGCCTGTTTTCCATCCAAAGACTTAGAATAATTGACCCATCCACCCAGACTGTTTCAATTTCCTACAAAGCACTGTGATGCCCCGGAAGTATCATGTGTGCTTTTAGATACAAACTCCCAAAACAAGGTGCTGGTGCCAAGCCCTGGGTTGCTGCCCGATCTGAAGACAAAGCCAGATATTGTGTCCAGATCCCAAACACTTTATTTGATTCCCACCTACTGCTTAGTCTTGACACTTTAACATTGACTTATACAACTCACACAAACCTAATAGGAATTGTAGCTCATGTGTCCAAATGTTGGCTGCCAGTGAGATTGGAACAACCTATCTCTGACATCATTAGTTAAAAAGTGCCCCTAAGTGCCTTGATAAGTCCAAGCCCGCTAATTGCCACATGACCAGAAATTGAACCCAGATCTCCTTAGGCACAAATACCCTACTTTTCCTAAATTGCAAGTTTTGGCATAATATCACTTTAACTGCATTTTCTCCATGAATACAATAGGTTTTTTGGGTTTACAGTAGTTGTATCCCAAACCCCAATCCTCAAAAAAGCAAATTAAAAACATAGAGGCCGTTATAAATATGCCTGCCAAACCCAAGCTATGAAGATATCCACTGCTCTACATACCTTTTCGAAGCTGCTCTATTTGTTTTCAAAATTCTTTGAAAAAATACTGCTGAGTGAATAATTGATACTAATGAAAGTACATTACAAATACTGCTTATTTTGCTGTTTGGTTAATCTTGTTGAACATGTAGGAGCTTTTTTCCATTGGTCCTGGGACTTAGTTCACACAGCTTTCATTTCAATTTTTCGTTTACCTCATAGCTGAAATTTCATCTGTGTTGTCGAATTGTTGGCAAGAGTAACTTTTTATATTTCCTGATAGACTGAACAAATATTTCGCTCTTTTTGTAAGATATCACAGACTGAAATTTGTTTCTGTTTTCCATCTTCATTCTTTAAGAACTTTAGTCCCATTGTCATATGAGTTTAACTTTCACTTTAGCAAAACACAGAAAATGTATGCAGTAAATTCATTTAGAAGTTTGTTTACATACTGTTTTTTCTTCTTGCTATTCAACCAACTTCTTAAAAAGCAAATTAAATTGGATTACTCTTTAATGAAGGATTAAATTTTACCAGGACTAACTTTTTCCACAGTGACTTACAGAAAATGACACAGCCTGGGAACGATTGCCATGTTTGAAGCCTGAGGCAGCTTCTTTGCAACAGTGAGCTAAGGCCCAGGAACTAATGCAGAATTCAAACCTCTAAGTGAAACATGAACTAGACTGTAAGTTGTTTTCAGCCTCCTTTTGCCTTGATGGTGAAATTTGAAGTATATTCTCAGTGGCTGCTCTTATTGATTTAAATATTCAAAAGCCTCACTGCATTGTGCATGTCACTTTTTACCACAAGAGTCACATTATAGTTACTAAAATTGCTCTGTAGAAGTCAGATATAAGCCTGTGTTTAAAGGAACACATTTTTATGAAACTTTAATAATGGCATTGTTACAGATTGCTCTACCAAACTAAGTAATTCAGCCTGATGTCTTTTTTTCTTAAAGGAAGCTGTGGTGGAAATATATTTTCTAGCTTCTCTTTAAAGTGAATCAAGTTTTCAGCACAAACCTCTGGAAAATCTCCATTAAAAAAAAAAAAAAAAAAAAAAAAAAAAAAAAAAAAAGGAAAAATAATCTTTTCAAGTACAACCCCTAGTATTTGCAGAAGAGTCAGATGCAGGTTGGGTGTCTGACCCTACCTGATGCTCACAGGAAGGTATTTGGGTCTTCAGCTGGTGGGAATGAGTACAACAATAATATGTAATGTTGGGAGTTTCTCTCACTGCTGCTGATAGATTTGACCAGTTCATGGCAGGATAATTGCAAGACTGTTTTGAAACATTTCTTAGAAATGCAATCCAGAATGAAGAAATGTGTGAATATTTCTTTTTCTTTGCAACTGCTCTTCAAGGAAAATGTCCATCTTTTCTAAAATCAAGTTCCAAGTGACTGGAAAATTTTGCATGAATGCAGATATTCCCTGTGGAAGTGGAGCTGCTTTGGCATGAAATGTTGGGTAAAACAAGACCTTACATGAGGCTGTTGGCAACAGTGGTTTGTCCTGGAAGTTTCAGGCCCAGTTCCATTCTGTTTTCCGATGGAGACTGGACATTAATGAAAAGCACGTATCTTCTCCCACCAGTGACTTTCCAACCTTTTCTCTCAGTGTAGGCTGTACGTGTTTCATTTGCCTGGCTGACTGCCAGGTGAAGATTTTTGGTATTCAGTTTATAGGGCCAAGAAAGTTGATCAAAATTGTTCTAGTCCTTCAAAAGTAGTTTTGATAGGAATCTAAGACAGTTTGTGGAAAGAAGGCTGCTTGCCTTACTTTGTTCATGTCCAAACAGTCCACAGCACTGAGCTGTGCCACAGTGGTGTTTTGTGCAGTCACCTCTGCCCAGACAACGAAAACTCTGTGTTAGCAATAAAACTATTTCATGGAAATAGTGGCAGTGTAATCAAGAGAGGATTTTCACAGTGGTTTAAGCTTTGAAACGAATTCTTTTTGACTAATGAAAATGTTCCTATTTTGAAATGTACATATCAATTTTATGAAGCCTTTCATTATGTCAAATTATGATTTTTCAAAGGCAGGTGCATATATAAAATGTACTTAATCCCAAGAGCACTTTTTTTTTTTCCTAGTGCTTAATACCAGGCAACAAGGGAAGCAGGAAAAGTAAAAAATCGAAAATAAAATGTGAAATACAAACTAAATATCTTTGGTGCAGATGTCAATTATACTATTAATAACAATCAATGGTGATGACACTTTTTTACCCCTCCCTACTCTCTGACTACTTTGCTGTGCTCAAAAGGTATTTCCCAGAAATATTTGTTCACCTGCAAGCAATAGAGCAAAGCTGTAGAGCTCTAGAGCCAAGTTCTGAGCCTTGCTGGGGCACCCCAACCAGTGCAACCCCTTCCTTCTGGCAGCCCTGGCTGCTGAGGAAGTGCCGTGGCACCGGCAGTGCCACACACAACTGGAACAGCAGGAAGGAGCTGGAAAAGAGATGTCTGACAGAGATGGGATGAAGTGAAAGGTTAAAGAGTGCCCTTTCATGGGCTTGGCCAACTAGCTGCACAGGCCAAAGGATGTTTGGAACAGTCACAAGAACCTGAGCAGAAAATCTATAACCTATATATATATAATAGCATTATATTTCTAATACAGATGTAATATAGCTATATATATAAAATAAAGAGCAGATGCATCTAATAATTTACATATATATAGCTCTGTGCTGTAGTTACTTTCTCAGTTGCCTAAATATTTCAAGAATAAGAAAGGAAAAACAAGTTAGAACTTTGATGCTTCAGAAAATAAAATCTAAATTCTCCCATAACTTTGACACCAAAAACCAGCTTCTTTACTCCTTAAAAAATATTTCTAAAATTTTAAATGGAAAGATACTTCTTTCAAAACTCTACTAGTACATTAAAATCTGAATACACATTGTTCCCCTTTGCCACCTTTCTATGGGACATGCAACGTAAACAGTGAATATAAAAAGCAGAGTAAAAAGCTTTCCCCTTTAATCACAAGTGTGGCACTGTTAAGGTGTATGTAGACCACTGCTCCTGTATGTTACTGCTCGTGCTTGGATTCTGTATGTTTGTTGTACTTCTGCAGAAAATGCTTTGGAAATTGAAATAGTTTATTCATTTTATTTGCAGCACCAAGCCAAGTGAGCCTTCAACACTGGTAATTTGGTAATTAAAAAAAAAAAAAAATAGAGAAAACCTTCAAACAAACAAAGAAAGAAACCAACAACAACACCAAAAAAAGAAAAAGTGGAGCTGAGGGGAGGGATTGAGAAGCCTAATAATGACACAACTGATCTTTTCTGGACTAAGATATGTACCAGGGAAGCTGTAAGGCCATCATCACTTCTCTCTCTTGGGTCTCTGTGACCAGCACTACCCACTGCCTTTGAAGTCAGGGAATGGAAAAAAAAGTAAAACAAAATTAGTAAGTTATGGTCCCCAGGGTGTTCCTTTTGATGTTGGATTGTACTACAAGCACAAATGTTATTTTCATCAAAGCATCAGAATTGTATCTAAAAAAACCATCATTACTATTGTCCCTTCTGGTGCATTCTCCAAACAACGGCCCATAAATGTGGAATTAGAGTAATATGGTCCCGGCATCTCTGGGGAAATGTTAGAAAGATCTCAGTGCTCTAGATGGTCCTGTGTGCAATCAGGATCCAAGCCAACACTGGAAATACTCAAGGCCAGGATGGATGGGGTCTTGAGCATCCTGGTCTAGTAGAAGATGTCCCTGATCATGGCAGGCGGGTTGGAACAAGAAGATCTTTGAGGTCCTTTCCAACCCAAAGAATTCTATGGGTCTATGACACTGTTGTGAAGCTCCCTTTTGCAAAAGAAGCAATATCTTGTTTTGCAACTGTGCTTTGATTTGTAGGGAACTTCTGTGTAAAACAGTGGTGAGAGCACTAAGCCAGGATGTGTGAGAGATAGTTAGGTTTAGTTGCTTCTTCAGTCTGAATAGATTTCCCAATTTTCTGCTGAAAGGCTTGGATATTTTAGCTGATTGTTAACTTCCTCCTAACTGAGACACCTGGATTTGACCTGATATAGGATGTCAAATACCTTTAATCAGAACTCACTCCTTGATAGACACAGAATCAGGCAAAACAGATTCAGCTGACATGACATTTCTGAATGATGAAAACTCTTATGTCTCACTTTCCTCAATCCTTCTCTCCATAACAACAAATCTAGGCATAAGAGCCCATTTTTCTGGTCAAGACACAGTGCATCTAGTTCCAGATGAAATCCTCAGTCTGTATGTGCAATGCAAATAATAATAATACAAAGAAAACCATATGTTTAATAAATGTACATCTCTGTGTAGAATACGATTTTATTTTGGGCTTATTTTCCTGATATCGTAAAAGTTTTCTTTCTCTATTCCTCAGGTACTTCTGTACTCAGTAGAGAATTATGCTATATATAAAGAGATAAATTTTCTTTTATTATCTATTGAAAGACAGCATACAGATAATGGAAGTCCTTAGCAGAGCAATGCAATCTGATATAGTGCCTCAGCTGAACAGAATTTAGCATTATCTTTCTCATCCCTATTTCATAGTTTCCACTTCATGTCAGTTCTTTATAAAATTACCTACATTCAGTCTCTGTTGCAGTATGGACATTCAGAGATGTGGACATGACATATAATTAATACAGCCTTTCTTCCCTCTTTCTGTTTCAGATTATAGACCTAGATTTTGAACAAGTGTATAAATTTTGTATTATAGCATGAGAAGCAATTAATCCCATTAATAAGCAATAATTCATATAATTCAGATCATGGGCTGTCACTATGAATTACTTCATTAGCCAGCTTTTTACCCTAGGCTAAAAAGCCAGCTTCATTAATTCTGTAGAAGGCTTATTTTCTTCTCTTGAAAAAACACAGTCGAACCCATTTAAAGGAATACTCCTCTTAACGATGGATACCATCCAAGGAAATAATTATTCAGCAGCAGGTCTTCATACATGTTAAACTTATTTAAAAGATAAAACATTTAGATCACGTTTATGTATGGAATGAATGTCACCAGAAAGATACTTGCTATGAATAATGATTTTCTTCACTGTGAAGGATCCCAGTTATAGTCTGGACCTGATAATGAGCATATCATGCTCACATGGAGTTGAATATCCTTATTACAAATCATTTTAATGATGCATTAACTTTTAATTAGATCTGCACTTCAAATTAAATATACAGTGAGGTGAACATAACTGGAATGAGAAGGGAAACTCGGGCAAGGTTTCCCCACATTCATTTTATCTCTTTTGAGCTGACATTAACACACGTTTTATTGAACACCTTCCTTATTATGTTACATCCTGGGAGTTGCAGTGAAAAGTATCAGGGAGGAATATGGGTTTCAAGTGCTACCAGGATTATGGTTTTCAATATTTTCCCTGTGTAAATCTTCAGACAATTAAAAGGAATTCTGCAAATCCTGTAAAATATAACTTGAAGAATTCATTGCCATAATATTTAAGACATGGCCACTTTATCTTTTCTCTAATTCCTAATACTAAATGAAGATACTTATTAGCAGTGCAATGTGAAGAAGAAAATAATTGTAACTTTCTTCACTGAATTAAGAGGTGTGTTTGTGAGTGAAATGCTGCTCTCCATAAGCAAAGATGGAGGACTTGTGAGGATTGTAAGGACTGTTATCCTCCAATGAAGAAGCTAATGAATAAAATACCATCTTCAACTACAAAGTCAGAAAATGCGACTGCCCTTAAAGTGTTTTCTTGTAAGACACAAGTGAAACATTGTCCTTTGGTCTAGTTTCTGCTTATCTGCAAATGAACTATTAAAAACAAAATAAATGATATGTCAATAAGCCAGAATTACTTTTATGATTGAATAATAGTAGAGAACACTCTATAAATATTTATTTTCACTATTTAAAAAGAGTTGGATAATGCCCTGCCAAGCATGACACTGAAAATTTTCCATTATATGCCCTTAATACTCAACTCTTTCATTATTCAGTATGTCTGAATATTCTAATCTGCTTTTGAAGGGAAAAAAAAAAAAAAAAAAAAAAAAAAAAAAAAAAAAAAAAAAAAAAAAAAAAAAAAGTAAAACAATATCAGAGCCCAGGACAATTATGTCACATTTTTATTAAATTAGCTATGGGTTGTAAGTTTACCTTAACAACCACAAACATTTCTAAATAAAACTAAGATTACTCTTTGCTTGATTTTTTCCAGATGAAAGGTTTGTGGATTTTTTTTCAAAGGAAATTATTATTTTCATGCTGCTGTATACTAGTGAAGTGGTGAGAAATGCTTCCTTTTATTGAGATGGCAATGGTGTAGCAGCTGTGATACAAACACCACGCTGGATGAGCAGCAAATCTTGCAGTGTAGAATTGTTCCAGTAAACGTTAAGTGATTTGAAAAGACCTGACAGGCGAGAACAGCAAGCCCTGGAGTCATGTAAAATGCAAGAGAAATACCACTTTATGGATGCTTTATGATGGCTTCAGAAACAGAAACAACAAACTAGCTATTAAAATATAATTTAGAAATAATTTTGCTCCCAGTTTGAAAACTATATATGAGAAATAAATTCTTTTACATTCAAGAAAAATCTAAAATCTTAAGAGATGCTCTTATTTCTTGTAAATGGCTACATTTGGCTGGACTGTATGGAAATAACATTCAATTATATGCTACATTGGTACCAGTCAGAATAGCTTATAGCTGGGGAGGATCTCTTCCCTCCCTCTCTCCTTGGTGGCATATTTTTGAGCGTATTTTAACAAAACCCTTGGAAACAAACAAGGGAAATCACTCAACATCCACCAGAATGTGTGAAGAGTGAATAAAATGAACATATAGTAATAAGCCAAATAATCAATTAATTCAGCACTGCCTGCTGGCTGTACAATGCACTTAACCCAGAAGGCTCAGCTAAGCCTGGAGTCGCAGAGGAGACATTTCTGGTGTAGCCATTTTGTAACAGCAATTCTAAATCTCGTTCTGAGCTGAGAAGCAAGGAGTACAGTGTCTAACAGAAATACTAGGGGGATTTAAGGTAGACTAGGTAGAATTTATATCCTTTCTTGGTCTTCAGCCAGGGTACTAAAGTTGTCATTCTGCTAGCAAAGAGCGCCTGGGGATTCTTAATGACCAGACATGGTCATGACCTCTGTTTTGCAAGTAATCCAAAAAACAACACATCCTACAGAACACTGATCCTTACCACTAAGCAGAAACACTGAGGGAGGAAGGACTGCCATGAGGAAAGCATTGCCAGCATGCAGCTTAAGGGGGAAAAGATTCTCGTGCTTCAACCTTTCTGCATCACTGCCACAAGGTTCAATGTTGCAAATTGTCAGCGCCATTGACCCCACTTCTGTGAAGCACTTAAGCGTGTGCTTAACTTGGAATTAATAAAGCGGCCAGGAAATGTCATAGCACTTTGCAAGCCTTCCATTCCTGCCATTTTATTATTCACCTAAGCAGCCACCAATTCATGTTGAGGCTTTTGTTTTAAGGGGATGCAAGAAAAAACAACAACAACAACAAAAACCCCAGCTTAATGCAGTGTCATTACCCTGTCAGGTCTATTCAGTAGAACAATCCACACATCACCAAGCAGGGTATGAATGGACACTGTCCTACCTGTGCTGGTCAGGTAAATGACTGACATTTACCAGAGGGTTAACTCAACAGTTCTGGGCACCTGCAAATCTCTAGGCACCTGCATCTGATCCTTGACTGCAGTGTTCCTCTCACATTCGTTGCACACATTTCCAGTGTGAGGCTTTTGCAAGAAATGCAGTAGCACCTGGTGTCCAGTGAACAAGGGCTCAAGGAACCCTTTTTTCCCTGCTGTTTGGACACAAGGAATTGCTGTGTTCACCTCTGGAAATCTGCTTGGTGACTCTGTGTCCCTATTGCTTGAAGTCTGCATTTAGGAGTTTTTCTCCTAGGACCATACTTGGAAAGCAAACTTCAAAGAGCAAATGAGGCGTATTGTGTATTTGTTTCATAGTACCTAACTCAAAGATCACCTGACATTTTTATGGTCTGCTCCATTCTTAGGGGACCAATCACCTGAAAGTTCCTAGTAATTGGATCACAGGAGTATATTTTCATTCTTGTCTAGAAGACATAACATTTTTTGAGTTAGCATAAATGGGTCTGTAGGTCACAGTGGCAAGAAGAGCATTTAACGAAAGAATTTTCTTTTCTTCTTCCTGTAGCAGAGCCTAATCTGTTGCCTGTCAAGGCAGGGTGATCACTGACAGCCGTGATGGATGAACTGGGAAAGAAATATTTATAGATATTCATATTGTTTTTATTTCCATCTCTCCATTCATTGCTAACCTTCCTTCATCTCGCATAGCATGCATGTTGTCTTTTATACATTAATTCCAAATTCAAATTCTTTCCTCTTCTGTTTTTTCCTAGAATTTTATGGTCTTTGAAGATGATGACCACATCTGTTCTTTAGTTATCAAATATGTTTCTTATTTTAATGATTTCCTTTGTCTTTCAAAGTATCACCTTCAGCAGATCTAAAGTTTGGTTGCGCTGATACTTTTCTCATCTGCCATTTACTCTATCCTGGAGGCCATTTTGCTCCTCCTGTCCTCAGGGGCTTTCACTTCTTTCTGTCAGTTGAGATACAGTTGTAATTTGGGCAAAGTATTATGCCTTTAAGCTTATCTATTTCTGCTACCTTTGTCTTTTTGATTAGCTGAGAAGAAAAATGGAATAAAAGTTCACTCTACTTACTGTGACTCTACTGTTTGGATTTTGGTTTGGGATTTCATTTCTCTTTTTAAGCAACTGAGAAGTTGAACATACTTAGTGACTGTTTTTGTCTATAATAAAAAATATTGAATACACAAGAAATTTCAGGTAGTCTCATATCACCTCAGGATCTCCTCACAATAGAGTGGAACAGAGTGGATCTAGATTCTGAAATTTCTGCCTATTTCACTGGGTCCTAAATGAAGAAAAGGTGTGAAATTTCCCATTATTTCACTTAAGGTTCTTCTCCTCCCCTCCTCATCCATAGCTACTCTCCTGTGTGCTGCCAGGGGAAACCACAAGAGAAAACAGGTCTGCCCTGCTTACACGGAGCTGGCTCCTGCCACGTCAGCCCAGCCTGGGAGAGGGGCCCTGGCCAGGTTCTGCTCTGTGAGGGACTGACGTGCATAATAGTCTAACTAGAGTTGAATACCTACTTCCAAGTATTGAAAACCCAAAGCTGCCCCTCTGGGCCTTGCTTTTGGCATCTGTATGAATCTGAATTTCCTTGCATGGATAAAAAGGGAGCACACAACTCTTGTGAGATGCAGGTCACACCCTACATCAAGCTGGGGCTCTTTTTCAGCTTTTAAAATAGAAACCACCAAATTCCCAGTACCATGCAATCATAGAGATCTTGCATTTCCAGGACGTTATATAAACTCATCATGCTGCCTGGGCTGTTCTGCATACATCTGTCATTTATAAGCAGAAAATAAGAAAATCCCTCAGCTTGTTCCTGAAACTCAAACATAAATGTGTGTACTGCTCAGGGGACAATTGCTTGTCATCTGTTTTTCAAGGGTTCTTTTAACAGAGATTCAGCCAGCAAGCGCAATGTTCTGCCATGCAGAAGCTGATCTCCAGAAAAAATATTTATGCGTGTAAAAAATTAGACTAAAGGGTTATATGTCCCTTCATTACTGTTTCATTTTGTATTCTCTGTAATAGCCCATATCATTATAAATTCATGATGTAGTCCTGTGAATGTCATTGTTATTTAACATTAGTTAAGCACTGGTTAATGAACCCTCACCATATTGCTGGGCCACATGTAATGCACACAGTAATTGCACAGAGATTTACTGTGAAAATTTTGCTACTCTCTCAAAGGATGGTTAACACTCAAAATGCTGTTAGCACTTTTATCATTTCAGTGAAATTTGACTAGTTACAATCACTTTATCCTAAAATGAATGAAAATGGCATTTACTCTTATTTTTTAAGTTAATAAGGGTATTTGTTTTTTTGTTTTTTGTTTTTTGTTTTGGTGTTTTTTTTTGGTTTTTTTGGTTTTTTTTTTCCCAGTATTGCCCAAGTATACCACCTTCCAACACTTCACCACATAAAACAACAAAATGCCAACCCCAAGGGAAGGGATAGGTTCCTTTTGGGACCGCCAGAGTACGTGTCAGTTGTGTAATGCCACAGTCACAGCACCTCATAGGAACTCTACTTGGCTCCTTTTGACCAGAGTGATCAGTCATTTCCCCCACCTTTCTTTTCTACCTCACTGGCACTTGTAAGATATTTTCCGGCAGTTTGTTCCCTGGTCTCTCCCAGCTGCCACTCTCCCCTGGGCAGAAGTGGGAGACAATCAGGAGTGACTGAAGCTCTCTGACAAGTTCTTAATATTCCAAGGTTTCTGCCCAGACACTGAAGTTCAGGAACCTCTGTTTCTCTCCACACAGCAGAAAGACATATTTCTTTTTAAAGAAAGACAAGATGTTTCATCATCAAGAGGTACAAGCAATTATCAAGCCCATGTTTCCAGTCCAGCATATTACTTGCCAGGAAAATAGCTCACTTGACATTACTTGTAGACTGTTCTCAGCATAACACCGTGAAAAATTCCTAAGAAAATGCATTTGGCATTATTTTAGACTGTTTCTGCTTAGTTCAGGAAATCCCTCATTCTTTTTCGTCACGACTCCATTTAATTTCATTTTATGGCAGTATTTGTTATATGGAAGTTGTTAGCTAACAGAAAAGTAAAATTACAAAAAAGGAGCACATACATGGCCTTATTGAAACACCATTGTCTAAAATTAAAGCTTTTTTCCCTGATCATGGCTACTTCCATGACTTCCTTAAAATTCAGAGTATGTGTCTCTGTAAAATTCCCCAGCCTAGCTCAGCAGAAGCCAAGGGGACTGGTTCAACATCATGGCTGCTGGGTGGGATTTTGGGGCCAGTGACTTCTGCATAGTCACATTTTTATCACTGCAAACATTTCCAACTCTCCTAGCTGTGAAAATGTCCTTTGGAGGCATTTCTAAGGTGTGCCAGGTGCTCCCAATACATGTATTTTTTCTGCATTTGGAGCCCATGTTTGAACTGTCATAGGCTGTTATGCTCTGAGCCAGTTCTGAGCAGGGATTTTGATAATTTCTTCACCATTCTGCTAGGCATTCTGTTAGGAATCAGTTTTACTGATGGCTAGAGAAGAAGAGAAATTTGCTTTACCTTGGCACAGCAGGCAGTGCAGCAAAGGGATCCTGTGACAGTCAAGATGCCATAGAAAAAATTTCTTTGAGAGCTATTTGCTTGGCTTCTGGAGGTCCTTTTCTCTGCCACACAAAAGATGTTTCTGTCACCTGTCCTCCCCACAGAGCTCAGTGGGTTCACAGTGGCAGAAGTTGGCAGAGGACAGCACAGACCAAGTGCAAAAGGGAACATGCAAGAGAAAACTGCACTCTCCTTTACGAAGTAATGGCCATTTTTTCCACTTTCTGATGTGAAAATAAATATTCCTTTTTCTATGTTTAAAATAATCTGCCTATCCTGATCTTACTTCATCTGGTATCATTATTTTAAATCTCTGTTGTGCTATATGGATGTTTGCACACATTTGTTCACTAGTCTATCACTACATTTTTTTTTCAGGTCCACACCATCTTAAAAAATATTTGACTTGCTGATGAACTTTCCTTTGCAGCTCAGCTTTATATTGTAGGAAAGAAATGTGAGTCTTCTGCTCAGTAGTTCTGTTTTTCCTCCATGTCTTCTGCTGACTAGTATAATAATAGTCAAATTTTCAATTTTTACAATCTTTACCTGTGAAGGTTTCAGTTGACAGATCCAAAACTCACTGTGTTCTCCTCTGCGCTACTCACAAAAGACCCATTTTTGTGTACAAATGTACCTACCGTGTGTCCAGTCATTCCCCAAAAAAATTTCCACAGTCTCATCTCATCTAACTGCCACAGAAAAGACATTTCTCCCTGTGGCAGAAAAGGGGATTCTTTTGGTTACTGGAACCCAGGAGAATGTCAATTGCTTCAGAGCCTTCAGCCTAAGGAAACATTATTCCTATCTGCACTCAAAAATATAAATATATATATATAATTAAAATTTAATAAATAAAATCTTGAATAATGATATCACTTTTTAATTATTCAACTACTAAAAAACACCATAAAAAGATAATATGATTTTAATGTGTTATTAATGAACAATTAATTACTATAACTAAGAGGTAAAGCTGATGAGCTGAGGAAGTGGTTTAGTCTAAATTATTAAGGCAGAGTTTTGATCTTTCACCTATAATGTCCAGTGAGTTTTGAACTGAATACGGACCAAACTGCGTTTTCAAAGCTACATAGAAATAATTCCACTGGGGAAAACTAATTATATAATTTCTTGTAGCTTAATTACATACTTCCTGGTAGCTAATATTATACATTTTTAGAGTGCTGTCTGGTGGTGGAGAGGATTGTTAATTAATTTTATCATAAGATATATAGTAGCCCTTATGTTATTCCCCCAGTAAAAGTGTGAATGGATATAAAAGTCAAAATCCTAAAATAATTTCATTTTGACTTCTCATTATTTACTTTTTCAGCTCTTCAGTTTTTATTGTTATTTATTGCAAGTAGTTTGTACTAGTTCATTTTGTGAATATACAAATAGAGAACTTCAGACACAGGAGCTGGGAGCTTTCTCACATTCAGCAGTGGAAAAGCCAGAAGAAAAGTCTATGAGAATCTAGTCCAGTCTTTTTCATAACACAAACTATGGCATTCTGTCTACTGAACCATGCACTAAACTCAGGAACTCCTCGACAAAACAGTACCTCATTTTAAAAAAAGCATTCAGATTCGATTAAGAAATTTCTGCTGTGAAGACTTTGTTATAAGCCTGATAAAACTGTGCCAGTGATCATCAAACGCTACTTCAAAAAGTCCAGTTTTGTTTCCAATTGAATTTCAGGAGCATAAATCCAATGAGATCCTAGTACAAGAGAGTCTGAGACCATTCAAATGGCATCAGCCTCCTCCTCCTTTCCTTCTCACTACATAAACCTTCACAAATCCATCCACAACACTGTCATCATTTCTGTAGCAGACGTTCATTTCACTTCCCACTCATTCCACATTCTGTATCTCCTCTCTGCTCAGCCTTGTCATTAAATCTCAAGCAACCTGTAGAGATCCCAAGAACAACTCTCACAACAAGGATTTGTATGTTAATTTTCTGTCATGGTTGGTAAGTTAAGAAATAAGGAGATAATGCCAAAAAACCTACATTTTCACCCCTTAAGGGGTTTCCCAAATAAAGGAGAAAAAGTCCTTTAATAAACCACTTAAGAGGAAAGATGTTTCTTCGCTTACATGGATTACCTTTTTTCTTTGTACTAAAACTGGTATACAGCTGCGAAAAGTTTTTGATATTTTTTGAAACATACCATTCACCTCTTCAGACCTATTTTTATTGTGCTTGCCCAACTGCCTGTTTTAACATTATAACAGTTTATGGATACATTATTTATTTTATATTCAGGACCATTTAGGCCCCTTGAATTCTATGAATCATCCTCCATCCCTAAGTGTGTAAATAACACAGCAATTTCCTTCACACAAGGTTTCACAGCGAGTTGAATTCAAATCACAAGCTGAGTGTTCAAGTGCCAGAGCCGGGAGTGTGACAACTATTCATATTAAGCACAGTTCTAGGTTTCTGAATGTCACAAAATAAAAGCCTCCTTGCAAATAATTCCAAGAAACTGAATGTCAATCTCAGTTTTCAATCCTTTCATTGAAACCTTTTCCAGAGCACGTTGCCCTTATATTTCTTATTAAGTTAGCCTTTAAATCATTATAAATTCTGGTTTTATAATTACTAAAATAACAGCTTTGTGTTATTACTTTCATCTGTCCACTGTGGACATAAACATGGTATAATCATAGCCACATTTCTTTTTCTTTCTCCAACACTTCATTTTTATTCATGATCAGTCCCATGTAAAGGGAGAAATTTGTTCTCAGTGTGAAAGCATATGGCCCTTGGAAGAGAAAGAGAAGACAAAGAAAACAGTGCAATGTGCATCCACTTCAGCCAGAAAAATTATTCCATTATGATCAAGACTTGATTAAAAAACCCCAACAGTTCATATCTTAAGCAATGGTAGTACGACATCATTCAAAACTTGTGGGATGTTTCAGTCCAGTTCCAACTTAAAATCTGTATTAATAGTGCAGTTAGTCTTTTAAAAGCACAACAGTTTCCACAAACCTCCAAATCCTAGGTAATTAGGGTTCTCAATCATGACAGTGTTCTTATTACAATGGTAGTTTTGGCAAATAGCAGGTACTCATAGCTCACTGAGGAGCTATATTCTCACTTGAGACCTGCCATCACCAGCCTAATTGCTTCCCAGTGAAACAATAGCATTTTTGTTCAACTACCATCTTTTGTTATTTTGCAATTGGAACTGAATATTGTGAAATTTAACTTCTCTGCTCTAAGCTACAAAAGAGCTTTTCATGGCATGTGCAGTTTTCTCTTGTGTTTACAGAGAAAGCAGGCATTTATTTATCACAAGAATAAGAGTCTGGGCTTCCTTAAGTTGAAACCCTGTGAAAGTATAAAAAATTCAACACTTAAAGGTCGCTGGAACCCTTACAGAGTAGATGAGAGGACTAATGAAAAAGCCACAGGACCTATTCTTGCTTCAGTTACCCGCCAAGAGCTTTTATACCCACAACTGGTTCCACCAGATCTTCTGTGCTTGCAGGCAGCCATGTCCATGTCTTAAAGAAGTCAGGACTCTATTACTGAGCTGCAAGTTTCCATGTATTACTAGTGTTTAGCAATCCCAGGTAAGACTGGCAATATCAGGGCACAAACACGAAGCAAGTCTGAGAATCCCATCCTGCACAAAGCAGATGGGGCAGCAGCAGCCCTGGAAGAGGCTGTTGGGAGCCACCCCAAAGTGGAGACAGAGGTGTTCTGTTCTGCATCCTCAGCCTGGGGACATTTGTCACAAATTCCAGACATGCAACATGTCACTACCACTCCACTGTTGCCACCACAGTGATGCAGACCCTATATAAAGCAAATAAAGCCAGTACTCACTCTGCTTGGTGCTGGATGGTGCATAAGCACTTCTGTGAAGTCTGGGCAGTTTCTTTATTTTCCCTCACATGTTCTATTTGTCTGTTTCCAAAAGCACTTAATTAGGGAAATTTATTCCAGTGTCTTTAATTCTGAGAAGACTCTTCTAAAGTACCTTTGGCTGAATATACAATTATTTTTGGTTACTAGGCTGATTGAATTCCATTGCATTAGCAGAAAACAAAGAAACTCTTCTATAAGTAAAAATGTCCCAAACTGCCCATGCATGCTACTATGGAGACAATATTTTTTTGGTCTGGAGGGAGTCTTGAAGTCATGAATCCTTCTGAGTTAGGACAACTTCACATGAGAATTTCTCAATCTGTCTGAGTAGTACTTCTCCCAAAGATCTTTGTGCTACAGTAGCCAAGCTTGAGGTCAAAAAAACAAAGATTACTGTGTTCAGGTCTGCACCTTGCTGAAGGGACCACAAGGGCTCCAGGAAATCTGCAGATGGAAGGAGGCTTTTCCAGCAGCGGTTGCAATGTGAATCTTCGGTGGCACAGAGCATGCTGGCTGGGTTTGATCCACCTGTTAATTTAACTACCTTCCCCCTGTGCTTTTTGTTATCAGCTGACACAAGCATGCTCTACATAAAGGAACCTAACATTGGGAATTGTAATGATTCTGTAGAGCTAAAAGAAAAGCCACAAAGACTCATTTATAGCAATGGTAAAATTTCTTATTTCATCTTTATGAAGGGCATAAAGATTATAATTTCTCCTAAACTGAGTTCTTTGAGGCCATAACCATAGCCAGCATCTTCTATTGTCTAAGTTGATAGGTGTTTAGCATATATTAATTCCCAAATGATCGGTATTAGAAACAGCTTTTCAGACACATTCTGGGCAGTCAAATCCAGGATAATAAACCCCCACTGACTGTGTCTGCCTAGTGTAGTGAAGATCCAAGGTCATTCCTTCCTCCATCTTCACCAAGGAAAAAGAGCTCTGTTTCCCTGGGGAGCTGATACAAGATGGGGCCTCAGATCCCTCTGAGGAAGTTTTTCCCATCTCAAGAGGGAGCAGGTTCAGCTGAGAAACTGGAAGGAAGAGGAGTTGATTCCAGGAGCTGATTGAGGGGATTCTCTCTGTCTAAGTGGACTAGCAATGGAACGAAAGACATTCCTGGAACCAGCTGAGGTCCAGAACTCCTCTGTTTCCAGCCACATGGGCCCCTGGAGTAGGTATGGTCAGTTGACAGGGTCAGGCATTGCATACCAGCTGCCTGCATGCCAGTATCAGGCCAAGTAAGGGGATCTGCCCACCCAACAATGACCTATGTAGATCGTGGGTGGTTTTTTCTAGTCAGAACAGACCGCAGGTAAGCCAAGGGCCCTGTCTGGAAGCCCATCAGAGGTCCATGTGCCAGAGAATGTGGCTGCATGGATACAAGCAACGATATTCCCCAGAACAAGTGGAGAGAACAACTGCATGGAGAACAGGCAAACAGTGTAGGGACAGGTACCATGGGTACCTCCATCAGGTGACAAAGAGGAAATGGTTCTGGGAAGGGAAACAAAAGCAGTAAGACATTAACCATGGCTCTTCATCCCCAATGTATTTTATTTTCACAGGATTACTTGGAGATCCCCAAAGAAACTTCTGAGCTCACTATAGGAGAGAAAAGTCCCTCCACCTAAACTTGGATAAGCATTATTTAACTGAACAAATTCACTGTAAAGAATCATCTTTTATTGTACCAATATCATAAGAATCAGTTATTTGCCAACTATCCCATTTGCAATGATAGGAAGTGAAAAGGGAGTAAGTTTGAAATGGATTATGCCTTGTAAATTCACTAGTGCTGCTCTTCTCTACCCTGTCCTGATTCACATTTTTAACTGATATTGCTGGAATGAAACCTGGCCCCTGCGTTTTATGGAGTTGTTCATAAGTTATACCTTGCTCGGCTCATTTGGATAAAATGGCCTAGGACTCCAGCTCTGTAACAGCATCATACTCTCTGGATTTAATTTAACTTCAAAAAGTAAATAGCCTGTTTTGTTTTGACGTCAAAATAGTTCTGATGCTAGAATGGTTGATATCTGAGGGACTTGGCCATCAAAGCCCAGTTGCTGTCAACATACCCATTATTAAAGCCAAGTTTTTAATCTACTTTCCAGAAATATATGACAAACTATCCTCCTTCACATATGCATAATTTTTAACATTCACGTTGCTGGTACAGAGCCAGAGCTGCTGTGTTAGATGTACTCATTAGGATCCCAAGTGGCTCTGTTAAAACCAATGGGATCTGTTTTGTTCTGCTGTTGTAGCAGTAGAAAACTGGGATGCAGTGGCTGTGTTGTGCAGTGAACATACCTGGACATATGTCCCAAAGGTTGCTCTGGTGACCAATACAAAACAAGAGTACATGACTGTGAGGCTCTAGCAAGCTGTCCTGTGCTCTTCTGTTAGAGCTTCTCTACTCTGAGAGTAAATACCTACCCTTCACCCAGCAGCCACTGTTAGTGTCTTAACTGAAGCCGTAAGGGAGAACAGGTAGATGTGGAACCACCCTGGCCCTGTGTTGATAACAGTGGCACATTGCACATATCAAGGAAAGGACTCACAGCTGTTGAAGTCTCACCCCAAAGCATTGTTCTGGGCTGCCTACTCTCTCCCTTCTGCGGAGATGCTTCTCTCATGCAGTTTCCTTCAGATCTGTCTCAGTCCAATGAGGCAGGTTGCTGTCATAGACATGTTGTCTTTGGTTCAGCTGGTTCTGCTGCATTGTCTTCAGTGAAAAGTCTGATAAAATAGGAATTTTCAGGCCCTGAATTTTATGTAGAGCATCTCTATTTATTGATTAGATTTTATTAGATTGATTTTAATTTTTATTACATTGGAGTTTATCTGCAACTAATTTTTAAGTATAAAAAGAGTTTTTCTTATAAAAAGTGATGAAAAGGACAAAACTGATGTAACATATTTTCTTTTCTTCCTTATTCTGCCCTCAATGGCTGACAATCCAATTTTGCAAAAAAATATTCATTATTTTGATATTCCCTAATTTCTTCTCCTCTTTGTCTAACGTAACTGTAAGCAGGAGAAAGTGAGATTTCTTCATCCTTCTTAGCCATACTTATCTGAGCTCTCCTTTGCAAAAAAGGGTTAGATGCTCCACAGAGGGATGGAAACAGGAGACCTCAGTGAGGCTGCCCAAACATCTTACACCCCTAAATGCCCCAAGCGTATCTGGGACATGAAATGTGCCAGCAGATGGGATGCAGACCCACAGGGTCCTGGACTCTGTTGGACTGGCAGCCGGAGGGGATGAAAAATACCTGAAGGCACTCCATCAGTAGCAGATGCCTTTGCTTCAGGAACTGAAGAAAAGCCCCAGAGCCCTGTGATCAGCCTCTATCTACATTGTGCTGTTTGCCTCAACTTTCACCATCACTACAGCTGAGCTTATAAAACTTTGGCTTTAATATAGTTCCAGAAATCGGAATTTGCTCCTGGCCAATGGCTCACCGTATAGCAAAGAGCAAATGTAAATATTTTTAATATCTTGATATATCTTTGCTATAAAGAGGAAACAGAAAACGACATGCCAGCTATTTTACTGGGTCATTGCAAAATCCATATCTCCTCCATGCAGAAATCGTTAATGCAATGGGAGCCATACGGTAACATTCAGTTCAAGATCTTTAGCGTAATATCATATGCTGTGAGATTTACTTTGTCAGGGAGGAGGAGACTTAAGAAACCCAATGAGCTGAAAACAGAAGCAGGGCAGAGACAGGGAAACTGAGCTGAGTATCAACAAAACCTTTCTTTTCAAGCACCTTTACCTCCTGCAGCATAAAGGTAGGTGAGAGAAAGGAGATGTGTGAATTGTCCCAGAGCCCATTAAAGTGGTTTTTGTCTTATCATCAGAGGAATAAGGAAGCAGTGGGACTTGGGTCAGGATCAGAAGTGTATTTTAAGTGTTTTTTCCCCCTCAGGAATCATTCTGGGAAAGGCAGATGAGAGAGAGGAGAAAAACTAGACTGAGCCTTGACAGGGCATTTGTAAGTGCTCCTTTCTCCTTTTGCTTTTAAAATTCATATTTAACTTGTTTCATATGGAGGGAGAAGAGACTGAGGCTGTGGAATTCACAGAAAACCACTCATGGAGAGCTCTTTGACATTGCTGCCTTTTCCCATGTCATTGAGAGAGATACAAGGAATTGCTGTGAGACTGAAAGAAAAAGCCCAGACTTGTGAAAGCACTGTGTGTGTAAGTTGTAGTCCCTGAGCAGATTCCAGGCCAAATCCTGACATCATTACCAAAATGAATTGTATTTTTCCACACCAGCTACTCCTAGGAATTTAAATAGGGATGTACTTTGTCCCTAAGAATAACAAAATCCAGCTACCTGGCAAGTTCACAATATTTTATGTGTCTATAGACCCTCTCCGCATTGGTCAGTTTGGCAAAGGGGTAGAAATGTCACATATTGAAAGAGATTTCATCGAGAGAAGTGACTCTGGAGAACTTCAATTTGAAGATTCTAGACAATTTTTAGGCTTCTATTAATGTTGTCTGAATGGAAACTTGCGTAGGTAATAGTAGTTTTTAAAAGCCCCAGGAAAAAAAAAAAAAAGTAATTTCCCAGGGAAAAAAATCAATTATTTTTTACATAAGATGGAATTTTATCGTCAGGGAGGTATGTCACAAATCTCCCATTCCTCTGATAAAATCAAACTTTCATTCATGATTTTTCTACAGAACTCCCCAAGCTACAGCACAGAAAACAGAAGAAAAAATTCCTCATGAACTTTTTATTCTGAAGCCTACTTTCTAACAAGGAAGCCATATTTGTTGGTGCCAAGGATGGTATAACGTTTGTAATGATCACCACCACAAATTATTCCTTAAATCAAAATATGCTCTCATTTTCATCTGAGTAGCCATTTCCTCCTTCAGCTCCAATAAGCCCTCTTTTCCCAGCAATAGCAAATAGACTTAATGAAAATGTGATTTTTTCTTAAGTAACTTTTCTTATTTATATCTTTAGACTATCATGACTAAAACGTGCTCTCACGATATGATCCCTAATAGATACACCACCAAAATCACGTTATCATGTTTGATTTTGTGACCATTAAATAGATGGACAAGATGAACAATTCTTGTACAAGAATTATCTCTCTATTTGATGCTGCTTAACCAGGTCTTAAAGACAGTTCAAGTAAAGTTGAAATTTCTTCTAACTGTAATTTGATTTAATCTTTGTTACTTGCATGTCCAATGTTTTCAATATTCATAAAATTTACTTTCTTTTCCAGTGTGAGCAAAAAGTTTTGTTTTCTAAAGCTTTCATCTTTTTCAAGGAGGAATCTTTAAAAGTAAAAAAATCTGAAAAGCAGGAGCATAGTCCATGCTTGTATAAGATGAGCGGGTAGAGCATGCACCATCTACCCAAAGTACTCCAAGCATACTAAAGGTAAACAAAATGGAAAATAAATCGCCACATTGGTTTCTTGGGTGGCTTCAAAACTCTATTTTTCATAAGGATTCTTTAATGTGTTTGAGTTGTCCTTTCATCGATGAGGTCTGGGAACCAAAGAGGTGACCTACCCACATGTCTCAAAGTAGCCTAAATGGTCCTATAAATTACATCCTGACATACCTGCCCATGGAGCACTGCTAAAGTCCCTCAAAGGCAATTTCCAGTCTGGAAAATATTGATAGAGGCATTCTCTCTAACAAGAGAATTCTACTTGGTTAAATCAAAACACCCCCTGAAGTTGCATTAACCTCAGCAGGGGTTTATTCAATGGCAGCAAGGGGGAAAAAAAAATCATTTTACAGTATTCTTAGAAGGAAACAGTTCTGGCTTTCATTGTAGGGATGAAACGTATGAATGATATCACATCCCAATGCCTTTCCTGCATAACTGAGAAGGAGTGAATAATCTGAATGTTTAGTATTTGTCAAAATAAAGCATTTCATTTGAGAGTAAAAGAATTATTTTGTTTAGACCAAAAATGTTGACATTTTGAAGTTCTGTTTGTAATCCAATGAAGACAAATATCAAAATTGCCCAATGTCCTGTGCAATGGAACTTCTGCCCCCTTTGTCCTTAGCTTGAAGCAATGAGATATTAAGTGTGAGAGGATGAATTAGTGTTCATGTCCGTTCAGTCCCAGCTATCTACATTCAAGAAAAGTTTCAGTTACTTCCAGTCATGATGACAACTTATGATTAGTTCCAGCTGCAGTGTTGACATCTGTCTACTGCAAACTGAGGAGACTGTCAGTTCACCCATTAGCAGCAATTCAGCTGGGTTTGAGTTCAGCATGGCAACTTTAAACCAAAATTAGTGTTTTAAAACCAGTTTAAAAAGATCATACACTCTATTCTCCTTAATATACCATTATGGTGAAGGACTGTCCTTGATATTTTGGAAAGAAGCTTGGACTTCAGATCTTTCCTGAAATGAGGCAATTTCAAAGTTTCTTTCCTCTATTTCTTTTCAAATGGAAAATGTCTGCTCTGAAATCTCATTAGTTTTCAATAGTTTTACCCTACTATTAGCTCTTAAAGAATTTGAAAGTAGAAAGGAATATGAACTACTTACCTTGGATTCACTTGGATTTTTCTTGACTTTCGCACCTTTTAAAAATAACTTTGGACTTAGGATATTTTTGGCAAGGCTTCTGAGGACCTGTCTGCCAGAAAAGAAAACAAAATTACTGATCTGGTGAGAAGCAGATGGATTATAAAAGGTACCTGGCATGGAATGGATGTGAAAATGAAGAGCAGAGAACGAATCTCTGGTTCCAGTCTTTCAGGAAAGTGTTCCATTGACCATGAGGATTACCAGAAAAAGGGTCCTCCATTTCTTACACATGCAGTAAATATTAATGGTTTCAGGAAATCAGGGATGACTTTTGCCTGTGGAAGTGGCAAAAAAAGTTGTATGGTTTCATACAACTGCATAATGAAGTTTCTGCCCTCTCCTGGTTGCAGAAAATTATTTCCCAGTTCTTACATGCCTGCTGGTTCTTGTGGCATCTCCAAGGCTGACCTCACACCTCTGTCACACTCCCCGATTCCTCACATCACCTTCATGCTGGCTAGCCCCTGGATCAGGGTGGGAGTAAGTCTGCTACACAACAACACTAAGGAGCAGGGAAGGGAACCCAAATGTCACCAACAGAGTGGATGGACACATATGGACCAAGCCACACGGCGCTCCAAATGTGAGCTCATGCTCCCATGTCACCTGTGGGAGCATTAGGAAGAAAGCACAATAGACAGAACCTCTGTTTTCTTTCCTATGTGGACTCACCTTTGGAAAATTGTTGAGATAATAGCCCAATGAGCATCTTCTTTCCACAGAAGTAAGCACAGCACTATGTACCTGATAGATGATTTAAGGAAAGCTCATCGACCTGCAAAAATGGCAACGCAACTTTCACTTTGAAGAACGGTTTCTGCATATCCCTATTGAAATTCATCATTCTCTTAGATTTTTCTAGAAAAAATCATTCATTGTTCAATCAGTTTGATAGTATACTTAGCTAAAAATCTGTAAAAAACATTCAAGAATGTCTTCTCTTCCTTATTTTCTCACCAATGCCCTGCTTTGACTCTGTCAACATGCCACGCTGTTCTTGTGAGAACTTGCATTTTCCGTGCATGCTGAGTTTATATGTACACAGCTGTGCCACACCCACACAACTGATGCCATGCACTGTTTACAAATGTTTGTTTCCCAGGAGTGGCTTTCATGGGGGCACTATCAGCAGAGGTGTTGCTGCAGATTTCAAACCTGATACTTTTTGCAGCCATGCAGCATACAAAAGCCTCCAGTCCTGAGCTCAGGTCTGGAGCTCCTGAAGGGCCAGGACCAAGGCTGTAAGACTCAAGCCTTAAATGAAGACATTTTGATGGGTGGACACAAGATGTTTTAAGATACGCTTCTGAATCTGAGCTGTCTTAGCTCTCTTGCAAAGTAACCTGAAGAAAGTTACTCAAAATTTACTTCTTGAGCTCTGCTTGGGAAAGATAAGCTGACCTAAAATTTAGCAACCATATATCAAATCTACTTCACTCCTTATGTGGCTATTTTAACAGATGAGTACTGCATACAAATAGAGCCTCCTACACCATAAAGATATCTATTATAAATGTAACTCCAATATTCTTTTTTTTGTGGCAGTTAAGATCCTGATTCTGGCCTTATGTGCACTGCTTTTATACCAGTGTGGTTTCATTTACACCAATGGACTTAAGTCACTGTTTTTGGATGTACGTGGGCACACTTCATTGAAACATAACAGAGAGTAGCAGGAATAATTGAAAAGTTCCTTAGGCATTGAATTCCAGTCCCAACAGAGTCACGCTTTCCCTTTGCAAGGAAACCATGGTTATTTTACAGGGAGTTGGAGCTGAGGGAAGAAAGAGCAGCGCTGAGTGGAAGGAAGATGCCGAAACATTAAAGGCAGAAGTGTGTAATTGGTACAAGGCATGAACAGAGCTGTTTTGCTGTACAGGAGGGTCAGGAAAGCAGAGCATTGACATGGACACCTGTGGCATTAAGGATGAACCAACCCTCAGTACTGGGCTGACCCTCTGGGAGCATATGACCCAACTCAGAGGGATTTTTTTCTCCATGAACGAGGGACAGTTCTGGAAAATTACTTCATCACAGAGGGATTTTTGCTTTTCCGTCTTTTCCCCAGTTTTACTTAACACCAGGAGCTGTGCAAATACAGTGCCATGGTACTGGCTAGAGGCTATGTGTAATAGGAGAGGAAAAGTCATACCTGCCTCCTACCAGCCCTACTCCAACATAACACAATGTCTACAAATGTCTGAAAGCCAGGAATTGTTTTTTACTTCAGACTTACTTTAACCATTTCAAGCCCCTGCCAACCTTTCAGAACAGGGATTTTTTTTTCTCTGTTTTTTTTTTTTTTTTTTTTTTTGTGTGTGTGTGTTTTTTTCTTTTTTTTTTTTTTTTACAAAGTGTAAAAATTCATGACTTAGATGTGAGATGGAGTGAAACGCTGAGTTGTTCTTGCTTGATGGGTGTCACCAGAGCATCATGAACTGTGTTAATTTCTCAGCTTGTGAATAGACATATTTAGACTGACAGTTGAAAGTGGGCTGCAGATTCCACTTAAAACATGTTTTTCACGCTGAGTAATAAGGGCTAAACACAAACCAATTCTGGCAGTTAAACTACGCACTTAAACCTTTCATAGTGTTGTCAAACACTATAATCCTTCAAAAATCTGAGTCTGAATAGCCTCAATATTTTATTTAATGAATTTTAAATCCTGTAATTACCATAATTAAGACACTCCTTTTGGATCATGTCAGTGTGCTACTCAAAGAGAGAGAAAGCTGTGGGCGATTATTTTCTCTAAAGATTTTCCTGAATGCAAATGATACATGCAGCTCATTTTGAATTCTTTATGATGTCATTTAGGGGTGCATTTTTTAAAATTGGTGTGGAAAGTCTGTAACACCATCCGAGGAAAAACTTAGATGGAAAGGACCTTATCTCCAATACTGGCTTTACCTGTGCTGGCCGTGTACTTAATACGGATGTTTTATTTAGTTGAGGAAGTCATGATGCAGTGGATAGGTTGCCCCGGCCTAGGCAACACCTCCGTCCCTAAAGAACCACCATCCACATTCTTAGTTCCCTTGTCTTCATTTCCTTTGGCCTTGGATTCCAGAGCCTCATGCCTACTGTATAAGGGCACCTGGAGAGGTGGGGTAGGTTGGGAGTGGATTCTCCTACCACACCAAGCAGAACCTCTTTCCACTCCCCTCCATTTCCAAGGTACCACTTTTTCTGCCTGCTTTTTAGAGAGAGTCTCTAATACTTCTTAGCCTTTCTCCTTCATCTCCCAGCTCCACCACCAGGCTCAGCAGATCATTGACCTGATCACACCCCACAGACCTGTTCTCCCTGATGCCGTCTGGGAACAGCACCAGACTCTGGCACTCCCTGCAGCCTGAGAACTGGAATCCCGAACGCTTTTGTGGTACTCCCTCTGGGTGGCCACATCTTTTCTGCTGCACACAGAGGAAATTACTTTTCTCCAAGTGGACGCTATACCTACACTTTCTCAGTGAGGGCCATGAACACCAACTGTGAAGGAGTTTAAGTTCATAGGAGCAGGTATGACCATATCAACAGGTAGAAAATTAGGGTTGCATGTGGCTCAGTGGCTGTGGGCACTTAGTATTTAGCATTTTAAAAAGTTTTACAGCAAACAAACCAAGTATCTCTGAGAGAAAATCCTACTTATGCCCAAACCTGCAATTCCCAGCCTCATCAAAGACATCCCCAAGGAAAGCACATGCAGCATGACACCCATAATAGCTGTAACCAGCTCTACCCCCTATGTAAATTAACACCGATCAAAGTACAATAATTTTTGACTGATTTAATTTAAATGGCTACAAGCTATGAAACAGGAATTTATACAGGAAGAAAAGGCTTTTTTCATTTCCAAGCATAACAGTAAATAAAGGATGTTTATATTTTATGAGGAAAGTTACAATCAAAATTAGTAGTTGAAGGTATCAAAAGCAACATGTGGCATTGAAACTTTAAACTGTTATTCCTTCACCTGTATTCTGCAGGTGAGATGAGTTGTGATTTCAACCAGCTTGTGGTTTCCTAATTAAGCATAAAATTATTTAACACTTTTTTTCTGCAGTGACGATTTTTAGTGAAACCTGGATGAATAAGTGGCCAAATCTCATGAGCCTTCAGTGCCCATCTCAGTCTTAAAGTACAGTTAAAACTTTATACCATAAATATATATTCCCAGCCCCTAACTGTTGAATTGCACTTTTTTATTTTGATTTAAAATGGTAAACAACATAGAAATGAAAAATTCTGTTGATAAATACCCTTTTCATAGAATCCCAGAATTTTTGGGATTGGAAGGGACCTTAAAGATAATCTAGTTCTGACCCCCATGCCATGGGCAGGGACACCTTCCTCTAGACCAGGTTGTTAAAAGCCCCATCCAGCCTGACTTTGAAGACTTCCAGGCTTGCATTATCCACAGCTTCTTCTCTGGGCAACCTGTTCCAGTGTCTCATGAGCCTCTTAACCCAGTTTCTGTTACGAGTTTGGCTTCTTTCCTATCTGAAACCAAATTCAATCAAAGAAAAAGACAATGAAGGTTATCATTGATGAAAACCAGTAGTCTTACTGATTTAAGTGAAGTTAAGCTGAGACTTAACCAAATACACCTTTGTCATGAAAAAGATGAGAGATGTTTTCATTTATCCCAAAGTAGGGTTTTAAAAACACTGAACCATTTCATTCACCTTTATTTTCATCCAGAAAAATTTTTTTTTTTCTGTGATTAAAATCCTATATTCAGGGTATGCTTCCTACAATATATCCTATTTCTCAGGTGCTGGAGGCAAACCCTGGGGAGTATTATTCCTTACGTAGTGTGTGCCAGACCATATTTGACACAGTCCATTACACTGACACAAGATTTATCTTTCTGATAAAAGAAGCTGAACCTTCAGCTGGGCAAACAGACTTTGAGAGCTCTGCGGAAAGAAAAATATCTGGTTTTTTAAACTCCACTAACATTCACAGGCCCAGAGGTTGTGTTTGTGGTGCCTGTGCTAGCATTAAGCTATCATTTAAAAGCCCAAAGAAAGGAAAATGATTGTATTAGCTGTGTCTCCAGGCCAGTTATAGAGGTACTGATTGTCGTATCTTCGACAGACAATGGGAACTTCACCCTGCAAATCAGATGCTCTAATTTAAGAGGGGTCTGTCTCTTAAGAGATTACACTGTTGAAAGGAAGTCACTGCTAGAGAAAGTATTTATTCTTAAAGCAATATTACCCAAAAGAATCTGTGTGCAAAACCTGAAATGCCCAACTGCAAATGAAAAAGAATAAATATCAATAACATTATCAATATCAACTAATAGAAGAGTTGGAAAGTTGATGTTAAGAATAAACACTGAAATATTTTACAAACATTCCCAAAGTGGTTTCAATTTCACTGAAAATGGAAAATAGTATTTTTCTAAATCACCTTTGAAAGTTATAACCTTTTTAAATTTAAGTGCACGTCTATGGTCATATTCAAGTAAAACAGCACCATTGCACTAGGACTGAGAGCAGAGGTCAAAGGCAATAAAAGGACATATTTAGGACCAAGTGTGACTAATAAACCACTTGATTCACTGCAATAGTTTGCATTTAGTTACCTAATTTCCAATTAGTTACCCAATTACTTACATTTGAATAAAGAATAGAGAATTTTCAGACAGATCTCCACTTGAATACCCAGAGATGGGGATTCCATCTTTTTGCTACAGTCATTACTTTCCATGATCACTTTTCAACATGGTTTGTTTTCCTTTAGTGTTAAAAAGAATTCCTTATTTCTTCAGATTACTTCTTATTTCATTACCAAATAAGAAAATCTCTTAAGAAACAACAATATCAATTCATGTCATTTCTGGGAAATTGCAGACAGTTTACTCCTAAACTTTAATTTTTACAATACCTTGCATGCTTTTCATTATAACATAATCTTTTCAGCTCTAGAATAATTTTTATGCTCAATTTAAAAAAAGAACTATACCCAAATTTTTCAGTATCGTCTTCAAAGTGAAAATCCTGGTGCAAGATGTGGTATTTCACTAGAACTAGTCACACTGTAATCAAACAACTCATGATTTTTGGATCTCACCTATTGATTCAGACTAACTTTTCCCTCTAATCTCAGTAGTTGTGCCTTTCTGGGACACAATCTCTTGTTGTCTTTTGCATTCCAGTTCTGTTCTCTTTATTTGAAGGTGTTTTTTGTATGAAACATTTTGCCAAAAGTGCAGGGCAAATTACCAGGCTACATTTCTCTGCACTAATTAGTTTATTTTCCATTTTGTCAATCCTTTCATGACCCACAGAACTTTTCAACAATCATTCTATATCTATATTTACCCTGAAAAAATGTCAGACCAAACCAAAAATTTCTTCCAGCTTTAGAGATTTGGTCTTCTTGTTTCTCCTTTTCAATTGATTCTTTTTTTTTTTTTCTTTTTTTTTTTTTTTTTTTTTTTTATTATTATTATTATTACCTGTTATTTCAGAGAACATTTAGTTCATACTTCATAATTACTGTAGAGTTTTGGTCTTTAATTAGACCTTTAAAAATTAAATTATACAGATTTTAACAGATGTTGATTCCATATATATAAATTTGACAAAATGATACATCTCACAGGAGTTATTTCCACAAAAGTGTAGGCTAAGTTTGAATATGCTTCTTTCCTTTATTCATTAATTAATCACATTTTACATCAACATTTTCACTGTTCTCCCTGGGACTAAAGTTGAATGCTACTAAATGCTACTAAATGCTATTAAATACCCAGTGTGATCAAGATTCCCAATATAATTTGGTTTGGGGCAGGGGAAAAGCCTTGGAAAATTGCAAGATGTCACTATCTTTTGAAAAGTTGGAAAAGCCTCAAACTGGGTTTGAGTTGTAAAATGAAGCAGACTTGAGACATGGAGAGGAAATCTGCTGTGAAGTTTCCATATGAAAATTACTTGCTTTGGCTCTACTTACGCCATTTTGACGTGCCTAGCATCTTGATTATCAGCTTCATATACAGTTTCACTTATCTAAAGGCTCAATGCGATCATACAAAATAGCTTATCCTCTGTAGTCCATTATAACATTGTACACCCAACCCTTAGCTAACTCAGCTTTGTGAGGGACAACCCAAATTAGAACACAGTAGTTGTGAGTATTCACTGTTGGTTTGGATGCTCTGGATTTAGCTCCTCAAAATGGCTGGTATCCCTTGCAGCTGAGCAGAACTGCATGAGACATTTATATGTATGGATGACTCATCACTGTCTGTTTAGAGGCTTGGTTTGCTTCCTTCTGGTACAGGAGACCCCCTTTAAGACCTCAAAACATGTTCAAATATGTTCAGATTGTGAAATCATACTTGTTGTAGGCCTTTTATCCCAACCTTCCCAAATTATCAGTTTGTTTTTTTAATGCAATAATGAAAACAAGTAATTCTTCCAAAATCTGGTACTTAAGGCAGCCTCGTGGCAGCTTGCAGATAAGGTGAGCATCAGAAACAGCTGATCATTTCCAAAGGATGCCAATGCCTTTCTATTGCTCTTGCTCATAGGAGCTTCCAGGCCATACATGATCACTGTTTTGTAATTCCCCTGCAATGAGACCTGAAGGAGTATTTGTGCAAAGTCAGGCAGTAGGTAATTGTTCATGACTCCATCTCCCTCCTCACTGTCCTCCCTAACTTTCTGTTGCTCTTAGTGCATTTTTTCATCAAGTTCTCCTTTCTGTCTCTGTATTTCTTCTTTCCAGACCAATTCAGCACCCATCAACTCTCCTCGGGGCTGTCCTGGCCAGTAAGTGTTTGCTTTGTTCTGAGGATTTTATCTGTAGAGTTTAATACCTGGCAGAAAGGAGAAGCTGTCCCTTTTAAAAGTAAAATTGAAACACAGTCCAAACACAGCTCTCAGTCCAAACCATAAGCAAATCAATAGGACTTCTCATTTGTTCACATGATTACAATTAAGCGTATCCCTTAATGCTTCCCTGGATGGAAGCCAAAAGACAGCAGTAAACTGAGTTGAGACCCCAGAAATTGCATTCCTTTTACTGAGGCAAAATCACCCTTTGTATTAGCAGACGACACACTCACTAGTGCAGAAACAGACACATAATCAAGCCACGTACAATGGGGAGCCTTTTACATCCATTTCTGCAAGTATGGTCCTTCACCCTGCAATTAATAAAGAAAAGAAAGAGAAATCCAAAAGAAGCAATGGCTTGGCACCTTTGCTGCAAAAAATTCCTTACTGCTGAACATGGTGGCTGAGCTCTCAGGTTACATTACATCAAGCAAAGGCTCTCTAAAGAAACAGCTCAGCTGCATGAAGATCTTAAAAATTAGAACAGAAAAGGAGAGACAACAGATTATGAAGAGAAAAAGAAAAGGAGACAAACTGAGCTCTGACAGCAGTTCTGCTTTCTTCTTTGCTGCAGTATACAAGCGCCTTCCAGGATCATATTAGATAGAGAACCAAGCCTTTTATGAGTTAGATAGAGAACCAAGACTTTTATGAGTGCTTCAGCTGCCTCCTCATTCTGTCCTCAGAGAAAAAAACATGCACACTTTAATGTTCAGTTTGATAAACTTTAGGAAAACCCTGCCTCATATTTGCAGCAGAAAGAAAGGAATGACTAGGTGGTAGTGCCTGGTCATGCTACCCAGTGACACAACTCTGCTTGGGTGCTGCAGGTCTCAGTCTTGTGTTTTTCCATGGTAAAGCCAGCCCTTTCCAACCCAGGCTGCCTTCATGGAGGGGACACAGCAGGATGGCTGTTGACAGGGATTTCCAGCCTTAGCTAGATTTATAAAACACCTTTTCAGCTGGGACTATTCTGCTTTATCAGAAAAGGAACACATTCTGGGGCAGAACAAAGTGGTTCTAGAGAAAATCAGATAAAGAAGGTGGCCTAGGGACAGATCTGAAAGTGATGCAGTATGTAATTGTTGGGGAGGATGAAGCCAGAAAGCCCTATAAATATTGGGTCAGTCAAGAGAAGAAGCTCTATGAGGAAAAGCCATAACCTTCAGCCAAAAATTTTCCTATTATATAATCTAAGATTTTATTTCAATTATTTATTTTCCAGGATTAGAGTCTAGACAAAGAACACTGCATTCTACCTTTAAAAACCTCAGAAATTTTTTCAGTTTTCTTACTCCCTCCACAGCTGAGATGTTTTCCTTAGGGACATCACTCAAAAATGCCTACAAGCTTTATCTCATAAGCAGCATGTTATTGCACTCATCCTTTCACTAAATACACTGCTTTTCCTCTACTAGGAGATGATTTGCATTTGTCTTCTCAAAAATGTTTTTCAGATTTTGATTATTTTTTTCCTTTAAGCCAACTTTCCAATTCTCTGTGACACTGACATTTCCCTTGTAAAACAACTTTTCTTTTTTTTTTGTCATGCTCCTTTCCTACAACTTCCTTTGTTTGTCATTTCAAAGTCCTCCCCTCTCATTAGCCTTTTCTCTGTTCCTCACATATCTCTGGCTGCCTTATCAAAATATTGTCAAAATGCTTTCCAAGAACCTGGCAGATGTTCAGTGCATTATTCTCCTGGCAAGCACCTACACAGTTGAAATCCTTTCTTCCTACCTTCTTCCTATTTAGGATGAATCTGAGGTGGATTTTCAAAAGAGCCCCATCCTTCTGACAGTTTTGTTTGGTATTTTATTATGAATCCTAATAAAGAGAGGTCACACCTACTTACCCTTTCTCCTTATCTCTGCCTATGCAGCTGGCCCCGAGCACATATGTTCATATATGTTGACAGAAAGTAATGTACTAGGCAATATCTTTTATCCATATTTCCATGCCAAATATCTCAAGACAAGGTAAATCACTTTACATGATCATTCTGCAGATATAGATTATTTTAGCACATCTGTTGTTCTGACACTGCAGGACTTCATGTTTGAATTCCTTGATTTTTTAAATTTTTTTGTGCTCTTAATCTCATTTTTCAGAGATTGTAAAGTAATGTTGAAGGAGGCATTGTTCAAGAAAGAATTTATTTTGAGTTTTTAATATGTCATTGGGTAGAAACTATTTGTATTCTAGAATTTTATTTTATATTTTACTTTTATATTAAGTGAAAAATACTTTGCATTGTGGAGAAAAATAGAGAATACATTCATGTGGTTACACACACATGTAATAGTGTGATCTGTGCATTTTGCCTGTGTGCAGTAATACTTGGATGCCTCTATCCTTCTCTGGGGCTAGAAGTAAATCCGTGTATTTCAGTATGCTACATGTGGAACAGCTGACAGCAGGGTCTGACCAGCGGCACTCAAGGACTGGAGACTCTCACTGCTTTTCCTACGGATCCCACGGATGCCAAATGATGGGCCAGACCCTCAGCTGGACCCAGCACATGAGCCTCAGGTTCAGCATTTTAAAGGATGACAGAAACACTTTAGGTCAGATGAGCCCTCTAAACAAAACCTTTTCTTTTCCTTTTTTTTTTTTTTTTTTTTTTTTTAGTCGCTTACAGCGGTCCATGTCACACATACAAATACTTTGTATGATTGAATCCTCTGTGGCCCAAATATGAATAGACTCGTCTTTAAAAAAATCAATAAGAATGTTTTTATCCCCACGTCCCATTTCTGTAAATAATTTACATGCAACCTGCTATCTTTGCAAGATAATAACACTAAACTCTTTAAAGAAGACTGAATTTTGAAACCAACCCTGAAAGAATTAAAAACAGATTGAAATTTGAGGTCAGGACTACAGGTGAGCATAGCAATCAGTTTCAGAGCTGGAGATTAACATAAAATCATCAAAAAAGCAGTCACAATGGAAAAATTTTCTTCTGACCAGAGTATCAAGAGCATAGTCCTCTTGTCAGTTATCCTAAAGAATGAGGAAAACTCCTATTTAGCAAGTGGAAGAGCATGTCTGAGGAGCAGCAAGCTGGCAGGGCAGGACAGAGAATATGCCCAGACAGAATCTGGGAGAGGAACCTGGTTAACTCGTCCCAGAGTCATAGTTCCTGATTAATTGTTTAGGTTAACTAAGCTGAAGGAAAATTCTTCAGATATGTCTGGTTTGAATTTGTAGTGGAGAAACTCACAGCTATCAGGCACAGCTGGTACCCCTGTACAGTGAATCATCAGAAGGGCTGGAGAAAATGTGTTTTGTTCTGTGTACAGGCTGCTGATGATAAAGTAAAAACTAACAAGGGTGGCTACATGGTTAGAAGTAGAGATCAGATTTTGGTGAAGCTCTGTGTTTTGAAACTGCCTAGCTCAAAAGTATCATTTTTCCATCTGGAGCTCTAAAAACCTAAAAATACAGTAGAAGTGTTTTATAGTCCATCTATCATCATTGTAACAGTAATGATGGAGCATATACATGGTATATTGAAAAGCACTTGAGTTTTCCCCTTCCATTCCCTCTTGCCCTGTCCAAATAAACTTGATAACTGTATTTAACCTTAAAAGGTATGTGTACAATACAAAACCCTTAATAAAAAAACGTTTAAATTCCAAACCAACACATAACTGAATAGTTTCAACAATAGAGCCAAGCATGTGCTTCATTGATAGATCAGGTTCCTAATGAAGAACAGTTGTTTATATTACCTTATCATAAAATGCCATTTTCTGCTGGTAATAAATAAATATCCCCTGAAAAGATTCCAAATTGCATTTGGATTGCAGTCATTTCACAAATGCACCCAACTCATACTTTAGCAAATTTACAAAGACACATTCATGTTTTCACTTGACAGCAAATATTTACATACCATGTCAAGATAACTTTATACAAACATTCTTGTTTACTAGCCAGACCTGCAGGTAAAAACTTTGTTCAAGTGGTTGGTCTGGCAACATAATTTGGCACTCTATTAACTTCAGTTTCTGCTTTTGCACAAACAAGATTTGCCACAGATCACTGGTTCAAACAAGGAGCCTAAATGAAGTATCTCAAATTAAGTTTGAATTGATTTACATAGTAAACCAATGAACCAGCAAATTTTCTTGTGTGCATTTCCGTGTGCAGAACTAAAATACTTACAGGAGATACTGTCATACTGGCAATTAGGGTCGTTGGATGAAGAAGACCAGTTTGCTCATTTGCTTTCCCTTCTCATTTTGCAGGATGAAGAAGCACCTGACATCCCTCCCTCTTTACTTTCTGCTAAACTCATCCAGGTTAAAAACATTCAATCTTACACAATCTCTGAATAGAATGGCTACATAAGGAATATAAAATGTATATCAAGGAAGGGACATTAATTTATTAATATATAGTTTCATTATAATAAATGCATGATTATGGTGTTTTTAGGGAAAGGCATGTTTCTGTTTACTTTTTTAATGGAGTAATCAGTTTATTTTCAGTTCTGCCACTGAAAGGAGTAAATTTAGCAGACAAAAAAATATAGTGGAACTATATTTTTTTACAGCTATGTAAACTGAAAATGCTGATGTGATGCTTTGAAATCTTTTGTGTTATTTTGAGAGTATCTGTACAAGCCACAGTCCAAATATCCCACTAGCATTTCATAGAAATATTTGAACTCTTTGCTTAATAAAGAAAAGCAGAGACAGGCTGTTGTTGAGGGCTTGTACTGAGGAGAATATGTACTTGTATGTAAGCACATGTGTGTTTGCATGTGTGTTTCTCTCTTCTGCAGAGATTATGAGCTGCGCAGGAACAGAGTGCTTAATTGAAAACATAACAAATGATGAAGCAGCTGTTAAGTATGGCACAAAAATTGCTCCGAGCGGTTAAGGCTGATCATCATGATGGAAATAGCTTTTTGACAAGCTTAGCATTCCTGTGACAATAATTAAGAATCAGGTTTCCACCAAAAGGCTTTATAGCCAGAAGGGGTTGTAAATCAATGGGCAACATTTTTATCTTGGAATGAAAATTAATTATTCAGTGTAGAACATGCTTTCTCACACTTAACTGCCCGTAATGCCTCCTTTATTCTCTTAATTCAATTAATATACCATTGTTAAAGCGGGGATTGTCAGTAGTGATTCACTTTTGTTAAAAATTACCATAAGGAAATATGACAAAATTGAATGGTTCTTAAATTAAGCCATAGTCCAGATTTTTTTGGCAGAGGGTTGTTAGCTGTTAAGTACTCTTTGACAAGGGTGTGGATATGAGCATTTTGTATTGCACTCTTTGAGCCTGCATAAGCACATAAAGGGGCTGAATAATACATGAAAAAAAAGTGTAGGATTTTCTGAAGTGCTCTACATGACCCTAACTTCTTTCTCCCTTTTAAGCTAGTCAGAAAACATATTGAATTTAATTAGAGCAGTCTCAGAACACCAAAGACTTTTGAAAATCTTTTTCTTATTGAGAAGAAATAAAAAGTGTTCTTGCCTTTTTGACTATTATATGGAAATGAAGGCATCTATCAAAGCTGTCATGACACTTACAGGGAAATGATGAGACTTTGGGGAATTATCCAGACTGTTTTGACAGGCTCTACAATCTGAAAATGGGCCTGGAAATGTCCTCTTGGCAAAAAACATTAGACAACATAAGCCTCCGCAAGGGCAGCTTTTGTCTAACTATTGCCATTGGTGTTTTCAGCAGTAACAGATATGATAGGGAAAAAAAAAACAAAAAAAAACAAAAAACCCCCCTGGAATTAGTGTTTCATTTCATTCAGGACTCCAATTTTTTTCCATTATTTCTCATTTCTCCTGTGACCCTAAGAAGTGCCTCCTGATTTTTTTACTAAATTTTTCTTTAAATAAGATAATATTTGGTGAAACACTGAAGTGTTATAGTAGACTCCTTTGCTTAGAGGAGTCCCATAACGTTGTATCACTCAGTGTAAATTCATTATGGTACTTACCCTCTTAAGCAAATATGATCTCCTGGCAGATTAGGAGAATTTCTTAGAGGGCAAGAGCTGCAATTCTTTCAATTCTTTTTTTTTATCTCATGGGTGTTTCTATTGGAGTCAAGCACTAAAAGAAGCACTGGTGAGTCACAAGAACGCCCTCTCTACATATTAGAGAATTAACTGCCTTATAAAACCTCTTAACCTTATATCAGCTTGAGTTAATGTTGACTCTACTCACAACACATGAAGTTATGGAGGACAAGCAGAGCCCTGGATTCCTGTTCTTGCCCCAGAAACACTCCTGCCTTGCTGCCTCCTCAAATGTCTCATTCATGAGAAGATTGTTCATTGGCCCAGCACAGGAGGGAGAGGTCCACGCCCCTTCTCATTTCTGGATGTTCATTGGTAAGCCTAGCACCAACACCACCCTCTGAGTTTCTCCTCTTTGCAATCAGGAGACTGCAACTGATTTATGCTTTTAAAAGCCAGGAGAGTACACAGTATTCCATGGCAAACTGGAATGTTGTGGAAGGACGGTCAAACTACCATGCTGCGTTCTGAATGGAATTCAGAACAGGGTCCCTTCACCTGCACCTGAATGGTCCAGGTGAAATAAACTCCAGAATTGTTTGGGTTTCCATACATGAACTAGGAAGTAGATTTAACCACTTAAGAAAACCTAATGTGTTTCTCCTCCCTTTAACCTGACATCTTATTTGCACAATATATGTCTTTTACATGCAGAGCTATCACTTAAACTTCAAGATATCACAGTAATCAAAGACAAACATATCCACAATTCATCTATGAACACCTTCTGGGGTAGGGGTCACAGTGGTGTTGGAAGAGGCTTCTGTGCTAGATTTCTTTTTTATTTTTTTAAAGAAACCTATGGTACAATGGAAATAATAATGTCAACTATCTACCTGAGAATGTGTCTCTCTGTACTGCCTAAATTTTGAATTTAAAAATCCTTTTGTCCTTCCCTATCCTATTTTCCACCTCACTGACCACCAACATTTCTTCTGCATTGACTATTCTAAACAATTAGCTGAGAAGCATTCCTTGCAAATACCTCACCAGCCCAACACCTCCACTCAATTAGGATATTGCTTCCTCTTCAATCAACATGACTTGTTTCTGTAGGACTACCCAAAAGGAGGACGCCTTCCAAGAAAACTGAGGCTGCCAGGAGCTGGCCCTGAGATAATGCTCCTTTGTCCATGAGCTGCTTCACCCACTTTGAGGAGACAGTTGGGAAGGAAGCAAGGAGGGCGCGTGTGTAGATCCACACAGCCTCTAAAACATGGAAATGTCAGGATTTGACTTTATGTTGCAAGTCAATAAAAATCTTTAATCTTTAACTTCTTCGGCACTTCGTGAGCTTGTTAATACGGCAGATTAATGACTTCTGCACTGACTCATGGTTTTATTCTCAGCATCAGGCCAGAAAATCAAACAGAAATAAACCAGCCAGAAAAGATCAGATAAATTCTGGTAGACAAAAAACCCACAAACAAACATGTGAAATTCAAAGAAAATGCATCTATTGTTAGTCCAGGCTATTAGTGCCTGCTGCCGCTCACTCCAGTTGGGGGGAGCAGAAGACTTGCATGAATCACATATTAGGACAATACGTTTAATACAGAGCCAGAGAAGAATGTTTCTGGCATTTTTTTAATGGACACAATAATGTTGCATCACAAATCTGTCCTTGAGTTTTTCTTTCAAGGGAACTGCCCTGGAGTTAGTTGCAAAAAAATCAGTGGTCTGGAAATTATGTAATTTAAACATGTTTACCTCAGTGCGTGCCAGTATTTGCAGCTGTCAAAGTGAGCAGAGCCTTGTCCTACTGAGGCTAATTCCCCTAAATTAAAAGCTGCTTCTGTTCCATGCACCCCCACACATGTGCAGCCTTTGCCAACCAAACGTGGGAATTTAGAACATTTTATAAATAATTTCAAATAAAGAGAAGCAAAAATGTTCAATAGAAGAGTTCTTTATCAAAAACAAATGTTTTCATTTGACGTTATTTTCAGTAATGTAATCCAATTTTGAACAGGAAAAAGTGGAAGCATTTAATTGTCTTTTGGAATTATAATTTGTAAAAAAATCGGTAAGTTACTCAAAATAGATATTTCAAAATAATTTAAATTAGATCTGTGGGCTGTAAAACTTAAATGTAACATTTAAGTATGTTCACTCATTCCCTTGGTGTTTAACAAGACCTTACAGCTATTGAAATTTTCTTACTTTGGCTGGTTTAATAGCTAAAAATGTTAAAAGAAAATCACATCAGAAATTACAGGCTTTCAACTATTTTCAGTGAAACAGGAGATAAGTTGGTAGAGTTAAAATATACGTTCCTATATTTCAGACTGATTCTGTAATAATGTGTAAAATAGACAATTCTCAATCCAATTTGTACAGAAAATCAAAGCATTCCTGTCTGATTTTTCATAATTATTGATACCAAAGGATTTTTTCTCTCATGCTACATTCATGTAATATATAAAATTACAGACTTCATGTACTAATTATAGAGGCTGATTGTGATATTTATATAAAACCACTGTTTGTCACCTGTTCCTGTTTGCAATTTACAGTGAAATTCACCAGCAGAGATGAACCACCATTAGTGTTTAGTGTATCACTGAGCACAAGGTTGTTAATGCACAACTATTGTGTGCACAGGGACTAAATGCAGCCAAATAATATATTGGTGGTGTGAAATAGGACAACAGAAAGTTCACCTGGACAGTCCTTGGAGCTACATTTTGTATTGCACTGACTCAACTCCTTGCTGATTTTATTCCTGCAGTGAGGATCTCATGATCTGGGCCTCTTTAAAATGAGGAAAAACTCCAGATATCAAAGACTAGAAAATAAACTGATAAGCTTGCAGTAGAAATTTATGAAGAGACCACGTTGATCTGAAAAAAATGAAAAAGAAGGGATTAAAAAAAGATTTTTCACTCCTGCTGATGACATGGAAATCCATAAATGCGGCTTTTCCATGTGACAAAGTGATATGCAATATTCACTGTGGTTTCACACAGTTGGGTCAATAAGCTTCCATTAAGCATGGACAAGCTGTCAAAGTGACCCGCTGCCCTCAGTTCTGCAATATGACTTGGCCTTAGCTGTCCATATTAATATGAATTTTAACCCTTTGGTTTGGCATTTTAATTCTTCCTCCATTAGTCTCACATTTCTGTATTATCAGTTAGTACTATTGATTTTAAAGAATACATACAGTCAATTTGCACACATGTATTTGCAAAGGTCAGCAGAGGACACAAATGTGATTTCTGCAAGAGCTCCAGACATAGCTTCCTGAGGATATTTGTTATCTGTCCTTCTGGCCAGGATTATTTTTTGCGAGTGGAAGTAGTACTCATCATATCTGAAGGATCACTAGATATCCTTGCAGTCTGAATTTTTAAGGGTTCATTTGTGGGGCTTTTTTACAAGATGTGTCTAAATAGGGGTACCGTGTGTCCAGAAATATTTTTCTTCAGGCTGAGCTTCTGAGGTCATTGTCATACATCTCAGCTGCCTGAGCTTTGTTGGAACACAGAACACTCTTAATTAGCACACAGAAATTTGTGGAAGCAAAGCAAGGGTTCCAGCCCTCACACACCTGCACGTACTTTATGTTTAAAGCATACAGATATAACAACATGACTAAGATAAACCCTGCCCATCCTTTTATTTTTGTTTCTTTTTTAGTCAGATGGAAACCAGGCAGTAGAGGTGGATTTTACATTTGACTGAAATACCAATGCTGTAGTTGCACTGTTCCCAGGAGGGAGAATTCAAAGCCAAGTCCCCTGGATGTTAAAAAACTGTCAGCTTCCTTTTCCTCACTTTTTTACCCTTTTGGTAGAAAATACTATTGTTTATTGTTCCTGGTATACAACCTTTCTGTCTAAGATCTTACTAATGGGGAGAGAAGAAAATTCTCCCAATATTTATTATCTCAGCTTCTAGAGACCTCTGCCACTCAGAGGGAGTGTACGGTGTTACATTTTTTGTGGTGTTACCTGGGTCAGATTTGTTGCTTGGAGACTCCAGAGGAATCTCATTAAGGAGTGTCTACTACTGGTTTCTTCCTCCTACTTTTTTCAATGCTCATTTCCCCTTGTTTTAGAGTTGCTGTTGAGCTGTCCCAGCACACAGTTCCTCAATCACTTATTATTTACAGATGGGAAGGATTTAACTGGGGATCAGCTACCCAAGGGCAAGTGGCTATTCACACTTCCAAGTCCTCTAATCCACCTGAGCACATTCTGTCCATGGTCCAGTGTCACCCTGGTTTTTCTGAGTTTTTTAAAGCCTTTTGATTGTTCATAAAATGGAGTCAGACTTTTTAGCTACTGTACAATATTAGGAGCAGTTTTCACTTTTTCTCACACATGTAACATAAACAAATCCTTTGTTTTTCATTCTCTGTCCTTTGTTTGCATATTTCTAACCTGAAAACAATTGTAACTGACAGCTGGTCTGGCCATTCAGCTAAGGGGTGAAAACTCCAGAAGCCAATCCACAGCCAGACCCACAAATGTATAAAAAGTAAGAAATAAACAGGCAGAGGGGCTCTGGGCTTGGCTCAGCCTTGGGGCTCTCTCGGAGGAACTCTCTGCCCTGCGAAAATCTCTCGTCTCTGTGTGATTGCTTTGCGTATCCTGATCACAGTCCAGTTTATCTGTAGGTGGATGGGAAAATGTTTCTTTAGATTTCCCACAGTTCCATCTCTATTCCCTTTAAAAGCAGCAGGAAGCTGTCATTGAGTGCAAGATCAGTCTTCTCTGAATCTGTTGATATTCCAGACACTGCCATGTTCAGCGTGTTCTGCTCTTTATGATACTGCCAAAGTAAGTAGTGGCACTTGGTGGCACAATGCCACAATATCATTAATTTCTGAAGTGCCCCAGGAACAAAACAGAGGCTCTCAAATGTGCCTTTTCTCTGTTCATACATAATCCACGCCAGGCTTCTGAAGCAAACCAGATAGAGCTGTTCTCCTGCTCTGTGCATGCTTGGAGATCTAATAGTTTGTTCTTAGGAGTAAAAAGTGAAAAATTTAATTTCATCACATTTCAAAACAGAAGAGTAGCACAGCACCATTCCAAATAATGCTTGAATTTCATTTCTAATCTGGAATCTCCAAAGTTTCTGGGTCCCAGTTGGAGCTTCTACCACAAACACATCCTTGGCCGTGTGTGATCTTTACAGTATGAACTTATCTCTCATCCACCACTTCTTGCAGGAAAAGAGCAACTACGTTTTCTCTATATAAGAAGTAGAATTTTTACTTAAATGGAACATGCCTATGCATTGTACTTCACAAAGTATAAGGGCAAAATTATTCATTGCAGGATGAGCGAGAACCTTGGTGGAGCTAAATAAATTTATACAAAATAGCAACTCATACCAAAACTTCAAAGTGAAAAACAGCCCAGCCTGTTTTTCCTTGAGCAGCCCTTTTGTGGGTTTTTGCAACATAAAGGGTGGAAGAAATAGAATAAATATATAGCTTCATTCTGGGGTTGGTCTTAAAAGTTTTTCACGTGCTCTCATCTCCACATGTGAGTTTCAATCCCTCTGAGGTCTCGAGCTATTGCATAAATTTAGCTTATACAGATGTATTTATTTGCAAGAAAGAGCAGTTTCTCAAGAACAAATCTCCTTTTCTGCATCAGGAGGAAAGCAGCTGATAGCTCTCCAGTGTGCTTTAGATTTCATACTCTGATTGTAAGGAGAGCTCCATAACACTCCCCACTACAACACAACAACAACACAATCATTTAGTTCGGCAATCCGAGAGGGACAACGGCTATTTCAACATTCCCAAGGGGGGTTCAAATGACTTATTGATCAATTGATTAATAAATGTCAGCAGTCAGACAAGAGAGCAGCTCTGCTGAAAAAAAAAATAGCTGTCAGAAGAGCACATAAGTGCATGAGCTATTAGGAATGAAAAAAATTATTCTGACAGAAAAATAGGGTAGTGATTCTTTTACATTAAATGTGAGAGAATGCACGAGATGTGTTTCCAAAACTTGTCAGATACAATAATGAGAAATAGAAACTTCATTTTGGAATAAAGATGGTCATGCTTATACTTTGATAGACCACATATGAAAGTTTGGAATTGATTAACTTTTCATAAAATAGCTGCTTTGAGTTGTTTCTACTAAAAGTTAGCAACTTATCTTCTAATCATGTTAAAGAATTGTTTTATTTATAATGGATAAGGCTGAATATTTTTTCTAATTAATTTTTAAATTGTTATTTTTGGCACAGGTAAGGGTAAATCTAGTCTGTGTGCTTTTCCGTGTTTTACTGTTGGCAAAATTTTCTCCTACTTACATTGAAATGAAGTTGTACTGTGGAACGTGCATTCTTGAAATACTTGCTGCTATTTATTATTAGTTTTCGTTTCCAGATAAGGGGCATCATTATGTGGTTTAAGACTCATTTGACAGGAGGCATTCACATGTCCTGGAAGGGTTGTCTTTATATCATTATTGTGGTGAGGATATAACTGAGGGACTGGGAGGCAGATGGTTATCTATACGAAAAATCCTTACTCACCTGAGCTGCTTAACTATAGACGACTGAGCTATAAAATTAAGTGAATCTACACATGTCTATTATTTTCTGCAGAGTGTTTGTCTGTGTAATGATTGCTTACCTGAATTTATGAGAGTTTTTCTAATGGACACCTTAAAGATTAATCTTTGTTTAATTTCATGCTTTAGGATTTCATTTGGAGGCCCCAGACATGAGGATGCCTTTTATTCTCTTCCGGAATAGGAATACACATTTTTAGTAGATCTGATGGACATACACAGTGTGATGAGAGGTATTACTGACTTACATCACATGTGGGGGGACCATACCTTAAAAGATTGAGAGTCACACAGGAAAGCTGCTGATCAGGATTTGAACCAATCCTCCCCGGCTGCCAGTTACCTCATGCTACAAAGTCATCCCACCACTGTCACATCAGCTGTGTTGATAAAGCATCTATTCCACCTGCAGAAAAGGTGCAGCCATTAAGAAATTTGAACCAGAATCACCAAAAAAGCAAGACCTCTGATAATTTCCTAGACAACTTACATATTACAATTAACTAAAATCCTAATTACAGTCAAGATAAGAAAAGTTGTAATTTTTTTTATGCAGATTGAATGAAGTGTAATGAGATAGTTTTTCTATGAGATATTTATCTAATTAAATAAGTTCATTATTCATCTGCTTTCACTAGTTAAGAGCACATAGACACAGAAAATGTTAAAGGACTTTGGAGACAATTTTTGTTTAAATAGTTTGGTATCTTCTGAAATCTAGGCAGAATGCCCCACACTCCAACAAAGCAACCTGATGCTTTGTCGGACTTACTCACAAAAACTGAACAGTTTACCTATACAGTCATTACTTGTACAGTCGTTCATGTATTTCAATATAATTTTAATGATTCCGAAAATAATTTTAAAAGATATGTAACACAAAAGGAGTAAATACATTACAACAACCTTTTAAAGTTATTTTTGTTTAAAGATGTACAAGAATAAGATAAATTTACCAATTTCTTTTTCTATATTGAGCAAGAGTAAGATAAACATTTTGCTTACTGCCTAGCATCACAATGGGCTTCACATATCACTTCAGAACTTGATTTTTATATTACTGTTATTAGTAATGAGGTCTCTTAAGAATCTGGGCATGTGTGTCTGTGAGAGGCTACGCTCAGAAAACTATTCCTTACCTACAAGGCAAAAAGCAAACATCGAAATGAAAACATGCCTAATGCCATTCTCTTTAAATCACATATAAAATAATGCCATAATAATGCCATGTGGTAACAACTTTGTGCCATGAAAAACCATATTCTGTGTCCTCCTGTGAGGTACATAGGCACAGCACCAGGGGAACAACCAGTTCACACAAAAGAGTTGCCACATGTAAGCAGAGGGTAAAGCAATATTTCTGGGATTTCCAAAGTCAAATGGCTCATTTTAACAGGGCTGATCAGACAGTTCAGCTCCTCACAAGTGTTAAAGCACTATCTACTTCTAGGACATTTGCTAATGGGTTTCCTTGCAAAATCGGAAATTTAAAGATTATACATGCAGATGTCTGCTTCATTTGCCCTACTTTTTCATCCTTTGAACAGCTAACCTGCCCCATATATTCCAGTATCCATAGCTAGGCTTCTCCAGGAGACATGTGCTATTGTTGCTGCTTCATAAATAAATTCTAGAACAGGAAGATAATGAAGAAAATAGTATTAAGTACTGCATATTTTCAAATGAAGGTTGCATTATTTGTACACTTCAAAGAAAGAATGGTCTCTATATTTAATTTTTCCCAGTTCACTTTGAGAGTTTAGTCACTGGGAAATTGATGGCAGCTTTCTCACGTGTTCTGCTTGCTTATGAGGTCTCACATGAACTTTGAAGTTTGTACAACACCATGTTTTGCCAACATTTTTACAAATTCCTGGCCACAGTCCAAACATAACCAATGAATATATAGATTTGGGAAAAAAAAAATCTGAGCAAACCAACACACTTTTTAATTTTGTTCATTTGTGCTTTTAAAAGTAAATCCTGGGTATGTTTTATTGTTTAAATATAGCTATTTCTAAAGAAAATCTATTTTCTCAGTCCCTTGTAAAGTCTTCTCAGGAGCTTTAGTGTATAAAGAACCCTAAAAACTTTCCAGTTCTGAAACAACATTCCTGTAGTTAGTGTGTTTCTCTTTATGTGAACACTGTTTAAGGATTCTTGGTATTTTTATATAAAGAATATCTTTAAAAATATCATCAAACTGTTGTATCCATAGCCATAGATAAGTGCATTAAAGGAAGGATTTGGAAATACCATATATGATTAATGTCATCTAATCCAGGACTTTTTTTATTTCTTTATGGCTTGAACAGGTTTAAATGCCTAAAGCAAATATTTCCCCTGTCAGATGTCATAAGAAACCTGAAAATTCGGGGGAAAAAAGTAACCAGAGCAGTTCAGATATCTATAAGAAGGTGACTAAGGGAAAAGAGATATCAGCAAAATTATCATTTGTCCTTCTCCAAAATATTTGGATGAGCTCTTCTTTGAAGACGTCTAACACTTGTTTTGGAGCATGATAATTAGAATTGGAAGCTAAATGTACCTGTGCTAAAATTATCTTTTTTTCCAAATATCAGAATTTGACCCTTTTGTCAAATGGCAATATTTAAAATAATTAAAATTAAAGTAAATTTTAGACTAAAATAATACTCTAATGGAAGTGTCTCACATACTCTTAGTGTAAAGGGAATACTAAAAAAAAAAAGCACCCTGCGCCATGAATTTCATCCCTGCTGCTAAAGGAAATTACATAGTACATATAATAAATGCAAGAAATTCTGTGCTGAAATGAATCAGCCTTGGCTGCAGGTCTTCTCTTGGAGAGCAGCCCTGCAGCACACCCCTCCAGGCCTTAGAAACCCTCTCTTATTTCAGCTAGAGCTTGCTCACTGTCATTTTATCCCCATTTCTTTGTGTGCCAAGGCTGCTCTTCAGTTGTCCCTCTGCCCCTCTTTGGCTGTCTTTGCTCAGAACGAGCACATCCTCTGTCACTCTTTGTCCCACCACGAGGAGCAAGTCTGGGGTCTCTCATGAGCATCTTGGAGGCTGCTCTCTGAACGAGATGGAAAGGAAAAGAAGGAAGAGGTAACTGCACAGTGAGACTGACAAAGTATTCAAACAAAACTTTGCAATAATACTGTAGAATGCCCTTGTTTCTGCTAGAAGCACCTTCCCTGAGATCACATTTGTCTTTTCCTTAGCCCATCCTGTTACTTGTTGCTAAAACACTCTCTAATCAAATAATGGAGATAAACCTTTCTCCACACTGATAAGTGCGTGTCTGATAGAGAAATCAATTTCACAAGCCCTTAAGAATACATAATTTGTACTATTATATTTAATCTCATTTTTATTTCTACAGTTCTTATTCCATCTGTTGGCAAGAACTCCAAAATTATGATTGCAAACAATTTTCATTAAATTAATTAAATTAGTTTAAGTAAATAAACTAAAATGAGTGACTGTTTGAAGACCATTATTTAAGGATGGCATAAGTATGGCATTCTTTTTTTTTTGGGGGGGGGGGGAGGGGCTCAGTTTGCCTCCAATATGCGTAATCATTGTATTATTCTGAGTAGAGAGACCTAATCTTGTCTAAAAATTAAGTTGCCTGTCAATTTGCACAACTAATCCTCTTGCAAACTCACGTTGCATCTCGATTACCTTCCATTTGCCTTCCCATTTCTTTTTTAGTTCTTCAAAATGCCTCCCAAAATCACACAAAAATTGCCTTTTTAAACTTTTTTTTGTACATTCCAGTTATCCCATTAGTAGATTTATTTAGTGTCCCTGTTACTGGATCTCTTATTTAATATTCCAATCCCCTCTATATTCTGAAAGGGAAATTGTTTCCTGTCATATATTTACTGATGTATATTTACTGAGATTATTTTTATAGCAGAAATAAAATAATTTCTGCATCTATTCGTCTATTCTAGTTATCCATTGAATTTTCACTCCTGCCCAGCATTATCTTTATTAACTCCTGAGAAAGAATGTTTGCCTAATTTTCAGAACAACTTTGACAGAAATGTTACTGATATCCATATGAAAATTTGGACAACAATCAGTTTAATATTGAATGAAGTTGATCTGACTAATTATTTTACATTAAAGCCATGTAAAAATGTTTAGTTCTCAGAGGTTTCCTACAGAAACTAGAGAATTTTAACTGAGAAACATATTTGGGAGTTTTATTTGAGTCCAAAAGTTAAAAAAAAAAAAAAAAAAACAAAAACCAAAAAACAACAACAACAAAAAAAATTAAGAAACAGCAGAGGAGTTGAAAAGAAAGGGAAACTAACATCAGATTGGTCTGGATGTCATCAGTTTTGCTTTTTGGCATTAAGTTTATTAACCACATCCAAAACCATCAAGATTTGAAAGCATTATTCAATACAGATTGGTGGAGCACGTGTTCCCTAATAGGTGTAATTTCCATCACTTTCAGTCAAGATCCTCTTGTTTTTTGTTTGCCCATTTCTGGCCTTGAACCAAAACACTTCAGCCACAGTCCCGTTGGTTCTCCAGGTCACTGTGAGCTGACTGTTCCCTTCACTTTGTCAATGGTACTGGTGCATCTTCTTGTGCCCACTGCTGGCCTCACCAGGGACTCTTAAATTACCCTTAATTTTGAGGTATCCAGTCATTCTGGGACAAGACACCAGTTTAAGCAGAGCTGAAAATTACAGGTGTCTACAGGAAGAAAAAAAAATCCCTATCCACTGCTCAGAGTCACAGCTAAAGGATTGGAGTGGGATGTGCAGGGTATCTCAGCAGTCCCAAATGGATACAGGAAATGTTGCTGAGAAATTTGAGCCTCTCTCCTACACCTCAGTGTCTACCTGTAGCCAGGGCTGAAAGCCACCAGGATTATCCTAATTAAAAATAGGTACTTATGTACCAATACACTGGCACTGAGGGCATGTGCCCAAGGGGTGGAATGGTCCATTTTAACAACTGACTAATTAAAATGTGCATTTTGGAGCTCAGACACCCATCCCAGGGCATGCCTAAATTTACTAGCATTTGCTAAATACAGCCAAGGCACAGAACCACTAATGTATAATTCATAGGTTTACTAATGTTAAAACCTACATAATGCTTCATGATCATGAATCTCTTTTACAGTGTGTCTGAGGAAAGATTTCCCCCTTATTTAGCTTATTATGACAGAGACTTTATCTCCCCAGGTTCTTATTCCATTAGGAAAAAAAAACCTTTCTTGACCCTATCACCAAAACTGCTCACATTTTCATAAAACTCACACCCTGTCGATCAGAGATCCAGGAGAGACTGATTGTCAGCACAGGGTGCAGCTGAGCTGAGGCACTGCTGTTCCCCACGACAGCCTTACCAGGGATATGTTTATCCAGCAATGCTATGGGTCATGCTGGGCCTCTGTGCACCAGGGGAAAAAAATTTCTACCTCCTCAGTCCTTACGGAGAAACATTTCCACAAAGTTGTGAAGACTTGGGGGACAGAGGAAAACCTTCAGCCTCCCAAGCTGATTTAGTCCGGGTCACTTTATATATTCTGCCATGTATGATGCTACAAACTGTTAGAAGGCCACACGCAGTCCGGCCACAACCTCTTTTCCGTGATGTCATTAATCAGAAAAACTGTCAGTTATTACTTGTGTCAGCAATAACAATGTAAGACAGACAAGTCTTCAATAATACATAGCAATCATTCATAATTTAAATTAGGCCATCTACAAAATAATACTGGTAAGTCCTGTATACAGCTGAACTGTAAAAGAAAGAGACCATAGCAATTCATTACAAATCTGCCAGAAATCCCTGGATAAGTAACCATGAACATTCACTAAATTGTCCAAAAAGCATGATTGGCTGTAGCCCATCCTTTTGTTTGAGGGGAGGGTTGCTAGTTCTCTAGAACAGCTTTCACACCTTGGGAAAGCTATAAAGTCTCTCACATTTCAGCTATATATATATATATATATCAGAATTTGGCTTACTAAGACTGCCTTAAAGTCTCAGCTTGTAAGAACAACACATTTAAATCATCAGGGAGCCAAGATGAGTGCTAAAAGCACATTGGTTTTATATTTATGCTTGAAGAACATGAACATCTTCAGTGTGGAAAGCAAAGCACGAGAGACAAAAGAGACCACTGAGATCATCATAGGTAGAAATGGCTCCAGCATATCAGTCACCTAATCAGAGCCAGTTTTTCTCTCATATGCACCACTGGAAAAAAGTGTTTTAAGGGAGTTTGGTACAGAGGACAGTAACTGGGCAAATTTACCGAAGGACCCTTGAATCCCAAAGAAGTTCGGTTTCAAGTATGATTGCCATCAGAGGTGCAAGACACTTTCAGGAAATTAGAAACATATACCACAAAAGAAAGGAAACGGAGTGGGGAAGGATTTTGAGGATGAGGACAAGTTTTACAAATTGTCAGCTCAGACTAAAGGGCTTGGAGACTATAACATGGGAATCCTGAAGAACACTGTGACCACTAACAAGATATACAACAGATGTAAGCTGTAGGAAGACATTTTAGAAATGCGGAGTACCTCTACTGAGGAAAGTTATAAATGGGTTCTCCTTAGAACTTACTTGCCACTTACTTTCCACTTACTCAGACCCTGCAGAGAATTCATTTGGTAAACACGTTCTTTAAGTATTGGTTTATGATTAAAATCTCCCACAGATTTTGCAGAAGAAAAGGAGTTATTTCTAATTCGGAAAGTATTTGAAGTATCTGAAGTTTTTGTAAAGGTGCAATAACAGCAGTCTGCAAGCAGCACATCATTTGCGACTAATCAGCAAATTCAGATGGCACATAAATTGACAAGAAATGTCATCAATGTAAATTAACTTTTTCAAGCCATAAGAAAAGAGCACCAGCTTCATGTTACAACTGAAAGAATGGCTCCATTTTGGGAAGTCATTCACTATCATGCTATAGACAATGACCCCTGTCAAAAGATTTAACAAAGTTCACAGGTCAATGCAGTGGGAGGATCTCTGCTGTCCTGACTCTTAGTAATAATCTAATCATGCAGAAAAAGTTTTAAGTGTTGATAATTTAGTGAATGAAATTCATGCCTTTTGACCCTGAATGAAGAGACAAGCGAGATTCATCTTGTCTTCAATTAAGTTTATTTTTAAGCACCTTATCTGAGCCAAGACCCACAGGATCCCAGTATTTTTATGCCTTTTTTTTCAAGCCATACCGTAAATTAAATCTGTAGATACTGGGTGTTGGGAAAACTTTTTCACACAAGAGCCATGAAATCCTGATTCTGCTGAAGTCAGTGGGAGTGCTGCCATTTCTTCAACAGGGCCTGGACCTCTGCCATGTTGTTTAAAGTCTCTGAGCACTGTCTTGGCTACGCTACCCACATGCTGTTCCCAATGGGTTCACTGGCAGGAAAAAAGACAGCGCTATGTAAATGCCAAACATTGCATCTGAAAAGGAGGCAATATCACATTCTGAAGAATATGTCTGAGTTCAGTTATGACATTTCTAAGATGCAGAAACCATTTCATTATTGAAGCGATAAGTGGCACGCAATCCATCAGCGCTGAAACCAAGCTTATATTAAGATACTGAGAGGGTTTCATAGCACTCTGAATGTAAAGAGTCTTGGTGTGACTGCATAGCAGAAAACTACAAGGCTCATTCACACTATGGACTACACAGATGAGGATCAGATGCAAAAATTTCCACCCTAAAAATCTGTGATAAAAATAAGTTGAACCCAGAGAGTGACTATCTCAAATTTCAGTAAAGGCTATAGAGTTAAAATTGTCTACAAATTCTTTTGTTTTCTCTGTGTAGTGAGATGAAGGGATCATCTGTATGTACACAAAGCCAAGATTTCAGACCCCAGACTGCTTTGCTGTATGGTCAGAGCTGTGAGGAGCAGCACTGAAACATCATAGTCAGGGCCACAGCAAGGGGGCGAGAGAAGAAATGCATAACATCCCCATCTTCAAGCAAAAAGACAAAACAATGATCACCAGAATATCTTGAAGTTTTCCCCCTAGCTTAGATAAACTTCTGCCAGCAATAGTTGCCTTTGTGACTGAGCTTGTCTGGCTTTCAGAGGTGTATTTACTGTATTGGCATTTTAATGCTAAATGCTTTATTCCACCACAGGTGTATCAGCAGAAAAGGAGCATTACCTGCCCATGATTCTGTGTTCCTGTACAGCAAGTTATTCTTAGTGTAGTCAGTGTCTTATTTGCTCATTTTAAGCACTTTGCCAAATTCAGTGGAACTATATTTCTATGCAAAATTAAATACTTATGTCAAGTGTTTGCAGAACAGAGCCTAAAGGTAAAAGAAAATCTTGTACTGGAAATAGCTGTAGCATAAATTGTTTATATTTTGCCTTTGGCTAGATTAATGCATCTCTATTATCATTACTTTTTCATTTTAACATTATACCACTAAAGACTTGGAGTAGCACCCATAATAATTATATTTGAAGACTTAGGATAGCATACCCATTAATTATGTCACTTCACCGCTCTGTGTCTCTGAGTATGGCTCTTGTTAGCCCTGCTGGGAGTCACAGCCCTCCAGCTTCCATCGACCTTCCAGCCATCACACACAACTCCAGCAGTCTGCCTGTCCTGCCCCCCATCACCCGCTGTGTCACCAGGCACAGCGAGCCTCCTGCCTCCACACATGGGAGGATGATGAGGTCTAGCTCATACTATTCCTTGCCCAAGACCAGCAAGCGTCCCTGGGCCAAAGCCAGCCACATGTTAGCTGTTAGCTCAGGCTGCTTATAAATAACTTGTTAATAGCTGAACAGTTTTTCCCGGGCTAGGCGTTCTGGTTTCTGCTTTGATAAGAACTTGTTTTCATTTGGGGAGGGTTCCTCAAGTACATGTTGGGTTCTACTGGCTGAGCCAAACTAAATCAAGCCTGAGACGTATGCATGCGTGTGTGTGTGTCTGTGAGCAACAGACGGCTGCAGTTGAAAGCTCCACTCTGGCACACCAAGCTCAGAGCGTTTTCAAACATTTTCCCCTTGAAGCCTCCCTCCTCTTTGTATCCTGTCCTCTTTACTTCTTTCTCAGGAAAAAAAAAAAAAAAAAAAAAGTATTCCTGACTTGATTTCCGACAGGGGAAAATAATTTAAAATGTCTGTTGGTTCTCTGTGAAAAATATGTGACATGAAGGAAACTGTGAATGTGACATTAAAGACCAAAAAGGCCAGAATTTCAAAAGTTTTTTTAACACCAACACATGCAATATTGTCCCATAAAAACAGGGGGTTCTACTTTAGAAGGGTCCAAACTCCACAGTACCTCTGTGGCAGGTCTAGTGCAGCCTGCAGCAGGGTCCTGAGCGCTGCTGGGGGAGAACAGATGGGGTCCACCTCTTCCACTCCTTCCCCAAGTGATGCCTTCAGCACAGTGGGGTGGAGTTTGGAACATCAGCCCTGCTTGTGAGGGAGTCACTGCCTTCAGGCACTGTGGGGCTGATCTGGGTGATAATACACATCAAATCAAATCAAAGGTGTCCAAGGGATCATTTCCAAACCCTTTCACAGCACAGGCCTCTCTGAGGACACAGATGCATTAGACCATATCAGACCTGCATCAAACACCTCATGCATTAGACCCTGTAAACTTACAGATGTGTTACTCCTTCACTGAGGTTTCCCAGTGGGCTGCATCATCCTGGGGCAGTCCAGTGGCAGTCAGGGCAGTTACCCCTCTGTCCTGCTTTGGGAGGACAGAATTTGGATACAGCCATTCCTCCAACCCCCAAATAACCTGAGTGCTATGAGCTCCTGGTGTGAAGCCATGGTCAGATCTCCTCCTGATGTTGCCTGCTACACAACCAGGAGCAAGCACCGCTGTGGGAATACAGCATTAGGAGGACTCTTCGGGGCTGAGCAAGCCAAGCAGACCACTGTGTGTGCTATGGAGCAGTGAGAGCTCGCAGATCACCAGGATTAAGATTCTTAAGAGATGATGCCTGCCTCCTAACCCCTGTGGGAAGCACCCTGCCTACCCCTCAGTCCTGTGGACTGAGTGACCTGCCACACATCCCAGGCTGTTCTGCTTTTGCACCAGCACCACTGCCCTGGCAACAACGCTGTGCAGGGGCAGAAAGGCTGGCACCCCCAGGGCCAAAACCACAGGGAGGGTAGATGGGCTTGCCTGGGTGCCGATGTCACTCAGAAATAAGTCACCAGCCACTAGTTGCCATCACTGGGGAGAACAGGAGCAGCACCTGCTAAACCCTCTTTGCTGAGAATAACATTTCTCTCACTGGCACAATGCTCCTCTTTCTTAATGGTCTTCCTTACGCTCCTAGAAAATAGCTCCTCAGCAAAATTTAAGAACCAAACTCTGGCCTTGAGGCTCCTCCTTCAGCTTTGTCATTAGCCTGTGACAAGCCGCTCATTAAGAAATATCCTGCACTTTTTCTGTAAGTTTCTGTCTCGGCACTTGTGAGATTACAGCATGTGACAGAGCGGATGGGCGTTAGCCTTTTCAGCCTGACAGCTCCGCGTACAGATCACTGCTCGAGCCACAGGGCATCTTCCGAGAGAAATCATCCTCCCAGAGTGTGATGGACGGACAGAAACTTGAAACATCTGCGAAGGCTATGAAAATCTTGTGATAGGAGCCCATTCAGGGTGACGAAACACAACGCCTGTGAGACAGTGATTTATAGGGGCTGCCCTCTGCATGCTGCTCTGCCACAGTGAGTGGGGTTCAGCTGTCCCTCCCCACTCACTTGCTCCTTTTCATTAGTGTGACTGAGACAAACTGGAAACAACAAGAGGAAGTTTATCTTGTCCTTTGCTGTAACCCAGGCAAATCCAAAATGCCAACTGATTTTAAGGGAGATTTTCCTTTTAGGGACTGGCATTGCATATATTATATCTATTAAAAAAACAAAACAAAACAAAAAACAGCAACAACAACAACAAACTGAAAAAATTGGCCACAGCTGTGGGTATTTAATAATGTTGCCATGTAGATTTCTACTGCCTTTCCATATTTTTAGTGCTTTAAAATATGTTTGCCATCTGTTCCTGCCACAGCATTAAAAACAATCACAGTGACTCTTTACGCAGAGGCCTTAGGATGGAAGTTGAATGGAGCCCACTAGATCACAAGTGACATGATGCCAAGTACAGTGAATATAATGAGTGTGTGGCCAGGTTTTTAAAGAGCACTGTTTGTAACCCCCTTCCCTCCAGTGATAAGGGTCATTTATATACATGTGTCAGCACAAAAATGTGCCTCTAAGAACCAGTCTCAGAATCCAAATTGTTGAAGCAACTGGTGAAAAAGCCTGAAGTCCAATGACATGTTTTATCTTACTGCACACATCTCAATTTCTAACCAGTCAATAGGAGAAATGATGGAAAACAGACCAGAAACAGAGGACTTGTATTATGGCAATGTAGAAATGAATTTGTATCCTGAGAGGAATGTCTCCTTCCCCCCAGCTCCATAGAGGATAACAGCTGATAACTTGTTAGGTCTTTGCCAAAAGCACTGCACTGAGCTAATATTGATGAAGTGGCTTTTTGTCTCCACCAAGCTAAATACCACACTCTAGGCCAAAATATTTCTTTTTGTTCAAGACAAGGCTCTCAATTTCCTTTGATTTTTAATATACAGGCAATCATCGGCTTCCATTTTTTAATTGCCCTCATTTCTCATTTTGTTGGAAAAATGGCTCTCAGCCAGATCCTTAAAGATCCCTCCATGATTACAAACAAGTAATAGTGAAGTGAAAGCAGATGACCTCTTTCCATGTCCTAAGCCATATTAGATGGCAGAAGAATGTTATTTTCTTTGGTGGTTTATTTTGTTTTTCTAATGCTTGGTACAATTACATTTGCAAGTAGGTCAACAGCACAGAACCAGCTTGCTTAATTCAGAGGTTACCTTTAGCCTGCACCCCCGTTTTCTTCCCAGAGTTACATGCTGTCATTTCCATTCATTTTATCTGCCCATGTTTTTAAATGTGCCACTCCCGCTTGCAGTCTGGATGATGAAGCATGCAATCATGATGTTCAGTTCTGGGCACACCACAAAGAATTCCTCCTTAATTTGATATTAATGTCAATGTGGAGTGATTCTAATCATAGCACTGAAATTTTGTTGTGGGAACTAGACAAAGATGAATATACGACTCAGAATCAAGGAATGCAAAGACAAAAAATACCCTCCCCTATTTTTTTCTGTTCCAAGAGGTGATAAACTTTTAAAAGTTCAGGGTCTGTGCTGCATTGTCCCTCACACTGTCCACAAATGTTTTACACAAACATACAGGAATCCTGGGAAACAGAGACTTGCTATTTTTCTGGCATTTTTAATATCTGCTCACACACATCACACTCTGAAAAAAACCAGAAATACCACATCTTTCCATAACAATATAACTACCATGATAAATGGTGGCAAAATTTTATCTCTGTTAAAGACAATATAAAATCCAGTATAAACAGGGCCATCAGGTTTTGCTGAGAGGGACCAGGAAACTTGGCCCTGACTCCAAGGCCAAGACCCTCAGCTGATAGAGACAGAATTATAGAATATTATAGAATAGCTCTAGATTTTAACAAAGTTTCTTAATTTATGACACTTTTTTTCCTCTAGTCCTAATTCTTTCAGGTGCCTTTTTTATATCACATGTATTAGAGTCACAAAATAGACAATATACCTACTTCAGCCATTATTCTTTTTTACATATTATTACACTGTGGAAAGCATTGCCAAAGCCAGTTCCTTGTGCTTTAAGCCTTGGAAATGCCCATCCCATGTCTGGAGATGTCTTGAACTTGGCTCCACATTTCAAACATCTCTTCTGGACATTTCCACTACTATGACACTACACTGAAAGACCTCTGGAAAGTTCCTTGATGAGGAATTCTTTATCCAAATCATCTCTTTCAATATGAGGTTTGAGGAATGCAAAAGTATTGAGCAAATCTGCTGCTAAAAGCTGCAAACCAAGACATGCATTTGTCCTCCAAAATTCCCTGGCATGGAGCCACATTTCATCACCCCTGACCACAAACTGCACTTTGTTCTGTCACAGGGTCCTAAGTACCTAGCAGTGCATGGAAATAATTCCACAAGAAGCTTTCCCATGTAATGCCGGTATTTTTAAAACTTTTCAAGTTGTTCATAAGCTACTTCCTTATTTGCACCTTAACGGTTAAATATAAAAAAAAAAAAAAAAAAAAAAAAAAAACAAACAAAAAAAAAAAAACAATAAAAAACCAAACAAAAACAAAACCCCACCACCACTTTTGTAGTGTCATCTTTGTAGTGTCATGTTTTCCAGCAGTCACAAAGTCCTTTGACAGCCTGGTGTTGTGGAAGTTGAGCACAGACACTTTTGTTTTCCTGTCTCCCTTGCAGCACTGAGGCTTCATCTCTTTCTCTTGCCCCATGGCACTGTCCAGATCGTGCTTCTCATGCATGATCCAGATGGTGCACCCCTCTTAGGATAAAACAGAGCGATTCTGCTGCAATGTCACAGAGTCATTAGGGGCTGGAAAAGACCTCCAAGATCATCAAGCCCATCCCTTGGCTACTCACCCCCTTGTCAGCCCCCCTTAGACCATAGCACTACGGGCCACGTCCAGTCATTTCTTGATCACTCCAAGGGATGGTGGTTCTAAGCCAAAGACTTCTGTTCAACAAAGCAGGAATGTTTGTGAGATGGTTGAGAGCCTTTTTTGTTTTTTTGAAGATAGCTTTCCTAACATGTTCAATGCCTCCCTTTCACTGAATGAACCTGCCTGAGAAGTGGGGCAGCCATTTGTTTTTAATGCTTTTTAGAGTAGTCTATTCCTGGTGTTCAAGAGAGACGAAGTGTGAGCAATCCAAGTGATGAGCAATCATATCATTCTTACAGTACTGCCCTACATATAGGAACTGTGGTTGTGAAGGATTTTATTTGGGAAATGTGGACTCATTTATTCAGGAGGAAACTGGGGAAAAAAGGGAAGACATTTACATTTCTACAATGATCTATATTTTATTGAAATCAATTATTTCAAAATAGTTGCTTGATTGTCATTAGACATTCCTTGATAAATTTTGTCTGTTTGCAGGGAATAGTCTCTTGCAAATCTTTCCTATGCGGTTTTATTCTTTATGGACTGACGCAGCACACCTACAGAAATAATCAATCTTTTCACTGGCGTTTGAAGATCTGTTTCCTGGCTTTGTCACTATTATATTAAAGGTTATTAAAACATGTACTGATAACAATGACCTATTGCTGCAAAGTTGCTCTCCTACCATCCAAAACCCTTTAAAGAACAGCAATGAAAACAACTCTGCTGTTATCCAGATACGGCTTTTACCCAAACAGCTCATCCAGCTGATTGTTGCCTGCACTAAATTTCATTTTACAGGCCAGGTGTCTGATAATTAATAGATCAAATCTTCCAGTTGAATTTTCATCTTTTTTTCTTAAAATTAAACTATTAAAGTCTGAAGTTCATTCAAGCCATTAGAAACAGAGATCTAGCCATTTCTGCTTCATACTCCAGCAGCTTTTTTAGTCAGTCATGCATGGCAGCGAGGAGCCAGGGATAGGAGCAGATTCTTTGCACAACACCCATGGTTCATTTTTGGTGTGGTCTTCTACAGATGCTGCAGAAGAGACTCCCCAGAGTCACATTGGAGGCAGCAGATTTACAGACATGGTTACCCTCTCACATCTGCCAAACACACGGAGAGAGCAGGCATCTTCCATTTCTGCTCTCACCCCAGGGACAGAGCACTGCAGCTTGCAAGGTGCATGCAGGTACATTCGCACCACGAGAGGATATGGGTTAAAATTAAAAGGGAAGAGGTTTAGATTAGATGTCAGAAAGAAATTCTTTATTCAGAGGGCGGTGAGGCGCTCAAATACGTTGTTCCGAAAAGCTGTGGTTGCTGCATCCCTGAAAGTGTTCAAGGACAGGTTGGATGGAGCCTTGAGCAAACTGCTCTAGAGGGTGGCATCCTGTCCATGGCACAGGGTTGGGACTGGAAAATCCTTAATGTCCCTTCTAATCCAAACATTTCTGTGGTTCTGTGATATGATTCTATGCATGAAAAGCTATTACCCCAAAGTGCATTCCTTTCACCGGTTTGGCAGGATGGGGCTGTTAATATTCTGAAGCACTGTGAGGACATCCACTTGTTTCTGTTTCTGTTGGGAATTGTGTCTGTTTTCCCCTGGGTTTTGTACAGCAGCTCTCTCAGTAGCACCTTCCAAGTCTTTGCTGGCTCAGAAACTCACCCCCAGAGTAAGTGATAGAAATCCTGTTTATGATTATATTGATGCTGCCATTCCAAGCTTTCATGACAGATTTATCTAGATATTTTGTAATTTTAACAGATATTAATGGATCAAACATATTTTCTCTTGGTGTGGATGGTGGTCTGCTTTTCAGAAGATAAATGCATCTATCTGCAGGTCTAAACCTGATTTTGTGCTTGAATGCTTTGCTGAGCCATAATCTGATTAACCCTTGCAGAAGTTTCTTCTAAATAGTAGCAGGCAGAAACATTAATGGTTATTAATATCTTTTCAATGATATTACATTTTTTCCTTTTTAACTATTTCTATCAAAACCATTTGGTTTCATCTTCTTAGACTTAACCAGGAAAGCACTTTACATTTTCACCTGGCATGTTGAAGTGCAAAATCCACGTTTGCTGAAAATACCCCATGCTTCAGTAATCTGTTCCTTTACCACTGACATGTATTTCCATAGCCAGAACTCATCTAATTGCTTGTCAGTTAGGTTGGCTTTGAGTACCTACTCTTCCAAGATGCAAATAGACAGGTCTGTGACCGTGCCAGCTCTGAAACACGAGTTGAGCACAAACAGAAAAAAATACAGAACTAAACTAATAGGGATCTCCTCTATCGCAACTCTCCAGTGATGCAAAATATACAGCTACTGCTAAAAATAGCAACCAAGCACAAAGAGATACATCTGGAGACATGAATAAAAACGTAGATTTAATCACATTTCTCCACTGCGGACACTGGGAATCTAACCAGTATAACAACAGATGAAATTATGAAAAGATAACTGCAATGTATAATATGCAACACTATTTCAATCATTTTAAATGGAGATAGTTCAAACAGAATCTTTGAAAGCTTCTGTGTGAGGAGGAGGGTGGGAAAGAAAGCACCTGGAGATTACAGATGGGAAATCTGACGCTCAACTTTAAAACTGAACAGTGTCTGGTGTCTGTAAGAGCTACAAATGAAGGCAATCAATACCATGTACAAAATACCGCTGTAATGCTCTCTAGTCTTAGGTATTGCTAAATGAATACAGATGGCATGAAGTGCTTTGATCAGATGGAATAAAACATAGATTTTTGTCCCTAACAAAGCTCGACTCAAAACAAGACACAAAATGGAATGGGCCAGAAGGTCATGTTAACCTTGTGGTTTTATAGCAGAGTGCAGTGGGAGACAAAAAAGGCCCAATGTTTAGAAGTTTTGCACATGGTAGAGCCAGTAAGTCTGGCTGCTATCTGTTATCCTCGCATTAGCAGGCAAGGGAAGAAGCGTTAATGGGGGTTTAAGGCAAAGATTGGTAACCTAATATTAGTGAACCAATACGTCTGTCACTTTTGTGTTCATTAGTTTGATCAAGCTGTCAAAACTTTAGGAGACTGAATGATGGAAATAGATCTAGTTATTCCCACTTAATAGCCAGCACTATTTCTAACTGTGTACAGCCTGCTTCAGCATTCTCCACCAGTGTGGGACCATAGCAGTGTCAGATGCTGCAGCACATCACATACAGGCCATGACATGTTGTTGAATGCTTTGGAAACAGCAGAAAAAGGCTGATCAGTAAATTGTATGTCACATAGAGAAAATACTGGTAACTCAGATTCATAATCTGAAAATATCAATAAGTTTCATAGAAGCATTTCTCTTCAATGCCAACTGTAGCTCTTCAATTCAGTAATATCATTTTACAAACACCACTGGATACACTTTCCCAGCAGCCTTTTGAGAAAATCTCAGCTCTTTGGCAAACAGAAGCAGAAGGATCCATTTTTCCAAAGACAGAAGCCTGCATTTGAGCTTATGGCACACCCTGTTTTGTACAGTCAGATAGTGAAGTGCCTCGAAAAACAATCTGTCAGCTTGTAGGCACAAGGCTGAGACTCTGGAGAGTCCTCAATTCTTAATGTTCGTTTCCAAATCAAGATATCTACAAATGGAAATGATTCTTCCAAATGAGAGGCCAGCCTTCACCAGAGGATATCTGTACCACCGCCTATGGCCTTGGTGCTTGCGACTGCCATGTGTTTGAGATATTATTCCTATCCTTAAATGTCATTGAGTAAGGGATTTTTCTAGAAATAGCATCATTACTCTCTTGTAAAATCAATCCCTTGCCCTCCATAACTTCATGACTTTTGAAAATACTTTTTCCCTATTTCATGTGGAAACCCATAGATGACAAAAAACCTTGCTGCTTCCACAGTGTCGTTATCCTCACTATAACAAAGTCTTTATTGCCTCAAGCTAAATGTAATATTTCAAAGCTAGAGCCCAAATCAATATTTTCATTGTCTACACTATAAATTTTCCATTAATGGGAGCTCATTAAGAAAGGCACCATCTTTGCCTCCCTTCACCTCCGAGCATTGCTCTGGGCTCACAGCTGGCATTGCAGGCTGTGCAGCTTTGTGGAGGGTGTTTTCCCTGGAAATTATGGGGAAGCCTCCTGGTTCAGGGCTTCAGAAAGCAAGAAGGTAAGAAGACAAGGCACAGCCGGAACTCTTTTCGTCTTTCCTTTAGGAAAGATAAGAAATAGGTCATGAATATCCACCTGCTTTGCAAGCTTTGAGCAAGAATGAAACTGATGGGAAGAATTCTCCTTGAAAGGCGGAAGTGCATCAGGACCACAGTCCCCACCCTGGTTCAGACAAGATGTACTTAACTCAGTTGCCTCCAAGAAGCTCCAGAATATGGAGCTTGAAATCCACAGTGGTCATCACAGCTAAATTAAAATACCAGAGGATATTTAATTCTGCTGATTTCACTGAATCCTTTCTCAGATCTCTGAGGTGCCCACTAATTCCACCGGAAAATTAAATAACAGCCAAAGTTGGCAGGTTTGAGTATCAGATGACTTTTTATGCACATTGAGCTAATTAAGGTAAAAGGGAAGTATCTTGCCTTAATCAGCTATTTTCCTAACATGAAGAACCTAATTACTTCATATATCTGAAAAATGTATCTGAATTTTTAATTTTTTTAAGATTACATTAAATTTTATTGTATTTAAACTATTGTATTTAGAAAAGAAAGAAAAATCCAGTATATAGGGATATTAGTTCAAACAACAGTGTTAAAGGGAGCCATTGCTTCCTGAAGCCCTCTCTGCTGGTACCCACTTGCAGGGTAGTTTAAGAGTCCAAACCCTTCATAGCTCTGACACATTCAAGAAGTCTGGAAAGTGGTTATCATGCAACCATATAACTTGGTGTTTTGCTTTGCCTTCTCCAGTGCTCAAACCAGCTTGACTGTATACCAGCTAAGCAGAAAAAAAAACCCCACATGTAAAAGGAAAAACCAGCAGACAACACAGAGCTGTGTGAAAGTGGTGGGAAACTTCACTGAGCAAATTATGTTTCCTGGTTAAGACACAGTGAGACAACATGGGAGCAAACCCGCATTTTTTGCCTTTCATGTGCTGACCAGACCACTCAAAAATGTACAAGTTCATGTTCTGTAAAAATGTTCCTAACAGGCAGTTGTATTTCTTCTGGGGATTTTCCAAGTTGCTCTCCATTAATGCCTTTTAACATATTCCTGCTGAAGGAGAAACCAGGGAAAGTAGCTGCAACGCAGTAAGAAAGTTGCTGCAATACAATATGAAAGACTTCTTTAATCCCAAAGAACATCCCAAAGGACAGGTTTCTAGGACTTTTGAAAGAAGCAGAACAGCAATGGACACTCCTTTGGAGCAGAGGTCCTGGTACTTTTGCTGGTGCAAGCTCCAGGGACAGGGTCATGTGAGCTTCCAGAAAGACACAGGTTCCAAACGATTCATAGAAACACATCAAAGACATTAATAATTGTTCAACATCTGAGCGGAAGGCAGACACCCAGCATGTTTGTTTCAGCTGCTCTTCTCGAAACAAGGGTGAGAGAGGTTCCTACCACCACATCCCATGGGAGAGCTGCCCCAAGGGCAGGCCGAACTGCAGCTGCACAAGTACCCATATTCTTTTCTCCTTTATGCTGAAAATAATGGCTGAAAGATCAACTTCTTTATTTTTTCTCATGATATTGACAAAAATTTTTGCTTTTTATACTGATGCATTATCCAAGGAGACCCAAACTTTTAAAGAGTCTCCTAATTCTCATCAAACCCCTCAGCCCAGACTTGATGCAAATGACTCCTGTGTACCTCTAAGTAGATTTCCTAACTGACATGACAAATCCATAATTATTTTCATTTATATTGTCAAAGTGCTTATGGCTATGCCTTTTGTGCCAAATAAGGGAAGAAGCCCTGGGGCAAATGATTTTAATTTGGATAAGGAAAATATAGCTGAGCTACCTTCTGAGTTTCTAAGACAAATATTTCCTGGTTTGTGTCAGTCATGCATCAAATTTTGATCTGTTATTTTGACTGAAAACGTTTCTCAAGGGAAAGAAGTGCTATTTTATTTAAATTTTCTTTCTGGAAATATCCAAACTGAATGGAAAAATATTTTTCTTGTTCTTATTCAACCCAAACTTCCTCATTTTACTCAGATCAAAAATAAAAAGGAATTATATCTCTCTCTCCTCTTATTTATAGTGCATAAAATTCACTTTCTGGAGGGGAAAATACGAGGAATAACAGTTTCAAACTGTCTAATGTTTCCGCCTGGAAAGCGTTGTGTCATAGAAAAAAAATCTATTTCTTTTTCCATATATTTCCATTTATTTTTCCATTGTGACCTCACTTTCTAACCTCCAGGTTGCCCACGTGCGCCTGCCTTTTCTTTCTCCCGTGCAGCTCCATAACTACAGCCCATATCCTGAACCTGTTTGTGTGGGTGGCCGTGGAGACCCAGCTGAGCACTGGGGTGAATTGTTACCTCATCCCACACTCGGGGACAAACAGTCTGCTGCTGTTGCTGCAAGCAACTAAAATATGTGACATTTGCTCTATCCTAGCTGTTCAAAGCTGCCTTTTGGTTCCACTCTCTAATCTGTTTGCCGTAATGGACTCCAGCTTAAATTTGGATGAAAGGCAATTTGAGGCAAACAGGTTTACTTTGTGTTACATTTGTGTAATTGTAGTCCAGCCGTACTGCACATGAGGGGAATTTCACACCAGGCATTCAGACTGAAATCAGGAGGGTAGGATGAGCAGAGGTCCAAGCCCTTTAGAAAGCTTGTCCTCAGTGTCTGAGGGGTACTTCAGAGGGCTGCTATGGGGAGCCTGTTCACCCGTGGACAGGCACATGAGCAATCCATTCTCTTTCTCCAAAGCAGGAAAAGAGTCATGAGCAAAACCAGATCGTGCTTCCAGCTCCCACCTCCAGAGCTCTCTAACCTCTGCTGAGTCATACCTTTCTTCCTAGTGGCACAGAAAATCTCCAGAGTATTCAGTATTTGTATTTACCATGGATAAAAAATCTACTGAAAGAAAAACACCTTACATCCAAGCTTGCTATTTCTTCTGCTGTCTGTACCTCTACTACAGATCTGGCAATGACTTGAGCATCGACATTGTGGGAATCTGAGGCAGTGAAGCTGTAAATACCCCTAGGACAGTTTGAGTAAGTCAGGTTAAGAGCTAAGAGTGCTCAGCACCTTGGCAGGGGTCTCAGGATGCTGAAAAATTTAGCATTCTC